>NC_134882.1:25471698-25479198 GCF_041734735.1 Babylonia areolata | reverse complement strand
ATCATTTCATCTCCTAGCTCATTATTTGTTAATTTCCAGTTGAAAAACCACCGAGGCAACCATGTGTTTGTTCTGTATTGTCCATGTGTTCTGCGTGGCTTGTTCAGGATTAAAGAGGCTATGCCAGTCTTGAATAAAAGCTAATTTATGTTTGTACATTTCTTCTGTCTTTGCTGCTGTGTGCACATGTCAAATGATCGGAAAAAGGACAGGGCGTGCGCTTTCTTCTTTTTTTGAGGAAGTGTCTGGGTTTGTTCCAATGTACCTTTTATTTACCTGTATGCTAGCTGAATCGGTAGCGTAAGCAGCACTGACTTGAAGTTGTGTACCTGGTGAATGGAGAGAGTTACCACTCTTTACCCACATCCTTTGTTTTGTTCAAACCTCGGGCAGGTTCTCAAAGCCTGACCAGCGCCTTTATTTGTACGTCAGGCAGCTCCTTTTTCTTCTTTTCTTTCTTTCCTTTTTTTCCTTTCTTTTGTTTTGTTAAGTAGTTGTGGTGTAGTGATATGAATCAGTCCGCTCGCTTTGACGTCTGCTTAAAACTCATATTGAAACTTCCTCTTCCTCCTCATCTTCTTCCTTCTAATCTTCATTTCCTCTTTGTTCTGCTTTTCTTCCTCCTTCTCAACCTCATGTTCCTCATTCTCACATTCCTCCACCTCTTCCTTTTACTACTTCTCACCCTTCTCTTTCTGATACTTTCTTTCTTTTGACCCTCTTACTTCGTCGTCCTTCCCATATTTCTCAGCTTCATATTCCCCATACTCCTCCTGATCCTCTTCACCTTCCGTTTCTTTCTTTGCCTTCCTCATATCATCCTAATCTTCCGTTTCTTTCTTCACCTTCCTCATATCATCCTAATCTTCCGTTTCTTTCTTCGCCTTCCTCATATCATCCTAATCTTCCGTTTCTTTCTTCGCCTTCCTCATATCATCCTAATCTTCCGTTTCTTTCTTCACCTTCCTCATATCTATCATCCTAATCTTCCGTTTCTTTCTTCGCCTTCCTCATATCTATCATCCCAATCTTCCGTTTCTTTCTTCGCCTTCCTCATATCTATCATCCTAATCTTCCGTTTCTTTCTTCGCCTTCCTCATATCATCCTAATCTTCCGTTTCTTTCTTCGCCTTCCTCATATCTGTCATCCTCATATTCCTCGTTGTTTATTCTCATCCTCTTTCTACTCATCTTGCTGTCTGTCTGCCCGCCCACTTATCTGTCATGTCCATCTATTTGTCGGTCTATCTCTCGGCGCCCACCCACCCACCCAGCAATGAAGTGGATGAGTACAGGATAATAAATAATAATAATAATAATAAGAAGAAGAAGAATGGTATTTATATAGCGCTGAATCTTGTGCAGAGACAAATCAAAGCGCTTTCGCACCAGTCATTCACACGCATGCACAACTCTAAGACTGTAGAAACTAAAGACAAGGAAGAGGCAGGCAAGGGAGGCTATTTTGGGAAGAGGTTGGTTTTAAGGCCAGACTTGAAAGAGCTAAGTGTGGAGACTTGACGAAGCGAAAGAGGAAGTTCATTCCAACTTGCAAGGTCCAGAGACAGAGAAAGAACGGCGGTCAACAGTCGAGTGTTTGAATCTGGGTATGCGTAAACAGAGTGAATCCGAAGCCGATCGTCGTGAGCGAGATGGAGTGTAGAGGTGAAGGCAGCCACAGAGATAGGAAGGAGCAGTTTTGTGAATACATCTATAACATAGAGTGCTGATCTTGTACTTTATTCGATGTGAGACAGGGAGCCAGTGGAGATGTTGCAAAAGAGGAGTGATGTGCTCAGATCTTTTCTTTCTGAGGACGAGTCTGTCAGCAGAGTTTTGTATGCGCTGAAGGGACTGAATGGATGAAGCAGGCAAACCAGACAATAGAGAGTTGCAGTAGTCAAGGCGAGAGAATGAAAGAAACGACAAGTCTAAATGTTGCGTCAGTGGACAGATATTTCCGGACAGCACTGATGCGCCGCAGTTGACAGTAGCAGGACTGACATGTCTGACTGATAAATTTTTGCATGGACAGTGTATTGTCAAGGACAATACCGAGGTTCCTGACAGACCTGGAAAGAGGGATGGATGTACTGCCATGTTTGACTGTGTCAATTGTGATGGAAGACACGATGACACATAGCAAGATGTACACAGGACCAGCACAGAGCTGTCTACATGTGTGATGATGGGGCAAGTACAGGACTGCTACATTTGGCTACCTCACACACACAGACACACATGCAAGTACTCATGCAAGCATGAGCGCACAGATATACATACACACACGCACTCATGCACGAACGCATGCACGTCTGCACACACAGATATACAACGACACAATTATATACACAGACACACACACACAGACACAGACACACAAGGACACACACGCGCATGCTCGTGCGATTTATTGCATAAGTGGAGTGATGGCCTAGAGGTAACACGTCCGCCTAGGAAGCGAGAGAATCTGAGCGCGCTGGTTCGAATCACGGCTCAGCCGCCGATATTTTCTCCCCCTCCACTAGACCTTGAGTGGTGGTCTGGACGCTAGTCATTCGGATGAGACGATAAACCGAGGTACCGTATGCAGCATGCACTTAGCGCACGTAAAAGAACCCATGGCAACAAAAGGGTTGTTCCTGGCAAAATTCTGTAGAAAAACCACTTCGATAGGAAAAACAAAACTGCACACAGGAAAAAATTAAATTTAAAAAAAAGGGGGTGGGGGGAGGGGGCGCTGTAGTGTAGCGACGCGCTCTTCCTGGGGAGAGCAGCCCGAATTTCACACAGAAATCTGTTGTGATAAAAATACAAATACATATACATATTGTAGTATGCTCTACTCTGTTCTGTTCCAGTCCGTCCCCCACCTCCACATCACATCACACCCCGTCTGTCTTGTTCAAAGTTTCAATCATTTTACATGACCGTTTCATACAGATTTATCTGCAATGCAACGATCGTTTTTGCATGGCCATTTCTTCAAGGTCAGTTATCTGCAAAGCTTCAGTAATTTATTACATGGCCATTTAATACACGACAGCCATCTGCAAAGATTCAATCGTTTTTACACGGCCATTTCTTACAGTATCTGCAAAGCTTCAATAGTTTTACATGGCCATTTCTTACAGTATCTGCAAAGCTTCAATAGTTTTACATGGCCATTTCTTACAGTATCTGCAAGCTTCAATAGTTTTACATGGCCATTTCTTACAGAACAGTTACCTGCAAAGCTTCAATAGTTTTACATGGCCATTTCTTGCAGAACAGTTACCTGCAAAGCTTCAATAGTTTTACATGGCCATTTCTTGCAGAACAGTTATCTGCAAAGCTTCAATAGTTTTACATTGCCATTTCTTGCAGAACAGTTACCTGCAAAGCTTCAATAGTTTTACATGGCCATTTCTTACAGTATCTGCAAAGCTTCAATAGTTTTACATGGCCATTTCTTACAGTATCTGCAAAGCTTCAATAATTTTACATGACCATTGATTACCAGTCAGTCACCTGTACGGCGTCTTTTTTCTTTGTCTTTTTTTTCTTACAAAGTCGTATTTTACAGTACAGTAGTCTGCGATGCTTCAATCATTTTATATGACTATTTATTACAGAACAGTTATCTGCAAAGCTTCAATAGTTTGACGTGGCCATTTTCTGCAGCACATTTATCTGCAAAGCTTCAATAATTTTACATGGCCATATCTTACAGTACAGTTATCTACAAAGCTTCAATGATTTTACATGATCATTTCTTACAATGCAGTTATCTGCAAAGCTTGATTAATTTTACATGGCCATTTCTTACAAAACAGTTATCTGCAAAGCTTTGATAATTTTACATGGTCATCTCTTACAGGACATCTATCTACAAAGCTGCGAGCATTTTACTTGGGTAGATCTTAATTCAGTTATCTGCATTGCTTCAATCATTTTTACATGACCATTGATTACCAGTCAGTCAACTGTACGGCGTCTTTTTTTCTTTGTTTTTTTTTTTCTTACAAAGTCGTATTTTACAGTACAGTAGTCTGCGATGCTTCAATCATTTTATATGATTATTTCTTACAGAACAGTTATATGCAAAACAATGATTTTTGTAGTCTTTTTACACATTTCAGTTATCTGCGATGCTGCGATGCTTCAATCATTGTGCCTGGCTATTTCGTACAGGATAGTTACCTTCGATGCCTCAATGATTTTTAACCATTTCTTAAGACAATTTTCTTTTCATGCAATACTTCAATCACATATATAGCCATTTCTTTTTTTCTTTTCTCTCTCTCTCTCTCACTCTCTCTCTCTCTCTCTGTGCAAAGAGATGCCTTTCTTGATGTCTAAAACGAAAAATAAAGCATTTGATAATGTGTGTATACGTGAAAAATATCTTTTAATTCAAACTCAAAATTGTCGAATTTCAATCCATAGTTGCAACTTTGCTGCCACGAAACCCCCGATCATGACACACACATCCCGGGGAATACCATGTCTCCGATCATGACACTCACATCCCGGGGAATACCATGTCTCCGATCATGACACTCACATCCCGGGGAATACCATGTCTCCGATCATGACACACATCCCGGGGAATACCATGTCTGAGCCCAGATCGAGTTTGAGGCCTGACCTATTTTCTGACGTCATTTTATGATGCTAATGAGGGTTCCCTAACCATACAGGCATTGAAAAATGGTCACTCACCTCCCAGTCCAAACCAATGGCGCAATATATAGCTTTGAGATCAAGGTCGAATGTGGGGTGTTGATAATTGAGGATCTGCGATGCTTTTTTTCTTTTTTTTCTTTTCTTTTCTTCTTTTTTTTCTCTCTTTTTCAGTTTCTTTTTTTTTTTTTTTTTTTTCACATGACCAGATACTGTCGCGCTGCGGCCAACAGAAAGACAGACGGGCGAACGATGACAAAAACTCAACGAATCTGTCAGCCGTCCGCACCAGTCGGAACAACCAAAATGCACTGGAAATTGTAACATTCAAAATTTACGAACACGAAATTCAACACAAACGAAACAATACTGTCACGACTACTACTCTCACGCGCATACAAACACTCAAAGACAGAGTCTGCTGCGCTCAGTCTCTGCCGCTGGCAGTCCAAAATACACCAGCGGTCAGGAATGGATGGGGTATGGGAGATAATTGGGGACAGCACTTAACACAGCCCGACCAAGTACATCCAGCCGACGCTGTTGTCGCTATTGTCGTCGACGCTGTTGTTGCCGCCGCCGCAGAACACAGTTCCAGTCCCGCACCATGCAGACCTCCCTCCAGCCACAACCAGCAGAGGAGTGGAACCGTCCAACAGAACATAAAAAAACCAACAACCTAGTGTCACTTCTAAAAGATGCCAGTCGCACCTAACTTATCATCCCGCCCATCCAACCTGCCGTTACAATAACGCATTTTAAACTCGATTTATTATGATTTCTCCCAAGATAATAAACGTTACTAATATTTCTTATGAACACAACCACAATGATAGGAACACATATTCACGGCATCTCTTAATCATAACATAAAATAATATGAACAGCTACAGCAAATTCAAAACAAACATGCATCACAGCCTCTATTATTGCCCCCACCACCACCATTCCTGCAAGTCCAAACGACCAGCCGACAAAGGGAACATCACACCCTCACCTCAAGACAGGTTATGTGAAAAACCTGGAACTGGTGTCCAGCCGTTGCAACGCCCGCCGATAACGACGACAACCTGCTGCAATACCACAGCAGAAGAAATGGGGAAATCAACCCCCCAAACACCTGGTCCAATGTGACTCCAACAGCAGTTGACAGTGGAGTGCCAGACATATACATGCACAAACTGAAACACAACTGACACGAGTTGCTCCGCACGTGAGATTCGGGACGAATGCGTTGCCCGCCTACGACGGCTTACAAAAATATGTTAGCTATCGGGAGTCTCACACTCCCGATAAGTCGATGCGTGACAGATATATTTTAGTTTTTAACTTGATTTACATTTTACGTTGAGTGAGCGAGACATCCGTCAACTGAAAAAAAAAATTTTCCGAGAAGTTTGGTAAAAACGATTTCAGACTCTGACATTCAAAGAGTATGTGTTTACTAGAAATAGATTCTCCACATATGCATTTAACATCTCTGCTGAACTTTGTTATAAAAGCGTTCAGCTTTATCCTGTTTGATAATGCCTGAATTTGCCTTAATCTGAATAAATTACTGAATGTATTTGATTGATTGATAGATTCTGGTTGTTGAATATTATTTATACTTTTACTTAAAACTTTGCCATTTTGCTGGTATACTTCCCTGACTTTGCTCCATGATGCTTTTTCTAGTAAGTGGTACCCCTCTTGTACAAAGGAACACAAAGGTCTGTGGTTCCCTGTTGGTGTTTTGCACTTTTTCTAGCAGCCCTGTCAGCCCATTCATTATATAGGAGACCAAGGTGAGAAGGAACCCAACAAAAAACTATATGTGTTCCTCTCAAATTCAAAAGATGTACAATGTGACTTATTTCTATTATTATTTTGGACTTGTTCTTACAATTTGATGAGTTTAAAGCATATAATACAGATTTTCAATCAACACAAAATAAGACTTGTGGAAGGCAAACTGAAAGATCAAGAATACAATTCAAAGCCATAAGAACAGCGATAAGTTCAGCTGTGAATATTGACCGATCTTTACCAATATGGTATGATCGTTCAGTTTTCAGTTTTGGTATAACGAAAGCTGAACCTGCTTGGCCATTGTCTAGGAGTGAGCCGTCTGTGTAAATATGTAAGTGGTCACGGTATGTATTCTGAATGTATAATCGGACTTCTGTTGCCATGATATTTGGATTTTCTTTTTTTTGCAATGTCAGTACGATTGATATCAAACTGTGCTTTAATCATCTCCCAAATGGGGCATGGACTTACTGTTTTCTGCGTGTCTACATTATCTGGATTAATTTCGGACTTTTGGAAAAGGTTTGACACAAACGTGCCAATTGGTGGTAGATAAGATATCGTTTTAGCTCTTTTTGGGAAGTTGTTTTCAGATGTAATTCTTACTTTCTCCGATGTAAAAGTTTCAGTTGCTGAGCTTCTCAATACGTATTTAGCACATGCCAGGTTTCGGTATTCATCCAAAGGTAATTCTCCTGTTTCTTTATATGTTCCGAGGGTTGATGCGTGGAAAGGTACGCCAAGGACAAATCTATATGCTTTACAGTCAATGCTTTGAAGTTTCTTTAACAAACACTTTGGGGCATTCAAAAAGACTTCTTGTCCATACAATAGTTTGGATCGAATAAGTGATGATGATAAATGTTTCAATATCGTTGTGTCTTGTCTCCAGTACTGTTTACTTATAACTTTTAGCAAGTTTAAACATTTTCTTGCTTTTGTTATTATATATTCAATTATGGGCATTCCAAGCTAGTTTTGAAGTAAGCATTAAGCCTAAAAAATTTATCATATCTCTGTACTGAATGGGCTCATTTTCAATTT
>NC_134882.1:25456698-25469198 GCF_041734735.1 Babylonia areolata | reverse complement strand
TTAGTACTGTATGGTCAGTTCTGTACAGGACAGTTACGTGAAAACTTCAGTCATTTCTAAATGATTAGTTCATACGGGACAATTACGTGCTAAAACCGGGCAGTCGCTTTTATGGCTTTTATTTTTATTTTATTTTTATTTTTTTTTTTTTCAAGACGTTACATGGAAAGATTCAATCGTTTTTACTTGGTCAGTTCGTACAAGGCACTTACCGAAAATCTGTAATCCTTTTGGCCTTTTGGTATGGCCATTTCTCACATTCAGAATGGTTACCTGCAATCTGTTTATTTTTATATATGGAAAGACGATGGCGATCAACAAAACTGCAAGTCCACGATCAAATATTCCGAAAACAAATAAATAAAGTCAAACATATGATCTCATCAGCAAAGACAAACTTCTTTTCTTTCAAGTTCTCGATGCCACATCCACCGAATCTCTTTACTCTGTCATGTCAAATCTTCTTGGTACTGCAAAAAAGACTCCTCTTCTTTCTGCCTACACTTTATCTGAACTCCCCAATGTCTTCTCCTCTTTCTTTTTCGACAAAGTCCAAATTATTCGTACCATCTTAGACCAAATGCCTTTCCAACCTGTTCATCCTGATCCTCAATTCAGCGGCACTCCTCTCCATTCCTTTAATCCATTGTCTGAAACAGAAGTTCATGAAATCCTGAAAGAAATTACAATAAAATCCTGTGAGCTCGATCCTATACCAGCCTCGGTCTTTTACCAGTGTGTCTCACATCTTCTCCCCACAATCACCAATATTGTCAACTCATCCCTTCTCACTGGAACGTTTCCATCCACTTTCAAAACTGCAACCCAACCTTGACGCAAACATTCTGAAAAACTATCGACCAGTTTCTAATCTTCCATTCATGTCCAAACTCCTTGAAAAAGCTGTCCTCAAGCAGCTCAACAACCACCTTTGTTTCAACAATCTCATCCACCCATTTCAGTCTGCCTATCGCGCTGACCACAGCACCGAAACCACTCTCCTCCACAATTCTGAACAATCTACTGATAGCGTCCGACTCAGGAAAAATTTCCCTTCTCACTCTTCTCGACTTGTCAGCAGCTTTTGACACGATCGACCATTCAATCCTTCTTTCCCGTCTTCATTTTACATTTGGTATCAACGGCACTGTTCTAAACTGGTTCAAATCTTATCTCACTGATCGATTCCAGTCTGTCATTGTTGATCATTTCCAATCTGAACCCGTTAAAATCGAACATGGAGTCCCACAGGGGTCTGTTTTAGGCCCAGTGCTCTTCACACTGTACACTGCTCCTCTCGCTGAAAATTAATTATCAACCGCCATAATGTCAGTCATCATTCTTATGCTGATGACACTCAACTCCAGAAGAGTGATACCCCTGAAAAATTGTTGTCGCTCTTGCAAGAAACATCCAACTGCCTGTGTCACAATTGACACAGTCAAACATGGCAGTACATCCATCCCTCTTTCCATGTCAGTCAGGAACCTCGGTGTTGTCCTTGACAATACACTGTCCATGCAAAAAATTATCAGTCAGACATGTCAGTCCTGCTACTGTCAACTGCGGCGCATCAGTGCCGCCCGGAAATATCTGTCCACTGACGCAACATCTAGACTTGCTTATCTCATTCTCTCTCGCCTTGACTGCTGTAACTCTCTATTGCCTGCTTCATCCATTCAGTCCCTTCAGCGCATACAAAACTCTGCTGACAGACTCGTCCTCAGAAAGAAAAGATCTGAGCACATCACTCCTCTTTTGCAACATCTCCACTGGCTCCCTGTCTCACACCGAATAAAGTACAAGATCAGCACTCTATGTTATAAATGTATTCACAAAACTGCCCCTTCCTGTCTCTGTGGCTGCCTTCACCTCTACATTCCATCTCGCTCACTACGATCAGCTTTGGATGCACTCTGTTTACGCATACCCAGATTCAAGCACTCGACTGTTGGCCGCTGTTCTTTCTCTGTCTCTGGACCTTGCGATTGGAATGAACTTCCTCTTTCGCTTCGTCAAGTCTCCACTCTCAGCTCTTTCAAGTCTGGCCTTAAAACCCACCTCTTCCCAAAATAGCCTCCCTTGCCTGCCCTTCCTTGTCTTTAGTTTCTACAGTTTTAGAGTTATGCATGCGTGTGAACGACTGGTGCGAAAGCGCTTTGATTTGTCTCTGCACAAGATTCAGCGCTATATAAATACCATTATTATTATTATTATTTCATACAGGGAGAATGGGAGAAGAGAGAGTGTTGGGGAGGGAGGCCACTTTTTAACATGGTCAATTCTTACAGGAGCACTTACTTCTATATTTACATGGTTATTTCTTACACTTACAGGATAGTTATTCTGCGAAGCTACAGTCTTTTTTACATGGTTAGTTCTTACAGGATAGTTATCGGCAAAAGTTCAATCATTTCCTTAATATGCATGTTTCTTACAGGACAGTTACTTGTTCAGATTCGATCATTCTATGTATGTCTCTTTCTCACAGCTGCCTCCTTGGACCATGACTTGAGGGGAGTGGGAGAGAAGAGAGAAAAGGAGAGAGAGGTGAGAGTGACGGGTAGAAATGAGGTAACTTCTTTTACACGGTCAGTTCTTACATGACAATTACCTGTAATACTTCAATGATCAGTTCTTACTGGATATTTATGTATATCTTAAACAACCTTCAGTGATCTGTAATTGGTCAATTCTTACAGAATAGTTACATGAAAAAAGCTTCAATCATTTTTACGAGGGCAGTTCTTTCAGGGTAGTTGCCTGTAAAGCTTTGATCGTTTTTACGTGGCCAGTTCTTACAGAACAGG
Source organism: Babylonia areolata (assembly GCF_041734735.1). Taxonomy (NCBI): domain Eukaryota; kingdom Metazoa; phylum Mollusca; class Gastropoda; order Neogastropoda; family Buccinidae; genus Babylonia; species Babylonia areolata. Next base: position 25,466,388 of record NC_134882.1, on the reverse strand, counting down.
CAGAGCGAAACAAGATTCCGGAACAGTTCATCCACAGAAAGAGCAGAAAGATCATACAGTCTCCAACACTCTTATTTTGATAAACCACGTAACAGAAACAACTAAAATTGAACAGCTAACTCTCAAAGTTTAGTATTTATGTCTGTTTAACTCACTCAGTACTGCCAGTCCTCTCTTCTCCTCTACACAGACCCCTCGGATGTCCAGTGGGTGTCTGAATGACCCAACCTTTAGCTTCCGTCGTCAGAACTGTGGTATTCTTTGTCAACATTCACCTCTTCAGTATAAGAGCGTTCCGCTTGCAATATTTTGATGATGGTAATTGGGATGAAACGCTGTTAACGTCGTCTCTTTCGCCGTTCGTATGGAGAGAGTTAACGACAATTTAACGAGGCCATGGGGTTTAATAAAATCATTTAAAAGCAATGTATAATTTACAGTTTTATATCTATATGGTATTCGTCCCCTTATTGTGTACTTGAGCAACTTTACTTGGATTTTGATTGAACTTATGACACAGAAATGCATGAATAAGATTTCAGCATGTAAAGAACACAAAATACTTTAAGTATCAAAGACTTTCAACAATTTGCAAAACAAGAAACAACAAAATATTTTCAATTTAAAAAAAGCTCAGTTTAACATCACATACACTGTAAAGCTAGTTTTAGCATTTAGTGAATGAAATATGGGCAGGGGTGCTTACTATACTATCATGACTGTCATGTGCCCAAATTACTGACATTGCAAAATAAACAAATTACATACAAAATCAAACAAAATGGAACATTTTTCTGAGTGCAGATATATTGATGCTCTGGGACGTAAGCGGTTACGTGGACAAACGAAGAGTCAAATAAAGAAAAGCATCACGTGGGTCTACAAAATAGTCTGTTAGGGAGAAAATCCGCTAGACTGGATGTCTTGTTAATATCATATGTCATGTAATATATTGTATACTCATTGATATATTGTACTTAAAGCAATGGCAACCAAAGGAATTGAACAACGCCACCTCTTCCTGCTATACCAATCACTCGTCCTCAGTGTGATCGACTACGGACTTGGGCTAACAACACCGTCTCAAAGCAACCTCCTAAAATTAGAAAGAGTACAAAATGAAGCTATGAGGCTGATCCTTAGAACAACAAAAGACACGCCCACAGAAACCATGCGATACCTGCTTGACCTTCCTTCAGTGCAGGCCAGAAACAAGTTAGAACAGGTCAAGACCTACTTCAAAGCATTAGAAAACCCTCAAAACCCACTGCATGACGCAGTCAAAGAACCAAAAGGCAGCCGTCTAGGACGAGGAAGATCATGGATGGGGCAAGCAGAAGACACAATCCAGCTAGTATGCCGACTACAAGACCTGAAAGAAACAAAAGAATGGGAGAAAAACCCCGAAAACCTCAACCATCTATTCAACATAGTCATTTCACCCACTCTAGGAAGACATTGTCGGGAATGGCCAGAGGGCAAAACTGATGCGGAAGTGAAGCTACTCATAGAATATGTCAGGACTGAGACAGCGCTAAGCGTCAAATGTAGTGTGGTTGTTGCCAAGTTAGGCAGCGAGTGCAAGAGTCTAGATCTGTAAATAGACTTGTATATAACCAATCAGCTGAAGTGTATTTTAACCAATCAGAATGTAAGGTGGATGAACGGTCATCCAATCAGCTGTAGTGTATTTTAACCAATCAGCTGTAGTATATTTTAACCAATCAGAGAGTTCTACGTGGGGGTAGTTAAGAGAGATACCTATGTGTGTGCTCCCTGCGGAAGGCAGGGCGTTTTTTGCTCCATGTGTTTTGGATGTGACTTAGTGCATGGTGGTACTGTGTGCTAGGGACTTCAGTCCAGAGGTGATGGACTATTCCTTGTTTTCCTTGTGCCTGAAGCACTTGTTAGAAGTGTGCTGAAGGATTGTATTGTTTGTTTTGGGACTGGGGTACTAGCATCGCCGTGGGTGAGCTAGATCTTGCGTTACTAAGCTTAGTACAACGTTGCTGTGCGGCGAAGAACGGTGTTATTCCTTTGTCACCAGTGACTGTGAAGTACGGGGTGTGAGCCAGTTCCCTTTTGTGTTCGTCGTCCTGGGAAAGCGTGGCCAGCGGGCGTCGGAGGACGTTGGATACGTGAAATTCCCATTGTGCATCTCCGTTCCTGTACATAGCCCCATAACCTTTTCTTCTGGCTGGATCTGCCTAATCATATTTTGTTTTACCGTTTAGATCTATCCCACCCCTGTACATTCTCCCTGTGTGAGTGATCCGACGTGTGGTAGGGGAAGCTGAGTGTAGGTTCTTGGACAGAGGGAGAGCGGAACGTTGGTTATCCACGTGTGGGGGAACTGCGGTTGCCGGAGGAGGCGGACTTCGGACTTCACCCCGAGGTCGACGAGGCAGGAGCCCGGAACGCTCGTGGTGAAGTGTCCCAGCACGAGCGTGCTCTTCGACGAGAGGAGGGAAAAGGTGGTGGCCGTCAGCGCGACGCGTCGATTTGTTGCTGCTGAAGATGTGAACGCATTGTTTGTGTAGTGCGTGTGTCAAGTCATAACAGACGTGAGATTCCAGCGTGTGTGGTGTAGTGCACCATGAGGAGTTCGTGACGTCAGAGAGTTCTTCGTAAGTACTGTGTTAAATAACTAGGCCTGAACGTGCCTTGAGGTTGTCGGGAACTCCAGGGGATGATTCGTACCGATCATAAGAGACCCTAAGAATGTCTTTTGCTCTTGTTGTACTATAACCTTTGCATGCTGGATTGTGAATGTTCTTTGATTGGTGACCTATGTATGTGGTGGTCGAGAGGTTATCGACCAGGCATTGAGATTGTTGCTCGCAGGATTGCGTGGAAAGATTGTGGGTTTAGTGTGGAGTGTGCTGAAGTTACCATTACGTCGGAAGCGAACGAGAAGGCTGAGTGTTGAGTGTGTGATTAAGTGGGCTGTGCACGTGTTGTATTAAGGGAAATAAAAGGTTAAATTGCTATTTAGTGTTATATTGTGTCATTTTGTGTCTGTAGCTGGCGAATGTGGTGAAAGTTCTTCGTCACAAGTGTTTATTTTGTTGTTGTGATTGTTAGTGGGAGCCAGCCTTTAATTTTATTATTTACTGCCTGCCACTCCAGGTCGTCAAGACCTGACAGAAGAAAACAGTAAAGAAGAGGACATCATCATATACACAGATGGCTCAGTCACCAAAGACCAATCTGGTTGGGTATTCACTGCGAAACAAAATGGAAAAACAATTTGGGAAGAGAATGCTGCCTACAAAGTCACAACCTCCAGCCTAACGATGGAAGTTGAAGCTGTGACACATGCCCTCCAGTGGCTATCGTCCATCCATACACCCGGAAACCAACATGCCATGATTCTAACCGACTCAATGAACCTCATACAGAAAATTGAAAACGGAATGGGAAGCCCAGAGTGGCATAAGGCAATGCGCAACTTTCAGACTAAAAAACTCACATGGTCATACTGCCCGGGACATGCAGGTGTTAAGGGAAATGAGCGAGCTGACAGACGTGCTGGTAACGCAACACCAACGAGCGGCCTACATCTAGGAAAATCGGAAATCCTCAGAAAAGTCAAAGAATATCAAAAAGAACAGGTACAAGGCCATCACACCATCGATCGCCTCAAAGAAATGAAAGCAGAGAGAGGGAGCGGCCGCAAGTCTAACATGAAAGGTAGAGCACGATGCTTTGCAAATCAAACAAATATCGGCATCATTTCCAAACCAACATTGCGCAAATTTCTTCAAAACGGAACAGAGTCTCTGTGGGCCTTTCCAAATACAATAGACTGAGCAACACACTAGACGCCACGTTCTTGGCATCAGAGATCTTTTCCCATCCCTCTTGCGGCCAGTCAGTGGCAGCCTCTGTGCGTGTGTGTGTTTGTGTGTATGTGTGGGTCCATGCTTTTGAGTGCGTTTGTGAATGTGCGAGAGTGTAAGTGTACACAAGTGTCAGGAGAGTTCTGTGTACGTGTGTGTGTGTGTGAGGGGAAGTGGGAGTGCGGGGGGGAGGTGAGGTAGAGGATGAGGTACGTGAGTGTATGCATGCCTACACTGTGGGAGCAACAGGATATTAGAACGTGTATATATATATATATATATATATATATATCTTTGTATATATGTGTTTGGGGTTGGGGGCGGGAGATATGGGCGTATGTGTGTGTGCTTGTACAAGTAAGTGTTCATGTCTGTGAGTTTGTGTGTGTGTGTGTGTACCGTGGAAGTTGCGATACGTAGACTAGAAATGAGTGTGTGGAGGAGGGGGGTAGAGGAGGTGCACGGTAATGTGTGTGTGTGTGTTGGAGCTCATGTACGTCTATATGTATTTGACTGTGCTTTCATATCTGTGAAACTGCATGTTTGGTGCATATCTGTTATGCATGTGTGGGTGTATGTGTGAATGTGTGTCTTCATGTTTTACATTTATTCGCTTATTTATCACCATTATCTTCTTTATTATTATTATTATTATCATTTTATTAGTATTATTATTATTATTATTACTACTACCTTTTTCTATATTATAATTATTATTTATTTATTTATTTATGTAAGCTTATCTATTATTTATTCCCCCGTTTTTGTTTTGTTTTGTTTTTTTCTCAAGGCCTGACTAAGCGCGTTGGGTTACGCTGCTGGTCAGGCATCTGCTTGGCAGATGTGGTGTAGCGTATATGGTTTTGTCCGAACGCAGTGACGCCTCCTTGAGCTACTGAAACTGAAACTGATATATTGTATGCACAAACACGCTTACATGCATATCTGAGCACCCTGTCCAGGTCACACCAACCCATGTGCCCAAGTAAGCATCAGTGTTCCAAGTCTGTGTTTCGTCATACTGCGAAAACGACACGTGCGTTTGGCGTCACACAACTGGCTTTTTAGATTGATAAAGATTGTTTTGGTGGTGGGCAACAACTGTTGTCCATCAATTTCAGTAATGGCGCGAAGGCTTCAACTAGATTTTAGGGGAAACTCGTGAAAAATAGTTTTCATTTACTAAAAGCCGAAGAATCGACTGGAAATTTCTGACCTGAACCAACACATGAACTGTATTCCTGCAATTAGCATCAAAGTACGACACGTGCTATCAGTGGCAGGAAGAATGGGTTTCCAGCATGCTCAAATTACCTGCAGTTCCCCTATATTTACTGCCATTACAACGAGTGCGTACATCAAAAGACGAACAAAACGGCGGTTATTCAAAATAGTTACAGCACAAAATAATAGCCAGATCAAAAGAATCGTCCACCCCAGCAATGGTCCACGAGGTGTCAACGTAGCGTACGGATTCTGAGTCTGAGAGAGACCACGTTTTCCTAAAAAAAAAAATGACAAGTGCATTTGATGTGTATTATTTGATTATAACGTCATGGCTGGCCTGTGACGTGTTATTATGGGTCTTGCAGATGATTCTTGGTGACTCCTTTTCTTTTTTCTCTTTATTCACACTCAGAAAGATCGCATGCGTGCTTTTGCTCCAAACAAGGAAAATATTTGTTGTGGGTGTCGTCTTAATTGTAAATGGAATTATGGTTCATAATGATAATTGTATGTATTGTGAAAGTCTTTGTGTGTTCATGAGATCAAACCATTTCCTGTATTGTTTAGGATCTCTCTATCGGTGGATGACACGTCAGCAAGACTTGTAACGTCACCGTGTTCATACGATCTGTGTGTGTGTTTGTGTATGTGTGTGTGTAACAGACAGACAAACGGCTGACAGATGAAGAGACAAACAGACAGAAAGGCATTCGGATAACATTGATACATGTGCAATTCAATACAAAGACAGAGGCATACAGAATGACAGAGACACACAAACAGACATATATACTGACATATAACATATATAATGTGCATAAACGTATACAGTCTGTGATCTTGAAATGAATTTGTTGGATATTTTCTCGATGTACTTTTTCTTGGAGTTTTATTTTATTCTATTTTCATTGAAGTGGCATTTCATTAAAGTTTATCAAGCTACATGTATGTGAGTCAGAGTTTGTGAACCAAACGCAGATAGCGGTGACAACATGCAGAGCGCACATACAATGATATATCTTCATGTTTCCATTGCTCTTTTTCTCTGTTTTCTATGTAGCCCTTTGTCCACAAAATGTTATGTCCACACAGTTGTATGATGTTTCCACTGTTCCATGTTACCACAGTTGTATGTTCCCGTAGTTCTGTGTAAACCCAGTTCTGTGTCCACACAATTCTGTGATCCCACAGATCTCACAGTTTTCTATGTTCCTACAGTCCCGCAGTTCTGTCTCTACATAGTTTTGTTTCCACAGCTCTATGTCCAGAGAGTTCTGGGTTCCCACAGTTCTCTTACTAGAGGTCAATTTCCAGCAGTTCTGTTACCAGAGGTCAATTTTCCAGCAGTTCTGTTACTAGAGGTCAATTTACCAGCAGTTCTGTTACCAGAGGTCAATTTTCCAACAGTTCTGTTACTAGAGGTCAATTTTCCAACAGTTCTGCTACTAGAGGTCAATTTTCCAGCAGTTCTGTTACCAGAGGTCATTTTTCCAGCAGTTCTGTTACTAGAGGTCAACTGGAGGTCAATTTTCCAGCAGTTCTGCTACTAGAGGTCAACTAGAGGTCAATTTTCCAGCAGTTCTGTTACTTGAGGTCAATTTTCCAGCAGTTCTGTTACTAGAGGTCAATTTTCTAACAGTTCTGTTACTAAAGGTAAATTTTCCAACAGTTTTGTTATTAGAGGTCGATGTTCCCACAGTACTATGTTACTAGAGGTCAATGTTCCCAAAGTTCTAAGTTCCCACAGTACGATTTCCAACAATTCTATGTTCCCACTGTTCGGTGTTACGGCGGTCACACACACACACACTTATCAACTTTAGCTTTCAGCAAAATTAGGAGAAAACATTCTCATGTTTGAAACGGAAATGTTGCAAATCTACCGATGGCACATGAAGAAAACATGCTTCAGCCCTCAAGACAAAATGGCTGTCCTGTCACTGACCTACCACTCTCCCTCCACCCCCTTTCCCTGTGTGTGGCTCAACCTACCAAAGGGAGGCGACCCCAGTCAGCCAGCCTGTAAAACATACAGTGAGATGAACTCCCTTGGCTCTCTCTCTCTCTCTCAAACAAAAATCCATAATAGCTGTCGACACAGTTAAACCACAAACACACACACACACACACACACACACACATGTATATAGTGTCCAGGTTGTGTTAACTACACAACCCCCATCCTGCCCCCCTTCCCTACACCGCCCCCCTACCCCCTCCCCCTCCATTTCATCTCCCTCCCCACTCCTTCCGTGGATCATTCTTTGAGGTTGGGCAGACTCAGTCTCTCCTCTTCCCCCTCCACCTTCCCACCTCCCTCTCTATAAATGTAGGATTAAAGGTACTGTATCATCTGTCCAGATTTTCTTACACTACTTAGACTCATATAGAAGGAGGTATCCTCCATTCGGGGCCAGAAACATGACTTTAAACAACGATGATTTGCTTATAAATGTTTTTTTAGTACTAAAAACGCATGAATGATGCTCTTTTTAGTGAGTAGGCTTTCAGTAGAATTTTCATTCCAGGATAGCTTATTGTCAGTCAGTTTTGACGCCAAGATATCTGTGTATCTTTACCTGTTCAATGACTTCATTTCTTATGGCAATTTTACTTAATCCATTGATATAAGCTACACCACATACGCTACATCACATTTGCTATGATAAAAAAATATATGTGTATATATATATGTGTGTGTGTGTGTGTAAGCAGCAGCATCGGTACCGCCCTCACAGTGAAATTCATCACAAACAGTCCTGATGCGTCGATGCCAGATGGTAGTTTCTTTGGGTTTGGCTGTCTTCCATTCCTTGACTGCTGCTGAAAAGTATGCACTTTGAGATAAGACAGAAACTTACAGGTCAGCTTGTCAGTCACCATTCTGTATTGAGATTCTTTTCCTCTTGAAAGTGCAAAGTGGGTTATTCCATCACTAAGTACACAGAAAGTGATAACTACTCTTCAAACCTCCACACTGATCTCACTTCACCATGGCTGGACAGTCAGGGGGGTAACTCCTTTAGATCGCTCCCTGTCCTGAACTGACACACAACATAGACATTAATATCTCAGGGTATTCTCGTGTCAATGCACAGAACCATTGTGCAATGCCCAACAGTCTTCTCCCTTCCCTTACTTCTCTTTTCCTGTTTCCTCAGCACACCACATGCACGCCGGGTGTCATCCCAATTCACCTTGTCACCAAATCGGTCATCCCAATTCACCTTGTCACCAAATCGGTCATCCCAATTCGCCTATTCCCATTTCGCCTTTGTACACACACACACGTGTGTGTGTGTGAACCCTCCTATACCTCACTCTTTCTTCATCTCAGCTGCCTGGTCAGGTCAACAGGTGCAAACATTAGTCCTGTTCTGTTTGAGTGGGGTTTCTTTTTTCTCTCCCACCCTCCCCCACCTCCTCCTGTAAACTAAAATGAATGTCGCGCTTCACTAAGTCCCGCTCTGGGCCTCACGACTGCTGACGTCATCGTTATGATCCTCATCACCCCTCTGTATGTGTGTGTGTGTGTTGTGCGTGTGTGTGTGTGTTGTGTGTGTGTGTGTGTTGTGTGTGTGTTGTGTGTGTGTGTGTGTGTGTGTGTTCATGGCCCTGACAATATCCGAGGCTTCTTCAAATGTCAGGCACCTCGCTGTGACACCTGCAGTCATGGCCACTTCACAGACCATGTCATTTCTCCTTGAGATGGAAGGCGCTGGCAGATCAACCAACACCTCTCCTGCACCACGCCAAACTTGGTCTATCTATTGACCTGTACACTTCACCCGGAAGCACAATATGTGGGATGCTCCTACGATCTTAAGAAGAGATGGGCAAACCACAAAAGCGACTGCATGCAAACTGAGAGAGGCACCAAGTGTTCCGTCGCTGCCCATGTTTCTTCTACCACTCACCCTACTGAAAAGAAGAGAACTGTTCTGGATATGTAACCTTGGGACAGTTTTTGTTGGACTGAACTTGAGAAGCGAGATCCATGGGTTTCACTGTGAACTCCAATTCGTGGTGGTGCTTACACACTATCACTGACATACAGAGAGAGTGAGAGTGAGAGATGTGTGTCCATAGACAATTGAAGGAATATTTAGAACATATCTTTACGTAGTAGAATACGTCATGTAAGGTCAGAAAGATGACGTAAAATAGCATTACGTCACCTGTTATAAGTGTAGTCTGACCAAGCTGCCGGGTGGCGGCAGCGAAAATTCAGATTTTTTTTTTTTTTTTTTTTTTTTTTTTTAACAAAATAGGTGTTGGTTTTCAACTTTGTTTTTTTTATTTTAGATCTGAAATAAAACAAAGTTGAAAACCAACACCTATTTTGTTAAACAAAAAAATAAAATCTGAATTTTCCGATCTATGTGTGTGTGTCAGGGTGTGTGACCTTCTCGAGTCTACACGACAAAAAAGCTTTGGCTTTTAGTTATTAGGTTAGATGCTGCTGGTATTAGACTGAGGCAATCGTTTGACGGTCTGGTTCAGTGATTTTCTGTCAGATAAGACCCGCAGTCAGTTTTAATCACTAAAAATGCACTGGCGGTCTGGTAAGGTAAAACTTCCTTGCAAGGATCTGTTCACGGCACAAAGACACACTCACACG
>NC_134882.1:25394198-25451698 GCF_041734735.1 Babylonia areolata | reverse complement strand
AGATGTTACTACTACTACAACTACTCCGAGTCAGTACTAACTGTTGTTGTTGTTGCCGGGTTATCATCATCGTCACCATCACCATCATCACTCATTTTTCCGGCTTTTCTTTTCTTTGTTGTTGTTATCGTCATCTTCATAAATTATCATTATCATCGTTGTTATTATCATCATTACCATCATCGTCGTCGTCATCATTACATCATCATCACTGATTATTATTGTACATTTGTATAGCGTCCTTTCTCACCCGGGTCTCTCGAGTTGGTTTCCGGGTTTTCCGGATGGTGTGTGGGCTTGTTATGACAGTGTGGCCTATGACGCTGTCCACCTGGCCTGCAGGTAGCTGACAAACCACAGAATGGATTAATCATCTGTGTCGGCCCCAGGCTGAATGACGGAGACCCTCGTTCTCTCTGTCAGCTGTTGTCACACACACACACACACACACACATACACACGCACACACACACAGTGTGTGGAAAACCCCACAAGCACATCCCACACTCAGTGGCTCATACCCCCATTTCTCTTTGTCCTGCTATCGATGAAGTGTGGGTGTGGGGAAAAATGGAGGCTCGGAATAAGGGGAAGCGTGAGGTAGCCCGGAAGCAGTGACCCCGAGGGGAGGAGGGCATGGAGGATGGGGAGGGGGTATTAGTTCAGTCAGTGGATCGGACGTAGCAGACGAAGCTAGCGTCACCGCAAGGTGACGGGTGTTTTCCTTCTTGCTGCGCAGTCAAGTCGGTGGCGTAACAGGTTGGCTCCTGTAGGGGAGGGGGGTTGCACAGTGAGCAGGATAGCAAAATACAGCCCAGCAGAACTTCAGATGGCAGGAATAAGCCCCTAGAACTTCAAACAACAGAACCAGCTCCATAGAACTCCAATCAATAACAGAACCAGCCCCATAGAACTCCAATCAACAACAGAACTAGCTCTATAGAACTCCAATCAACAACAGAACTAGCTCTATAGAACTCCAATCAATAACAGAACCAGCCCCATAGAACTCCAATCAACAACAGAACTAGCTCTATAGAACTCCAATCAACAACAGAACTAGCTCTATAGAACTCCAATCAATAACAGAACCAGCTCCATAGAACTCCAATCAACAACAGAACTAGCTCCATAGAACTCCAATCAACAACAGAACTAGCTCTATAGAACTCCAATCAACAACAGAACTAGCTCTATAGAACTCCAATCAACAACAGAACTAGCTCCATAGAACTCCAATCAACAACAGAACCAGCTCCATAGAACTCCAATCAACAACAGAACTAGCTCCATAGAACTCCAATCAACAACAGAACCAGCTCTATAGAACTCCAATCAACAACAGAACTAGCTCCATAGAACTCCAATCAACAACAGAACCAGCTCCATAGAACTCCAATCAACAACAGAACTAGCTCCATAGAACTCCAATCAACAACCGCCGGAACCAGCTCCATAGAACTCCAATCAACAACAGAACCAGCTCTATAGAACTCCAATCAACAACAGAACCAGCTCTATAGATCTTACGACAAAAGAGCAAGTCCTTAATAACTTCACGATACAGGACGAACACTATAGAACTTCACGAAACAGGACCAACCCCATGGAACTTCACGAAACAGGACCAGCCCCATAGAACTTCAGACAACAAGACTAGCCCCATATAACATCAGACAACAGAACAAGCCCCATCAAACTTAACACCTCGTCACACACCAGCTACATGGAATGTCAGACAACAGGGCCAGTCACACAGAACTTCAGACAACAGGACCAGTCCCACAGAACGTCAGACAACAGGACCAGTCCCACAGAACGTCAGACAACAGGACCAGTCACACAGAACGTCAGACAACAGGACCAGTCACACAGAACTTCAGACAACAGGACCAGTCACACAGAATGTCAGACAACAGGACCAGTCATACAGAACGTCAGACAACAGGACCAGTCCCACAGAACGTCAGACAACAGGACCAGTCACACAGAACGTCAGACAACAGGACTAGTCACACAGAACGTCATACAACAGGACCAGTCACACAGAACGTCAGACAACAGGACCAGTCCCACAGAACGTCAGACAACAGGACCAGTCACACAGAACGTCAGACAACAGGACTAGTCACACAGAACGTCATACAACAGGACCAGTCACACAGAACGTCAGACAACAGGACCAGTCACACAGAACGTCAGACAACAGGACAAAACCCATAGAACATCAGCAATAGGACCAGCCTCATAGAACGTCAGACAACAGGACCAGTCTCGCAGAACGTCAGACAACAGGACAAAACCCATAGAACATCAGCAATAGGACCAGCCTCATAGAACGTCAGGCAACAACATAGAATGTTAGACAACAGGACCAGCCACATCACGTCAGACAATAGGACCAGCCACACAGAAATTCAAACAACAACATAGAACGTCAGACAACAGAACAAATCCGATAGAAATCTGAACAACATAGACCAGATCTAACACAATACAGTACAATACAATACAGTACAGTACAATACGATACAGTACAATACTATTTTGACAAGGCCTGAGACGTGCTGTGACCCTCATCGGACAGGCCACAGACGTACGTGAGTAGCGCTCAGTGCGTCATTAGGTTAGGACTTGGTATTAAAAAAAACAATAACGGGAAATTAGCAAATCAAACTGGCGTCGTCAGAAAGCCCAGTCATCCAATCCAGTAATTTTGATTACATTCATCAATGCGAGGGGAAAGGGCAAAAACATGAAAATTCACTGGTCATGCTTCGCCTGACTGTTCTTTCGATTTGTGAACATGTGGCGAACATTAAGATATGAAGGAATGAAACCAATTGTTAAAAAAATCGGTCATAACCCGAGCATTGACGTCAGCAGCCCTCCACCAATCAGAACTCACCTGCATACGCAACGCGTTCGTTTTTGACGCTGACTCAGCCGTCTATTCACACCACTCACTGTCGCCACAACACAACACACACACACACACACACACACGCACATTACTGAGATGCAATCACACTCACTACACGCACAGACAGACACACACACACACACACACACACCGTCACACACACACACACACAACCCCCTCCCTCCGCACACATCCAGCTAATTTCCTCCCAGCCTTACAACACTGTCAGCCCCTCCCTCCAAGGCAGTGCACGTCTGTCAGCAGTGTGAGCCAGCAGGTAGTGTGGGTCGTGCAGCCAACCAGCCAGGTCATCACACCAACTGAAAAACGCCGTGTCTGCTCCAGAAGAGTCCTAGATAATGCCTGAGGCTTGACGCCGTGCAAACGCCATCCTGGGTAAGCAGACATATACCTGCCAACAGTGGTCTTTACATAACATTAAATGAGACTTAATTAACTGTAAGTTGAAGTTGATGGAGGTCTTCCTAGACAGAAGACGGGAGACTTGAAAATAACAAAGGCACCAACCAACTCTGCCGCTGTCTTACGTTCGTTTGGCCTTGTTCGGTCTTCATGCTTTAATTTGTGATCGTCTCTCTCTCTCTCTCTCTCTCTCTCTCTGACACAACTAAGAGACACACGCTTGTAGTAGTACGGTGTAGGTTGTGAAATATGAAAGTATTGCCAAGTAAAAGTTTGAAAGAAAAGACAGACAGCTAACGAACATACTTGGAGGAGTACGGATGTCCAGAGACTGAAGAATGGGGCGTGATAACCATTTTCCGCTGCAGTGTAAATTGTGTAGGTCAGCCGACTTACTTGTAGCTCAACGTGGTAGGACAGGGGAAAAAGCAAGCTCTGACATCATGTGTTAGTCCGTCCAGTCTTGTCGCGTAATCGAGAAACTGACGGTTTTTTGTTTGTTTTTTGTTTGTTTGTTTTTTGTTTGTTTTTGTTTTTTGTTTTTTTTTCGGGGGGGTGTTTGATTGTTTGGGGTTGTTTTTTTTAACAGTAAGCCGAGTGATGGAGCCTGTCGATCCCCTCTGTTTCTCCCAGCTGTCCCCCAGTCATCACCTGAGTGTCGCTGTTCTGTGTCGGTCCTTTGCATTGAGCACCGCTACCCCCCCCCCCCCCCCCCAACCCCCCTGTCCTCCCCTCACCCCCCTCCTTTTTTTTTAATTATTTTGTTGTTGTTGTTTTTGTTTTGTTTGTTTGCTTGCTTGCTTGGTTTGTGCATGCCAGTGGTGACAGTTTTTCTGACTCGATTTGTGCAACGGTGAATTCCCAACGGTAAAAAGTGAGTTGTTCATTTCCTTTGTTCTGTTTGACTCTGTAGTCCTTTCCGTCCTCTTACCACTTTCTATGAGGCTCCCCATGTCTATTGTTTCTCGCGGTCAATATTTATGTCCTTCGCTCTGTCTGCACGGTCTGTCAGTCTCTCTCGGAGTCTGTCTGTCTGTCTGTCTGTCTGTCTCTCACATTCATTCTCCCGATCAATCCGCTTTCTTCTCATTGCCCTTTAGCTATGCAGCAGTGTTGTAAATGTCAAATTATTCATAATCCATGGTTTATAATGTGTTTGATGCGTTGATTTAATGATTTATTTTTAGTTTATTTTAAATTCCACTTTATTCCCTTTCTAGGGATGGATGTGGGAAATAGGCATTCTCTTGCTAACTCTGCCGCTACCCTCAGAACATAACTCATTTCACTGAAGTCTGCCACGTCGTCCTCCTGTTCTCTCTCTCTCTCTCTCTCTCTCTCTCTCTCTGAATGTGTGTGTGTGTGTGTGTGTCAATGTGAGTGTATATGTGTGTGAGTGTGTGCCAGTGCGTGCATGCGTTTGGGTATTTGTGTGTGTGTGTGTGAATGTGTGTATGTGTGTGTGCGCGCGCGCGCGTGCGTGCCTATCTATTTCAGTTCGATTTATTGAGCACTGTATTATTTGTGTGTCGGTTATAGGTATCTTATCTTCTTAGTGTCACCGACTGGAAAGCGAGACGTGCTACTGATGTATCTCTGCGAAATAAAATATCCTGGAAACGAATAAGTGAATAAATAGATAAATAAATCAGTTAGTTAACAAAATCAGTAACGAAGCTAAGGAAAGTAAGTCAAGAAAGAAGAACAAGGAAAAACAAACACAAAAAAGGTGGGGTGGGGGTGGGGAGGGGAGCAAGGCACTGAGATATGTTTAGTTTTCAGGTCAGTGGGGTAAGCCATAAAACAACGCAGAGAAAAACCAGACTGAAGTGTTTACAACGCACGCTACACATCAGTGCAGGTTCACAGTTAAGTTATACCTACAGGAACGGCACAGCTAAGATACACCTACGGGTACACGTACAGCTAGTTACACACAGTGGTGCACAGCTAATATATACACACTGGTACACAGCAATGTTACACACACTGGCACAGAGCTAAGTTACAAATAAGATACACAGCTAACTTTCAAATACAGGTACACCGCCAAGTTTTACACACTGGTACACTGCTACCATATACACGGTGGTACACCGCTATTTTTACACACTGGCACAGAGCTAAGTTACACATACAGGTACACAGCTAAGTTACACATACTGGTACACAGTAAGGTATACTTACGCACAGCTAAGATACACACACTGGTAGACAGTAAGTTACACATACAGATACACTGTTAAGTGCTCCTTGATGCTCACCACATTATAGATCTGGAACAAAATGATTGTCTCTGGCTCCCTGTCTATAGCTCAGTCTCTCTCTCACTTTCTCTGTCTGCCTCTGTCTCTGTCTCTCTTTCCCTCTCTGTCTGTCTGTCTGTCTCTCTATCTGTGTGCCACACGCGCGTGTATGTATGCATGTGTGTGTGTGTGTGTGTGTGTGTGTGCCAGTGTGTGCATGCGTGCGTGTATATGTATCAGTGTGTGTGTGCGTGTGTGTGTGGGTGTGCGGCGTGCCAGTGCGCGCGCGTGTGTGTAAGTAAGAGAGAGAGAGAATCAGGACTGCGGTTCAGAGCGAAATATGGGCGTTTCATGTAATTGATTTAAACGTTTCTCGTCCATTGTCGTCAAGGAAATGCATCAGCCCTGAATGCATGCGTTTCAAAACCCATGACCCGGAAACCTCTAATCGAGCACCCAGTGGGTAATAAAACATATTGAAAGTACTTATAATGTACCCGTACAACGATAGAACGTATTGAAAGTACTTATAATGTACCCGTACAACGACAGAACGTATTGAAAGTACTTATAATGTACCCGTACAACGACAGAACGTATTGAAAGTACTTATAAAATGTCTTTTCAGCGACAGAACACACTGAAAGTGCGGCTTTTGAAAAAAATCTGTTCAGCGACAGACTGAATGTCAGCAGTTAATGCGTCTGCACTGGCACACAGTAGACAGAACATACCGAATTCCCTAAACCCTGCCATTGACAGAACATGCTGAAAGTACCCATGAATGCATATTTATATATTGTACTGTATTACTCTTTCTTGTCACAACAGATTTCTCTGTGTGAAATTCAGGCTGCTCTCCACGGGGAGAGCACGTCGCTATACTGAGAACGCCACCTATTTTTTCCCTGCATGCATGCATTTTTGTTTGTTTTGTTTGTTTTTTTGTTTTCCTATCGAAGTGGGTTTTTCTACAGAATTTTGCCATGAACAACCCTTTCGTTGCCGTGGGTTCTCTTAACGTGCGCTATGTGCATGCTGCACACGGGACCTCGGTTTATCATCTCATCCGAATGACTAGCGTCCAAACCACCACTCTAGGTCTAGTGGAGGGGGAGGAAATACTGGCGACTGTGCTGTGATTCGAACCTGTGAGCTCAGATTCTCTCGCTTCCTAGGCGGACGCGTTACCTCTAGGCCAACACTGCACATAATTATATACATATATACAATGACAGAACATACTGTAAGTAACCATGAATGCATATATACAATGACAGAACATACTGTAAGTACACATGAATGCATATATACAATGACAGAACATACTGTAAGTACACATGAATGCATATATACAATGACAGAACATACTGAAAGTACAAGTGTATTCACAGCGCCAGGCGGGTTATATTCAATATTGAAAGTACTTTTAAAGTGTTCATAACGTACAGGTATATCGACAGCGAATATACTTAAAACATTATGAACCTGTATAGACACAGCATCTTAAGAAAAAGTACTTCTGAAAGTACTTACAAATGAATGTACGTGGACAGTACTGACCAACACATGTGTTGACTTAACACTCCCTGGGCCTCCCTCTGCCGTGTACGTGCACCACTGCCACCCCGTGACAGGGCAGGACTGGGCACATTTCTCACTCTTCCGCTTGTATATGATTGAAAAAAGTTATGTGAAAACGCCTTGATTTGTTTCTGATCAGATTAAGTGCTATATAAATACTTTGATTATCAGTGTTATTGTTGATATTATCATCTTTTCCATCTTCACTCAGTTAGAACTACATGTCCTTCTGATCGTGATACGAGTCCGCCCTGTTCTCCGCCCATCCGTTGACAACGGGCTTTTCCTCTCTGTGTTGCAGCCAGTCAGCACAGACGACAGCAGGCAGAGCACATCCTCAACCTCCCATCTTCCATACACAACTGTCTGTTGGCAAGACAACCTCCAAATCACGAACGCTTGGACAGCACGCCTCCAC
This sequence comes from Babylonia areolata, assembly GCF_041734735.1. NCBI lineage: Eukaryota > Metazoa > Mollusca > Gastropoda > Neogastropoda > Buccinidae > Babylonia > Babylonia areolata. Next base: position 25,444,104 of record NC_134882.1, on the reverse strand, counting down.
CAGCCTTGCTGCAGAAGACCCAGTCAGAAAAAAACAGAGAGCACTATGAAGCAGCTGCCGTGTCTGAGGTCCATGACCGGCAACAAGCACTGGGTCCCTGAGCAGGAGGCAGAACCAGGCACAGAGGTCAAGGCCGGTGAACTGTACCTGGTCAGCGGTGTCGGTATGGGCAAGCCAGCATCCCGCGTGCCCGTGCAGGTCAAAGTGTACCGCTCTGCCTTCGGTCACTACGCCGTGGTCAGCGCCGGCCTCCGAGCCCCCGCCACCTTCCTCAACCTCCGCACGTGCCAGTGCCGACCCTGCACCCCCTCCCCCAAACCTTCAACCCAACGCTCACCCCTCTGCCCACCACCCCGCCAATACGGCCATCCGTCCAGCTGCAAGGCTGGCGGGGGCACCTTCCGGGTGGAACTGGGTGGCGGCGAGGGTCAGGTCATCTATTTTGAGGTCAGTCCCAGGGAGGACCATGGGGGAGCTGGTGGTGGTGAAGGGGGGATCGGGGAGTGGGTAGAGGCCTTTCAGGGGGCTGGAGTTCCCTCCCCTGGCTCCATTTCCCCCTCCCACAGTCCCGTCATCCCCCGCAGTCCCATCATGCCCACGCTGCAGGAGTCGCTGGAGGAGGAGGAGGAGATCAGCGGTCTGGGGTGAGCAATCCGTTGGTCCTCAGCTTGTTCAGACTGCGCCTTACAGCTGACAGAGACAAGATCCATTGCCCCTGTGTCTGCACCAGGAAACTGTGTCAGTCACATCCTCGTGACGACCGCCCATCACGGCACGCAGTCCCAGTCGTATCCGCAGGTCAAGGTCATCCATTTGTGTGTTGTCTGGAGGATTCACCTCCCCCCCCCCCCCCTCCCAGCCCGTGTCATGACGTCATTCCCATGACATTTGTCCTGCACTCTACACCATCATTCACCGCAGCAGCACGTCACTGGAGATACTGATACATCATGATTGAACAATTAATGGGTGAACGAAATAATTGAATGGTGGTGAATTGACAGAACAATTGATGGATGGAATGATTCATTGAATGATGGTGAATTGATTCTATAATTTATGGATGGAATGACTGAATTATGGTGGATTGATAGAATGATTGACGGATGGAATGAATGATTGAATGATGGTGAATTGATAAAACAATTGACGGATAGATACAATAGATAGATTGAAGTACTGATTGAATGATGATGGATCGATAGAACAACTGATGGATGGAATGACTAATTGAATGATGGTGGATTGATATTGAATGATGGTAGATTGATAGAATGCAGAATGACTGACTGAATGAGGGTGGATTGATAGGATAAATGATTGGTAGAATGACTGAATGATTGGTGGAATGACTGAATGATGGTAGACAGTGTGATGTCACTCCAGGACGGGGAGAGGAGGGAACCGTGTTTTCACGGTGTTCAGCATTGTTGTGTCATATGTTGTGATATTGTGTTGTGTGTCATGTTATATAATGATTATGTCATTGTGTAATGTCTTGTGATGAGCCAGTGGCACTGTGCCATATCGAGCCATGCCAGTCCGTCACAGTGCAGCTTCAGTCCATCCACGGGCCACACGTGTAGTGTGTCACACGCACGTTCAGTGGGTGCTCAAGTCTGTCACGTGCTATGTGCACGTGCTGACCGGAGATAAAAGCGCTGGGCTGGTTTGCACGAGCGATCTTTGTGGCGCTAAGTTAGCTTTCGTTAAGGATTGGCGGACTTAGCTGTGCAAAGTTTGCTTTGCGTTGAGGATAAGAATTATTTGCAGCGCTTAATTTGCTTTGCGTTGAGCGTTTTCCTTCGTCTGTGGAATGAGGCATTTAGCGGGAACATCTTAATGCTGAGCGAGAATTGATGTCATGCACTTGAAGGTGATCAAGATTTGCTCGAGATCTGTCTCGTTAGAATCTCCGGTGAACAGGACGCCAGTGATTGGAAATCGTAGAGAGAGAGAGAGAGTTTAATTCCCGAATCTCAATACCCGATGCTGGACACAAAACTGATTTCTATGCAACCTGTCTCAACATGTTGCTTTGTTATCCACTTTATCTGTGATGCAAACTGCTTGCCATGAATGATATCGGTAGTGGTGTGATGTCTGCCATTGTCACAAATCATCATATGTTACAAGACTCATGTTTATTGTCACAAATCATCTTGTGTCACAAAATGAACTTTCTCTGTTTCATTGTTAGTCAACCAGTGATCTCAAGTAAGAAACGTGTAAATGTTTCTTCGGCGGCGCACGTGTGTGTGTCGTGTGTGTGTGTGTGTGTGTGTGAACCAGTGTTTTCAGGTACACTGACATTCATTAGTCCACAGTATTCTTACAAGCCTTTACTTTCATTAGTTGTCGTCAACAACCAATCATCTGTCGTTTTATAATTTTTATACGAACTGCCGGCATCTCTGAATCACTGTGAATGAATAGATATGGACTGAAAACATATTCTGTGCGTCTGTGTATTTTAGTCTGTTCGTGCGATGCGTGAATGTGTGACGAATTTTTAATTATGTACATCTCTCTCTCTCTCTCTCTCTCTCTCTCTGTCTGTCTCCAAAGTGTCGTTAGAGTCTGTCTGTCTGGCTGTCAAGACGAATAATTTATTATTTTCCTCCTGTTAACTTCAGGCCCTGAGTGAAAAACAAAAGACTACTCACTTGTGTAAACAAAGTGAGTCTATGTTTTAACCCAGTGTTCGGTTGTCTGTGTGTGTGTGTGTGTGTGTGTGTGTGTCCATGGTAAACTTTGACATTGCCATTTTCTCTGCAAATACTTTGTCAGTTGACACCAAATTAGGCATCTTGTTTAAAACAATATTGTATCTCTGGGATGGGCACAAAAAAAGCCTAATCATATGCAAACTGCATTTACTGTTATATTTATATTTTTTTATTCTCTAAACTTGGCACTTTGATCTGATATTTTGACACAACAACAAGAGCAGTCAATAATGTCATTTTTTGTTCAGACAGGAACTTCTTTTGCTAAGCATGGAAGTTATATTTATTTTGCAAACGTTTTGGTGCAGATAGTAAAAAAGGGGAAATTAATCTGTAATTAATGCTAGGGGACTTAATTTGCTTTAAACTGATCTTTCTCATCTTAAACATTACATTTTGAAATTATACTCAATACATAAAAAGCTTGTGTGTTTTACTCTCAGTGTACAGGGCTTTCACTATGTTCATTCGCCCAAGTGGTCTTTTTCGGAAAATACTAAAATCAATACGACGAGTGGACTTTATAGATCTATTGGCTGAGCCCTGAAGGTCATCGGCAAAAATCAGTTGCGTACACATATTTATACACATTCAAAGCGCGTGCTCATATTCTTCGCGAACGCGAACGACGCCATTTTGTTTCAAGTTGTTGACCTGCTCGTTCAATCCTATATTCAATCGACAATACAGGATAACATGTGATGGAAAGTTGGACTTGACTTACTTGACTTATTCCTCTTGATTCCGTGGGGAACATAGGGCCGCAACAACACTCCTCCAACGCACCCGGCTCTGGCTGGTCTTCTTCAGTTCGGCCCACGTCATTCCGGCCGCCCTTGTCTCTGCCTCAATGCTTCTCCACCAGGTCTGCTTCGGACGGCCAACTTTCCTTTTCCCCTGTGGGTTCCAATCAAGAGCCTGTCTTGTGATGTTTGTTGCAGGCTTGCGTAGTGTATGGCCTATCCATCCCCATTTCCGTTTCTTGATTTCCGTCTCCAGTGGGGCCTGTTTTGTCATGTTCCAAAGTTCTTCATTGGAGACAACCTCTGGCCATCTGATGTTCAGGATGTTTCTTAGACATCTGTTGGTGAATGTCTGAAGCTTGTGGGTGCTGGTCTTTGTCACTCTCCACGTCTCTGAGCCATAGAGTAGAACCGACTTCACGTTGGTGTTAAAAATCCGGATCTTGTTGTGGATTGAGAGGGCTGTCGATCTCCAGATTGGTCGAAGGGTGTTGAAGGCGTGTCTTGCTTTGTTGATACGGCTCTTGATGTCTTCGTCCATCCCCCCGTCTTTGCTGACAACACTGCCTAAGTAGACAAACTTGTCAACCTCCTTGATGTTCTCTTGGTGTAGTTGCACTGGATCTTGCTTCTTGTTGTTGACCCTCATGACCTCTGTTTTCCCAATGTTGATTTGGAGTCCAGTCTTCTCAGCTTCTTCTGCCACACGACATAGTTTCTCCTGCGCATCTTGCTGCCTGTGGGAGAGAAGACTTATGTCATCTGCGAAGTCTAGGTCCTCCAGCTGTTTAGTGAAAGTCCACTGGATGCCTGTCCTCCGATCTGCTGTAGACTGCCTCATGACCCAGTCGACCACCATCAGGAAAATGGTTGGTGAGAGCAAACAACCCTGACGGACGCCGGTTTGCACACTGAAAGGTTCCGTCAGTTTCCCGTCGTGGATCACTTGACAGGTGGCGTCTTCGTACATTTGCTGGATGATAGTTACAAACTTTGGTGGAAATCCATAGTGGTACATCAGTCTCCAGATGACATCTCGGTCGACACTGTCAAAAGCTTTTTGAAAGTTGACAAAGACTGTGTACAGGGGGGTCTGCCACTCCAGGGACTGCTCGATGATGATGCGCATGGTTGCGATGTGATCCGTGCACGAGCGATCTTGTCAGAAGCCTGCTTGTTCGTCCCGAAGTGTCTTGTCCAAAGCGTTCTTCAGTCTCTCAAGAATGATTCTGCTCAGTACCTTGCCCGGAATAGACAACAGCATGATTCCCCGCCAGCTGTTGCAGGATGAAAGGTCCCCTTTCTTTGGCAGCTTTACAAGATGTCCTCTTTTCCAGTCTTTTGGCACTCGCTCCTGTTCCCAGATCTTGCAAAGGAGAGGGTGCAGCATCTCAGTTGAAGTCTGGATGTCGGCCTTCAGAGCTTCAGGTGGAATTCCATCTGGGCCGGCTGCCTTTCCTGACTTGAGGGACTTGATGGCCTTGACGATCTCGGTCTTGCTGGGAGGGTTGGTGTTGATGTCGAGGAGCTTGGTAGGTGGCGGGATGTCTGGTGGGGCGGGTGGTGCTGGTCGGTTGAGCGTTTCTTTGAAATGCTCCGCCCATCTTGTTCTCTGCTGTTCTTCACCAAGGATGGTGTTTCCGTCTTTGTCCTTGACGGGCCGGCTTGGGTTGCTGTTTTTCCCGGAGAGTGTCCTGGTGATCTCATACAGGCGCTTCATGTTCCGCTGACCTGCTGCACTCTCAGCTTCTGCTGTCAGTTCCTCGATGTAGGTTCTTTTATCTTTTCTCGCACTTCGCTTTACTTGTCGGTTCGTCTCCCAGTACTGTGCTTGTAGCTCATGTCTCTCGGCTTGATCTTGTGTGCAGTTGATCTGGTCTTTCAAATGCTTCCTCTCAGTGATGAGTGTCCAGGTGTCTGTTGATAGCCACTCTTTGTGCTTCCTCGTTTTCTTGCCCAGGACTGTCTTGCAAGTTGTTGTCCAGGTCTCTCGAAGGCTGTGCCAATGTTCTTCTATTGAGTCCTCTGGGAGTTGGGAAAGCACACTGAACTTGTTCCTCAATTCAATCTTGAACTCTTCTGCTTTGGGTTTCTCCTTCAAGCTGTGCACGTTGTACTTGTGCGATGGTCTTGCAGCCTGGTCGTTGTAGGCTTTCAGCTTGGTTTTGAGTGCTGCCACAACCAGGTGGTGATCCGATGCTGCGTCTGCACCGCGCTTTACCCTGACGTCGTGCAGGCTTCGTCTCCACTTACGACCGATGGTGATGTGGTCGATCTGGTTCTCGGTCTTGCCGTCAGGGGAAACCCACGTGGTCTTATGGATGGTCTTGTGGGGAAACAAGGTGCCTCCAATGACCAGGTCATTGAAGGTGCAGAACTCCATGAAAAGTTCTCCATTCTCATTCTGTACTCCAGTGCCGTGTCTGCCCATGATGAGCTCTCTGTTTGTGTTGTCGGCGCCTACCTTGGCATTCAGGTCTCCCATGAGGATCTTCATATCTCTTTTGGGTGTCTTGTCTATGACTGCTTGGACTTGTTGGTAAAAATCATCCTTCTCTTCGATGACTGCCACGTTGGTAGGGGCGTAGCACTCAATGATGGTAACTTTCCTGCCCTTTGAATTGAAGCGTGCCGTGAGGATCCTTGGTGACATAGGCTCCCAGGACAGCAGTGCTCGTGTTGCTTCGGGTGTCATCAGCAACGCTACTCCGTGGGTGTGGGGTTGGCCTTCTTCCTGTCCAGAGTGGATGATGGTGTCTCCACTCACTAGTTGCGTTCTTCCTGATCCTGTCCATCTTGTCTAACATAGGCCTAGAATCTTCAAGTTGTACCTTTGCATCTCACGACAGACTTGAGCTGTTTTGCCTGTCTCGTATAGGGTTCTGATGTTCCAGGTCCCTATCCTGGTTTTGGCCTTGGTCGTCAGAAGAGTTGTCGGCGCACTGGCTTCCCAAGGGCTTTCACCAGCTCGCGTCATGGGCTCTACCAGAGAGTACCCCTCCTGGACCAAGCAGTTCTCAGGGTTTGTTGTTGCAGTTTCTGTAACAGTCTTCTTTTTACAGAACCGGGTTGTTAGCCTAATTCAAACCCCCAACCTGGAGGACCAGTGGGTACTATTCGTCTGGTCTCTACCCTTTGACCTGTCTGACTTGGGTGGCCCTACCAGGAGACGAATCTCCCGCCAGCATAGCTCTCAGGGTTATTGAGACACGCAAGCCCCCCAACCACGGCAAGGTTGCACCCACTGGGAGGTGGAAAGTTGGAGGAGACCGTTAAATATTTATTCAGAGAAGGATTTGTGAACGCCTCATCACTTACTGGATTATGCCCCAAACTGCCATAAAAATATCCACAGAATCAGTCGGAATTCACAGTTAAAAATAATAAACCATGTGAGTTAATACCCTTGAATTGATCGGAAATGTAAAAATTTCCAGTCTTGACTTTTCTCAAAATGAAGTCCTTTTCACTTCATAAGACGTTTAGAAGTACTTGTACTTGGCTCTACGTGTTATTAGTTTAACAAAATACTCAATTTTCATATCAACTTTAAAACTATAAAACTAGAATGAATATAAAAGAGAAATTGAATCGACCGTGTCAACAGGGTGTAACTAACTGAAACTTGTACATCTATCTAGATCCAGAGAAAACGGCTAAATGTTGCAGTGTGATCGCGAATACCGCAATCGATTTATCGCCCTTTAAAAAAGTATGTTTAAATATTATATTTTTGAACGTCAGTTAAAGAGCCACAATAGTCTCATGGGTAAGACAGTTTCTTCTCACCCGAAAACGCGGAGTTCGAATCTGCCGTTAGGCCTTTTTTTTCTTTTAACCCGAAGCTTTAAAATAACAAATGCAGAACACATTTTAACGTTTAGGTGTTGTTGTTTTTTAAGTGTATGACAAGTGAGTTTTGAAGGTCTTGCCTCTCTTGTTCACATTGCTTCCACAGATATCCGTCAATACAGAGCTTGTTATGCAAAATGTCTGTACACCTTTGTACATGTGCACACACAACTCATTACCCAGTGGGGATCAAAATGCCCACAGAAACGTGTAACTACGGATCTGTTCAAGATAACTTTCCTGTGAAGTACGGTGTGTGTGTGTGTTACGTGCAAGCGTACGTGTGTGCCTGTGTGTGTGTGTCTGTGTGTAATAATTTCTGCTTTCTCTGCTATCGACTGCTGCCTGTCATACGTGCCCACACCGACCTTTGCAATCCTGTAAAGTTTGCCTCACAACGGTACCAGTGAAGAAAAAGGAGAATGAATCAGGCACCTGCTCTTCGACATGAACCAAAGAGGTGGTCATGTCTGCAAAAGCAAAAGCCCCTCTCTGCACTCTGCCGTGGTGGTGGAGGGACGTGAAATGTTCCAGGCACTTACCCATCTCCATCATCTTCACTGACATATACAGCTGCTGGGCGTCAGTATGCCTGAAGAGGATGATGTCATTGCCACATGTTGGCAGCACCACTCCAGACTGCTGTGCTCATCTAATTCAAGTCGGGTCTTAACCAGTAGAGTGCCTTAAGACGTCAGCTGACGTCCTACAAAAAATATTGCCATAGTGCCTATAAGACGTCCACTGACGTCCTGCATATGTTGCGATTTTTCCTTGGAGTTTGGTTGAATTCACATAAACAGACTCTGAGCACTTTGTTTTATGTTTCTGGATTATAAAAATACTATTTAAATGAACTTACATCAGGTAGAAGACCTTTCTTCTCGATAATAATTTCCTGACCACGTGATACAAGTGTGGAAAAGGGGGTTGCATCATGTGCAAACAAATGCATTGAAAATAAGCATATAATCACAGTCAGCAGATCATTTACACAATTCTGAAAGCTCTGCTTGTGATTATGGACAGCTTTCACGATGGAGAAGGATCTCTCTTGTCTGATGATTGGTTTGAAAACGAAGGTGATTGACGACAGTTATGAAACTAACAGCCCATTTTATGGTAATTTAGTCCGTCCATCTAATCAGACAGCGTTTTTGAACAACTGGCTATGACTGACAGAATACGTACAGCCAGTGTTGGAAGAAGAGAAGGAGAGGGAAGGAGTGATGTAAGACGATAGGTCGAATGCCAGCCAGAGATCATCAAGGGGGCGTGGCTTTTGGGAAGAGTGTACTCACATTTCAAAGCTGACAGAAGGCAATCGACAACTACCAATGCCCCACGATTTTCACGAAATGCAGTGCTGAACCTGCACTGGCCGTGAAACACGTGCTTTTTGTTTTTAACGCTTTTTTTTCCGCTGAATCAGAGGGATGACTTGTTTGAAGAGGTGGCAAGCAGGACGCACAGCAGTCAATTTAATCGGCCACGTGCAATTTGAAAGGAGTGAACGTCATCAAAGAACTGCACCCTCTCACTTACAAACGCTCCTTGCTGTCAAAAAGCTTTCCAGTTCAGTTTCTGGGACTGTGATTGACCTTTTACGTTGACTTTACCCACTTTTGTCATTGTTGAGACAGTGATTTATTTACATGTCTGCAAGAGCTGTGATTTGTTTCATAAGCTTATAGCCTGTTTTAATTTATTCTACAGGTATAATCTGACAATAGGCATGCTATTTCTAGCTGTATTTTGTTTTGTTTTCTTTATGGATGTCATGATGTAGAGGTGGAAATAGTTGTTTTTTTGTGCACAAACATTATTATCTTGACTTTACATGACTGAACAGTTACCTACAATCAATCTAATTGGGGGGGGGGGGGGGGGGGGGGGGCAGCCCATAAGCAGAATCTACACTCATTTTCCTTCACAAAAACGTTTACTTTCTTTCTGTATCGCCCATAGCTTTTGTGCTAGAATTTTTTTGTGATTTATTACCCCCAGTCCTCAAAATTCCCTGGCAAGGGGATAGCACTCTTTTTTTCAAAATTCTCTAGCAGTGAACTGGTTAAGGCGGATACAGATTTCATTGATCTCGACCCAGACTGACCGGGTCAGTAGACTGCTCTGTTTCTTGATGCTCTGTTTCTTGGTGCTCATGTCTTGATCCACAGCACAGCCACTGAAGTTGTCCTCAATTGATTCCACCTGCTGCACCTTGCGCTTCTGCACGTGAAGCTTGAAGTTTGCCCGTGCTACGTTCCTGACGTGCTGATCATCACTGTTGAGGACTGACAGCAGGAATGACAAACGCTTGGCTGGTACACTGTGGAGGGCGTCAGTAGGCTGAGCCTTCCTTGACACCTTGGGGTGAAGATCTGTGCCCGCGTTGACGAAGAGTTAATTTTCTTTGCTTTCTGACAAAGCTGACAGCAAGGTCTTCTGACCACTTGAAGAGTTTTCTGTGAAATGTTACATCAAACTATCTTTTTACATATATCTTTATAAAATCGGACTTATTCTTGCAATATTTTTTCCTGTGAGGTGATAGTCTCTCCTTGGCAATTTTTAAAATTTTTCTTTTACATGTAGACAAATATGCAACAACATAAACAACAGTTTCACACCATACGCCATTGTAATAAACTAAAGACATTAATAATAATAAGCAAAATAGGATAAAGTAGATAGGGCATAAGTCAATGGATGAGTTTTGTTAGAGTCAGCAATGACAGTTTACCCCTGAATCAATCACATCAATCATCAGATAATGATATTTATCCCCCCCCCCCCAAAAAAAAAAACACAAAAAAAACACACACAAAAACAAAACAAAAACAACAACAACAAAAACAAAACAAAACAACAACAAAATACAAAACAAAAAACCACTACACTCACACAAACAAAAACATCAACACATCAAATATCCCATGGGAAGAAGTGGTTATAAAGAGGACATTTGACAGGAATACAAGTATTAACTACTGGGGAAAAGAAAACATTAGCTTATAAAAGTTCCATTGCACATCAAACCTGGATACTTCATTTTTTTTACATGCGCATTATGCCGTTCTTTTTTTTTTTTTTTCTTTTTTTTTACCTCGCATAAAGCTGTTTTAGAAAGGCATGCAGACCTGGTGTGCATTTTTCAATTTTGCATTTGTATACATATAGTTTGGCAAACATTATAATGAAATATATTATCTGTTTTTAAATGCTGTGCAATGCCGAACAGTACTAAACTGCAACAGATCTTAATGTTATAGACATTTTCACAGTTTTCATTAAACAATTTTTCTAAAAAGGTCCGAAAGGACTGTATATGCATACAATGCCGCAAGCAATGTTCTATGGAGTCTCTTGCGTCATTACACAGCATGCAGTTGTTTGTATCAGATACTCCCATAGCAATTAAGACAGTATTGGTTGCAAGAATTCTACGAACGATTCTCATTTGTAGCCATTTTATTTTAACATCTTTAATTCTATGGATTTTATGAAAGACAGTTTTCCAATGAACATCTATATTTAATTTATTCGCCCATTTTACACAACATTTTGGTTTATCGCCATTTTTGACTCACTTGTGTAAACAAAGTGAGTCTATGTTTTAACCCGGTGTTCGGTTGTCTGTGTGTGTGTGTGTGTGTGTGTGTGTGTGTGTGTGTGTGTGTCTGTGTCCATGGTAAACTTTAACATTGACATTTTCTCTGCAAATACTTTGTCAGTTGACACCAAATTAGGCATAAAAATAGGAAAAATTCAGTTCTTTTTAGTCATCTTCTTTAAAACAATATTGCACCTCTGGGATGGGCACAAAAAAATAAAAAATGAAGCCTAATTATATGCAAACTGCATTTACTGTTATATTTATATTTTTTGTATTCTCTAAACTTGGCACTTTGATCTGATATTTGACCCAACAGCAAGAGCAGTCAGAATTATCATTTTTTGTTCAAACAGGAACTTCTTTTGCTAAGCATGGAAGTTTTATTTATTTTGCAAACGTTTTGGTGCAGATAGTAAAAAAGGGAAATTACTCTAATTAATGCTAGGGGACTTAATTTGCTTTAAACTGATCTTTCTCATCTTAAACATTACATTTTGAAACAAGAGAGGCAAGGCCTTCAAGACTCACTTGTGATGAACTTTTTTTTTAAAATCCAAGCTTTTTATATATTGAGTATAATTTCAAAATGTAATGTTTAAGATGAGAAAGATCAGTTTAAAGCAAACTAAGTCCCCTACAGAGTAATTTCCCTTATTTTACTGTCTGCACCAAAACGTTTGCAATAAACAAAACTTCCATGCTTAGCAAAAGAAGTTTCTGTTTGAACAAAAAATGATAATAATGACAGATCTTTTGCTGGGTTGAATATCAGATCAAAGTACCAAGTTTAGAGAATACAAAAAATATAAATATAACAGTAAATGCATCATACTCAATACATAAAAAGCTTGGATTTTTTTAAAAAGTGTATCACAAGTGAGTTTTGAAGGCCTTGCCTCTCTTGTTTGTTAATACATCGTACAACAGTTTTGATCCCTTCTGTGCATTTTGAATAAATGTTAGTGCATTTGGTATATCTGTATGTCCACTATAATTATTGGTTAGTTTTATTCCTGTTTAATATATTCCTTTATTGAAGAGATCTATCCATTAAAAGTGACAAAATTAGTCTGTTGATTAATGTAAAAAAAATTTTTAAATCACTATTTCATAAAATCTCCATTACGTTTAAGGAAATGTTTAATGGCATATTTTCCTTCTTCCATCAGTTTGTCATTCCTGATAATTTTATTGCCAATTTTTATGTTTTCATTGTAGAGTACAAGTAGGGAAGGTATTTCTTTTGAGTTTCTAGGTTTCAAAGTATAAAAGAGTATTTTGTATGCTTGAAGTGTATGGGGCCAGAATATGTTTGTACTCCTATATCTATACTCATATGCTGGTCCACAATATGCTAAGTTTCCAAGAACTGGGCACACTTTTGCTGCAATGTATTTCCATTTGTGGAGCGTGGTTTCAAATTTTCTTATCCATGATAGCTTTAGAGCATGAATATATTTTCTAATGTCCGGTATATATAAACCACCTTGTTTCTCGGTTTTAATTGAAGTCTTTCTGTTTATTCTATCCTGCTTGCTATTCCAGACAAACGAAAAACACATTTTCTGAAGTTTTTTAACAAAATCATCAGGTGGATTGGGTAGGAGAATCCAAAGATGTATTAGTTTAGATAGAACACGTGATTTAAGTATAGCCAATCTACCAACTGGTGTAATGCTTTTCTGCGACCAAATCTTAAATAAAATTTTTACTTCTGAAAATTTGTCAATGTAATTGATTGTTTCACAATCTGCCAGATCTTGAGAAAACTATATGCCTAGTATTTTAAATCTGGGAGGATTCCAAATCATTTTCAGATTGGGACATTATCTTTTTTGTGACTTTTTCCTACTCCCTAAACAAATTACATGTGTTTTACTACTGTTCATGTATAGACCTGATACTTTACTAAACTGGTTAATGATGTGTATAGTTTGTTCAAAAGAGTTTCTGTCTCTAATATTGAATAACTGCGTGTCATCAGCATTTTGAGAAATTTTGTGCTCAACATTATCAGTATAAATACTTTTATTGTTTCTTCCTCTTTAATCATTATTGCCAAAATCTCTACACAAAGTATGAACAGATATGGTGAGACTGGATCTCCCTGTCTACAGCCCCTTTCTACTTGGAACCATGGAGTAATATTGCCATTTACAATTACTGTTGATCTTATGTTTTTATAGAATGTGTGAATCCACCAACAAATACTATTTCCAAAACCATAAGCTCTAGTACTTTAAACATAAATTTCCAACTTAGGGAATCAAATGCTTTCTGAAAATCAATACTCAACAGTAGGCCAGGAAGATTCCTTGTGTTTAAGTAGTTAATCAGGTCATAGATTAGTCTAATATTGTCACCTATGTATCTATTAGTTATGAATCCATTTTGATCTTCCGCTTATGAGTATTGGTAAAACTTTCTTAATTCTATCTGAAATGCATGATGACCCAATTTTATATATTACATTTAGAAGGGATATGGGGCGCGATTTTTTTTTTTATATAGTCCTTTGGTTTGTCCATCTTTTGGAATACATGTAATGAGGCTTTCTCTTTGTGCGATAGACAATTCACCATCTCTGTATGCTCCATTTAACGATCGCACAATGAACGGTCCAATCTGTTTCCAAAAGAATTTGAAGAAGTCTGAAGTGAAACCGTCTGTCCCTGGACTTTTTCCGTTTTTCATATTTTTCAAAGCTAGGCTTGCTTCATCTAATGTTATTTCTCCTTCCAATAAATTTTCTTCTGATGATGATAACTTAGGGGTATGTTTGATAAGCTTCTCAATTTCACATTCTTCCATGTTTCTCTCTTTGTACAACTTTTCATAAAAACCTTTAACTTCTTCAATGATCTCTTTCTGGTCTTCAACAGTATTACCATTTTTTGTTTCGAGTTTTATCATTTTCTTACTGACATAATTCCGTTTTTCTGGATTGCAAAAGTATTTTGTAATTTTTTCACCTTCTGCCATCCATCTTGCTTTGGATCTTAAGAGTACTCCTTCCATTCTCTTATCTCGTATTGTTTCCAGTTCTAGATTTAGTTCTTTAAGCTTTCTTAATTCATTTTCACTTTTGGTCTCCATGTTCTCCGAAGTTTCTATATTTTGTATCAATTCATTTTCTCACTCTCTTGTTGTCTTTTTCTTTATTGTAGTAAAGGAGATCGTTTTTGCTCTTATCTTCATAAGCATGAAGTCCAAAAAGATTTTGTCTGAAGTTTTTAGTTCTATCTCTGATCTTGATATTTCTTCAATTGTTGCTCTATCATAATAGTCTGCAGCATATTCAGCAATGACATTTGAAATTTCTTCATTTATTTCTTCTGCGTATTGTTTGTCCTGAAGTAATGAACAATTAAATTTCCAAAAAATTTTAGCTGTCATTTTAATAGAGGTTGAGTAAAATATATTATCAATACCATAAGGTGGAGATCACAAATATTGTTCTACAAGTCTGTGTATCTATTTTTCATCATATGTTATTCATTTTGTGTATACATTCATGATGAAAAATAAATAAATAAATGATAATAATAAACCAACACTGCAGAAAACTGTGCTTCTTTGTTATTACTGATTATTTGCAGCCTGTTTTCAAGATATTAAAAGGCGGCTCCATTGATGTTACACTTGCACATACACATTCATACACATATATACATACAGCCACTCACACACACAAGCATGTATACACAGGTACATAAAACACTTTCATTTCAATAATCATAACTTCACTACCATCATCACCATATTGTTTTAGCTCATTTCTGTGGAGAAAAAAACACACCAAAAACCAAACAAATGGGTTGGGTTGCTGACAAGTAAGGAAAGAGACTTCGTATGTACTGCTGGTAAAAAGAACACATCCTGAAACACAAATTTTTCTCTTATAAATTGATATAAAAGTCCCATCCGGACATGTTTTACATCCACCTTTTACCACTGATTTATAAAAAAAAAAAATCAAACATATACATTGAGGAAAGGAAAAAAAAACCAAAGGAAAAGAAATAAAAATAAAGGCCTAACTCATACAGTTATGACATATAAAACAAAAGCCTTAAAGCACCACAAGTGCTACATCAATGTTACCTTTACAACAGAAGTACTAATATTACAAAAAAATATTCATTATGATTGATTAATATTGTTGTTACCTATTTTCGCCATACTAAAACGTGATGTACATACCCATGCACACACACACACACACACACACACACACACACATCCACCCACATGCACACATTCACACACGCATGTGCACAGGTATGCACAGCACATCCAGCCCAATAACCATGTCAGTAATAAACCTTATATTTCGATACTGTCATCATCATAATCGCCATTGTTTTAAAGTGTGAAGGGAGGTTGTCAAGGGTAGAGAAAGATAGTCCACATATAATGTTAGTAAAAGAGACACCTTTTGGAAAGTAAATTCTTCTCCTTTACACTGATACAAAGATCCAACTCTGATACTAAAGTCCAACACTGATAGAAAAGTTGAACCATAAAAATAGTAATCTCCCTGCACATTTATATTGTGAACAAATGTATTAAAGTACGGGTGCTGGAGGGTGATGAACACACACACACACACACACACACACACACACACACACACACACACACACACACACACACACACACACACACACACACACATTCATAGTCCTACACTCACACTCGCACTTCACACACACACACACACACACACACACACACAAGCACACAGGTACACGCAATACTTTCACTTCAATATTCATAATAAATCAATAGTAAACCATAAACCTTAGTGTTTTCATCATCATAGTTGTCTTGGTCCATTTATGGGTGAAGGAGTGAGGCGAATGGGGGTGTCAAGTTGGAAAAAAAAATCACATGTAATGTTGCTAAAAAAAAAAAAAAAAAAAGTAAGTTCTTCTATACACTGCAATGTAAGGCATCAAGTTTAAAACTTTGAAGGAAGTCTAGCTTCTACTTAGCTATGACATTATGAACAAAAGTATTGTAGCACCCCAAGTGCTGTATTATTGCTACTGGGCAAGGATACCACAATACCAATACTGTCAACAGAAAAAAAAAATTAAATAAAAACACAACTTTTATCATTATTACATGACATTATACGGTGATGAACATGCATATGCACATGTACCCGTACACACACATACACATACACAGAAACACACACATGCATACACACACTCACACACCCACACACACACCCCAGGTAGTCAGTTATCCCACCACCTCTTCTCTTTCACCCATGCGCACATACTTTCTTCTTCTTCTTTTTCCTCCTCTTTCTTTCTTCCTTTTTTTCCCTTTGGTACCTGTCGTGATCAAATGACCAAGAAAGGAATAAACTTTGGTACCTGTCATACTCAAATGACCAAGAAAGGAATAAACTTTGGTACCTGTCGTGATCAAATGACTAAGAAAGGAATAAACTTTGGTACCTGTCGTGATCAAATGACCAAGAAAGGAATAAACTTTGGTACCTGTCGTGATCACATGACCAAGAAAGGAATAAACTTTGGTACCTGTCGTGATCACATGACCAAGAAAAGAATAAACACATTTTAACATTTTTCAAATTGCGAATCTTCTTGCTTGCAATGACGTAGAGGTCAAATCATACATACTTTCAAGAATATTAGTGTAATAATATAAGAGTGTATCCTAGCCACAGTGATGTGGTAAACAGAGACATAGCTAGTACTATCACTGATAATACATCAATACTACCATTATCTCCAACACTGGCATAAAAACAACAACAAAAAACAAACAAAAAACCGGTTACCTAGATATTGAGGCAAATATCACCAGTTGTTGAACAAAATAATAATAATAATCAAATCAAAATAAAATAAAACAAAATAAATAAGAATTTAGATGATATTGGTCATCATGAACATCATAATCATTTAAGATTCTCACTGTCTAACAGAGAGTGTCATAGCAATTCACAAATCAGTGATTTAAGAACATGTCACCATTGTGCATCTCAGTTACATATATAACTCTGAGAAAGGGGGAGAGGGAGGGGGCAATCCTTCTGTTCAAGACATTGTTTTCTGTTCACAAACACTAACTGAAAAAGTATCCAAAAAATACAGGGCAATGCTATGATGTCTTCTTCCTAAGGTATAATTACATCATCACAAGACTTCATCACATCATCTGTTTGACGTCCACAGTCATCATGGTGACTATTCTGACGTTTTCAAAAAGTGTGGGCCAGCACAGCAAAGAGTTTTAAAAATAAAAAATAAAAATGTCAAGAGTTTTTGCCTCGACAACTGTGTCAGGCAGGGCGTTCCAGTCCTTTATGGTGCGCGGGTAAAAGGACCCCTGCCTGTACAGAGTTCGGCACTGAGGCTGCTTGAATTGATGGTCATGTTTTCTGCGCTGTCGGGCTGGAGCAGGAATCAGCTGCGATCCATCCATGCAGACCATACCATGCGTGATTTTGTAAATCATGGCCAGTCGGTTGATCTACCTTCGCTGCTTCAGGGGGTGCCAGTCCAGTTGCTTGATGAGGCTGCTGACGTTGGAGGTGTTGAGATACCGTCCTGTAACGAAGCGTGCAGCTCTTCTTTGGACCGATTCCAGCTTGGTTTTGTTTGTCGTCGTGTCCCACATGGTACAGCGTGGGTCGTACCATGGCTTTGTAGGCTGTGGCTTTTAGCTGGGTGGCGCTGATCTTGAGGTTACGCCTGAGGAAGCCAAGGGTCTTGTTGGCCTTTGCGCAGATGTTGTTTATATGCTTGTCCCAGCTAAGGTCGTCAGTGATGGTAACTCCAAGGTACTTGGCTGAGGTAACCACTTCGAGAGAATTTCCATGTAGATGGTATTTGCTGGATAGTGGTTGTCTCTTTCTTGTCACCGGTAGAGTTGTGCACTTCCCAGGATGGAACTCCATATCCCAGCTCTTCTCCAACTGTTGAAGTGTCTGGAGGTCTTGTTGTAGCTGGGACTGGTCCTGGCTGGACTTGACGAGTCTAAAGACTGCAGTGTCGTCTGCAAACAGGTTAGTCAGAGAGGTAAGCTGATCTGGTAAGTCATTGATATAGGCCAGAAAAAGGCACGGTCCAAGTACCGATCCTTGTGGTACCCCAGATCTGACATCAGTTTCTTCTTCTTCTTCACGTATGCACACGAGTGGGCTTTTACGTGTATGACCGTTTTTACCCCGCCATGTAGGCAGCCATGCTCCGTTTTCGGGGGTGTGCATGCTGGGTATGTTCTTGTTTCCATAACCCACCAAACGCTGACATGGATTACAGGATCTTTAACGTGCGTATTTGATCTTCTGCTTGCATATACACAGGAAGGGGGTTCAGGCACTAGCAGGTCTGCACATATGTTGACCTGGGAGATCGTAAAAATTTCCACCCTTCACCCACCAGGCGCCGTCACCGTGATTCGAACCCGGGACCCTCAGATTGACAGTCCAACGCTTTAACCACTCGGCTATTGCGCCCGTCTCTGACATCAGCAAACTCTGAAGCTGCTCCGTCTATGACTACTGCTTGTCTCCTGTCGCTGAGGTAGCTCTCTATCCACCGATTGATGTTTCCACGGACTGCATAATGGTGTAATTTGTGGAGCAGGAGACTATGATTTACTTTGTTGAACGCCTTGGCGACGTCCATAATGACGATGTCGGTCTGTGCTCCGCTTTCCATATTTCGAGACAGTTCGTCTGCAAACTCAAGGAGCTGCGTCTCGCAAGACCTCTGCTTCCGAAGGCCATGTTGCTGTGGGCAGAGGATGGCGTTCTGTTCTAGATGGTTCATGACTGCACCGACGATGACATGTTCCGAGGATCTTACACGGCATGCTCGTCAGTGAGACTGGGCGATAGTTTGATGGGTTGTAGTGTTCGCCTTTCTTAAAGACTGGGGCTATGTTGGCTTTCCTCCAGTCTGCTGGAACAACGCCTGACGTGAAGGATGACTGGAAGATTATGGTCAAGACTGGGGCGACTTCTAAGGCGATTTCTTTCAGCACTCGAGGTGATATATGGTCAGGACCACAGGCTTTGAATGAGTTAAGCTTCATCAATAGTTTCCTGATTCCTTCCTCAGAGATGCTGATGTTGGTGAGCAGGTCACATTCCATCTCCTTCATGGGGCATTTTACCTTAAACTCTTCATCTGTATACTTCTTCCACTCACTGAATACAGACTGGAATTGTGCGTTTAGCACCTCCGCTTTCTCCTTGAGCTCAGCTATAAGTTTGCCGTTCACCTTTAGCGGGGAGACTCCAGTCTTCGCTGTGCGCTGGTGTTTAATGACGACCAGAATTTCTTGAGTGAGGGCGTCTCATCGGGTGCAGTGTCAGTTAGGGACTGGTTGATGAAGTTCCAGTACGACCGTCGGAGTTTGCGTTGGATGGTGCGTCAAAGATGGCAGGATTCTGACTTGCTGGAGCATAAATCTCTGTTGGGAAAAAAAATTACAGTTTGCACTCATACATAGCAAAAAGAAAAAAAACAAAAACAAGAAAATAGCAGAAAGACATGAAAACATGTTTACTTACTGATAGTTCTCCATTTTTAGAATCATTTACCAGAGCCCTTCTCCTCACTGACACTCTGTCCAGCCATCACACGTCGAAATGCCTGGTCAACATTTGTATGTATGTCCAGTTTCACCACTTTGCCATTTCAAGTTTGGCCATCAGTTTACCACTGGATGTCCAAGCGCTGGTAAGTTTTGTAATTGCGGCAGTCAAATCTTCACCAATCACTATCCCCTTGTTCTTCAGTTTTCGGTGGTTGGTAAGGATCAGGTCCCTCTTTCTGTGGTTAAAGAACCGCACGAGGACAGGTCTGGGCATGGAACTGCAGCGCTGGCCGGTCCGGTGGGCAACTTCCATATCGTCTTCCGTGGTCGGAACCTGGACTTTCTGGCTGAAAATGTCGACGCATTTTTTAAAACAGTCATCCATTGTCTCTTCGGGTGTCTCCGGAACTCGGTAGACGCGAATATTCCATCTTCTGGAGTATTGTTGCAGGTCATTGTTTTCTTTTTGTACAGTCCGCACCTGGTTGTCTTTTCTTTTGATTTCATTTTGCAGTGTTTCTTTCTCTCTCTCTCTCTCTCTCTTTTTTTTTTTTTTTTTTTTTTTTTTTTTTTTAAAGCGCTGACTTCTTGCTGCAGTTTGTCATTTCTGGTCTTACAGTCGAAGATTTTACCCTCTAGTTTCTGAATCTGCTCGAAAAAACGATTGTGACATTTGTTGCACTTCTGTTCTCATAGTTTCCATATCTTCTTTTGTTGCCAGGTTCCCAAGCTTCTTATTCAGCCTTTCTTCACTCTTGCCTAGTTCTTCCAGCTTTTTATTAATTACGCTGAACATTTCTTGAACAGCTGTATCCATATTTTCTTCTCCTATATTTTCTACTACGTGGGCCTTTTTGGGCGTTTGGTATTGTGCACTGTCCATATCACTCTCTGAAGATGTGGAAGACCGACTTCGTTCAAATTTGTAAAAAAGTTCTTGATGTTGTTGTTCATGCTCCGTTTGTCCCGTGCTGCTGTGCCCAAAGCGCGTTGGGTTACGCTGCTGGTCAGGCATCTGCTTGGCAGATGTGGTGTAGCGTATATGGTTTTGTCCGAACGCAGTGACGCCTCCTTGAGCTACTGAAACTGAAACTGAAACTGTGCCCAAAACATCCAATGCACCGCTACCGCTCCCTCACTGCACGCGCGACACTGTTGTCAATGGCTGTTAGCAAGGTAAACTACTGTTTCTGCTTCATGCACGTAGGTGGGGCCTCACACGGGTTAGCACTGCCTGAAGAAAACAAACACATTGTCACACTGTCCACCTCAAGAACTGTCGCATTTTTATTTAAAAAAAAAACCAAAAAAAAAACAGCGATGGATTCGGCATCATCTTGCGCAACTGGTGTAACACAAATTTCCCTAATTACTCACTTAATTTCTTGTTAATTAAAGAATAACGATCCCAGTTATCCAGTGCGTGCTGATCTCGATCGTGGACGAAAACTTACTCGGCAAAATTTTTTAAAAATTTTTTATCTCTCCGTGATTTTCCCTAGCTTTTTCCAGATTAAAAAAAATACTTAGTGATTTTTTTCTCCCGCTTCTACAAACATTATACGGGATCTTTTCTTTGCACTTCCGGATTCAACCAAGGCAAATGTCTCCAAAGTTTGTTTCAAAGAATAAAGTTTACTAATAAGTTGTGGGTTATTTAGGGAGGTGGAAAGTAATATTTCGGCATTACTCAACTGATGTTGTATTCCATTTAAATGCTTTTTTCTGTTTTTTCATTAGATTGCGACATACAGAATTCGCGTATTTTAACCTGCGTCCTATGAGCCAGTGTATCAGTCCCCCTGAACTGTCCCTATCGCGCTCCATCGCTCCATGAAGAGCAATGATCATTGTCCCTGTCGCGCTCCATGAAGAGAGATGATCATTGTCCCTGTCGCGCTCCATGAAGAGAGATGATCATTGTCCCTGTCGCGCTCCATCGCTCCATGAAGAGAGATGATCATTGTCCCTGTCGCGCTCCATTTAGAGAGATGATCATTGTCCCTGTCGCGCTCCATCGCTCCATGAAGAGAGATGATCATTGTCCCTGTCGCGCTCCATGAAGAGAGATGATCACTGTCCCTGTCGCGCTCCATGAAGAGAGATGATCACTGTCCCTGTCGCGCTCCATGAAGAGAGATGATCGTGGTTTGACACCGAGCTTCTTCAGCATGTTATGGATCTCCTGGTTTGAGAAGGATATGGGTATGTACCCTATGGTCAGACTGGTTCTTTTGGTCTCTGTCTCGCCGTCTTTTGTTGAAACCATAAGAGGTTGTTTTTTTTATCGAAAAGTGTCACCGACAGTCCACGCAAAACAACTCCCTTTAGAAGTATATTCGTGCGTGTTGCACTTAAAATGTCGACCTCAGAACACTTCTGATTTCATGGCGGAATGCATTCATTACAATGCCAACATTATTGGAGACAGGAGATTAGTGTTTGTGAAAGAATGGGTACATCATGGAATTTTGTTCTTTGAACAGTTGTTTGATGTGGAAAATAACCGCTTCTTCTATTTTGGCAGAATTCCGAAACCAATTTTCAAACCTCAGTCGAAGAAACTTTCTTTTGTATGCAGGTATTATACTGCTATTGAGCAATTTATAGACAAGTTCCGTATTCAGTTGTCCCCACAGCATTCCATTACGGAAGCTAAAGTTTGGCTGGTGCTCTCGGGAGGAAGCTTCAATAGTGATCTTACTGTATTGTCATCCAAATTCATTTTCAACACACCAATGACATCCTTACTCCTTGCAATACTTGTTTGGAAGATGGCACATTTATCATGAACATTATCATATGCTTTACAAGATGTATTTCATCCTCTCTATCGAAGCCACACATGAGACAAGGGGAGTGTGTGGATGGGTCAGTATAAAACCATCTTGGATGTTCGTTTAGGCCAAGCGTTCTCAGTCTAAATCTGGCAATACTTATTCTATGCCATTTATTTGTTACCACACTGATATATTTTTCTGGCGCTAGTACACTTTTAAAAGTAAGAAACCAATTATATTTTTTCAGAACTTTCCATTTTAGAATGCCAATTTTATTGTCTTTAAATTCCGAAATAAAGCCATCTTCAAATTCCACTCCCTGACACATCCACACAATCCCAAATCCATGCAAAGTTAAAATATTTGTCACAAAGTATGCCCAGTTTTCTTTTCCCTTGTCCTGTTCGACGAATGACGTTTCACATGCCTGTCTAACTGGCAGCCCTAATAACTTCAACCAATTCTTTATACATTTAACACAAGATTTTACACAGAAAGGGTATTTACCTGTTTCTCCGTATATTAATGTATTTGACGCATGCATTGGGACTCGTTGAAAATGTTTGATGGCAAATATATGTATTTTTTCTAAATCTATGTTATCACAAAGTCCCCAAATTTCAGCACCATAAGTAAGAGTTGGCTCAATTTGTGAATCAAAAAGTTTCCAGAGTATACATTGATCAACTGAACTTAGTTTACGCAAAGACCTCAGAATTTCTATAACCCCCTTCTTTCCCTTCCTACATGTTTCTGAGATTATACTTTTCAAACTCAGCTTCGTTGTAAACAGTATACCCAGATTTCTTTTAAAGTTACTTTTTAATCTGCTGACTCTTAAAACCACTTCTCGTGCCGAGAGAGATGACTCCCCTTTCTAAATACTATCACATTTACATTGTCAAGATTTACAGTTTTGATAAACGATCTGTTTCTTGTTTCAACATGTTTAACCGATTTTGAGGTCCCACAGCTGTGCTGGACAATAATATAAAAACATCTGCGAAAAATTTCAACAGCCCCAGGGATTGTTGTTTTTTTTTGGGGGGGGAGGGGGGGGGGGGGAGAGAGAGAGAGAGAGAACTGTGTCTTGTAGGTCTTCTAACTTTGCTTTGTTGTCAGGGAGCATGGGCCTGGGGGAACAAAGACCCAGAAACGTAAATTTGCAGGAACCTTCACATACCTCGGGGTATCACAGACGTCGGCTGATAGTACATGAAGGGCAACATAGACCTGAGCAACACAGGGATTTCCCACTGTGCTCTGCGGGCACTGTCTTTAACACCACTCCATACCAGCTCAGACACAGAGGTTGTTGACTAAAGAGATGTCGGGTAAACACACAGAGAGAGAGAGAGAGAGAGAGACGAACGTCACGTGCGCTATGTGAACAGGTAAACGGCGGACCGGTAATAAAAGGGACGCTATCCGCATGGTGTGTGTGTGTATGTATGCGTGTGTTTGACGTCAGCTGTCGGCTGATATCGCGCTATGTTGACCCTGGGCACATCACGTATGACCTTCTCCACCCTTCCCTTCTCATCTTCCCTCTCCTTGACGTCATATCTGATGCTTCTGGGCAGGGAGTCGATATAGCTTTTCTTCCTTCCTTGTGTGGGTTTGAGGGTGAGTTTCTTTCTATTCACACACACGCGCGCGCGCACTCCTACCCCCCTCCACCCACCTCCCGCTCCTTCCCTGCCCCCCCCTCCCCCTCGCCACACACACACACACACTGGGTGGTGATGGTGGTGGTGTAGGTGGAAGTGATGATGGTGACAAAACTGTGTCGGTATCAACAATCACGTCTTGTTCACTTTGATAGTGACGCAGATTTTCCAAGTTAATCGGGAAGGCTGGCCGACGTGCACAGAACAAGAAGACCTTCAAAGGGACATGAAATGTCATTTCTCACATCAAACAATATTTTAAACAATAGATTTCCCCCCGCTTCTGTGTGTGTGTGTGCGTGCGCGCGCGCGCGCGCGTCGAGAGGGGGGGGTGGTGAGGTGGGAGAGGTGTGTGAGTTGTTTTTCTAATGTAGTAGTTTTGGCGAGTTTACAGTTTTTTATGCATGTACTGTTGAGTACGCTTAGCACCGCTTGTAAGCGCTGTATAAATGATAAAGGAAGATATAAGGATATCATTATTATCGTTATCACTATCATTATTATCATTTCTTCTTTTTTTTTTCCCCCTTTTTTTTTCTTTTCTTTTTTTCGCGAAAGCCTTGCTAGCCCACCCAGAATTTCTACCCGGTGCACTTGGCTGTCTTGGATCACACACACGTCTGGCTGCCCAACAACCTCACTCCCTTTCTGCACCGTGCAATCGGTATTTATATTGCGCTTGGAATAGGTTGGGCTATTTTTAGACGACTGCATGCCGGGTGTATGCAGATAGGCAGAGCTGAGTCACGATCTCTGTCCACACCGTATGGCGAGGACTGAATTCACAGAGACGCTGTTTTGTTTTGTTTTGTTTGTGTGTGTGTGTGTGTGTGTGTGTGTGTGTGTGTGTGTGGTGTTGTTGTTGTAGTATTGTTTTGTTTTTGTTGTTGTTTTTCTTACATACACAACTGTGTAAGCTATTCCCTGCCCCTCCCCACGACCCCCCACCCCACCCCCTCACCCCCAAGCGTCAAACTTCACCCGTCCCCTTCCTTTCATATATTCCCCCTCCTCCACCCGAGTCATGTCCCCCTCTCCATAAGTCTTCCCTTCATCCCACTGTCACAATGCCCTGACAGGAAGAATGGCACCAGGAAGGAAAAAAAAAAGGGGGGGGGGGGGGGGGGGAAAGAAAGAAGAAAAAACAACAACACGAAAACAAAGAAAAAAGGTCGAGAGCGAATGAATATGAATGAAGTAACAGACTCATGACAGAAGGGGAATGATGTCTGAAATAAACGTTTGGTTATGACGAGAAAGGATTGGCGCCGCCCCGCATGCCAGTACTACATATTACATTCAATTCAACCGATTTTGTGGCCGTAAATAACCCAGAAACACTCACCTTGGAGTTGGAAAACTCTTAGTGTCGCGGAACGACGGCTGGGAGAACTAGGGTTTGATTCCCAGCAAGGTTCTTTTCGGCCTGTTGAGTGTGTTATGGGCTTAAATCTGAAGACTGGGACCACACATTCGAGTGTCATCCACTCAACGGATGCGTCTTTGGGTATGTTGCTCTAATTTCCTGACCAACACTGCAAATGTCTACATCACACGGGCCTGGTTAACGCCGGGATATCATTATGAAAGGAAGCTTAGAGTACATCCTTGTCATATTGTCCCAAATCTAAAATTAACCTCTATAGCAGCATCGTTATCATTCTTATCCTCATTCATCATCAGTATATAAAGAATGTCCCGAAAGTCTGTTGCCTCAGTTTCAATACCCTCAACTTCCATGCTTGGGTTAAGTCCTGTCAAAGTCTTTGGCATCGGCAGATTGATGGTGGACTGATGTTTGAGGGGCATGGTGCTGGTCTACACTCTGGAGAGGGACTTAAAGGCACAGAGAGAGGGGAGAGGGGGGAGATGGAGGGAGAGAGGAAAAGAGAGAGTGGGGGGATTGGGTGAGGGAGACAGAGAGAGGTAGATAAAGAGAGAGAGAGAGAGAAGGAAGAAGAAGAAGAGGAGGAGGATGAAGGACGATGACGACGATGATAACAACGACAACACGAACAAGAACAAGAAGAACATGGAACAAGAAGACGGCGTAAAACACTACCCGCAAAGAAGAATGTACTTTTTGTATACAGGGAAAAAAAAGTCTCCTGCTGTTGTTGTGATTAATGATACGCTAATGTTTTTATTCAAGTGCCTGTGTTATTCATTGCTGTGATGAAGGATGTTTTTCTTTGAAGGAGATGGGGGATACTGCAGGATCATTACTTTCTTTGTCGCAGATTAACTTTGTTCATGTATAGATTATTCAGCTGTTGCTGGGTCCTGTGTCCTTGTAAAAACAATCTCACTGAATGTTTTCCTTTCACATGACTTATGTGTGCGTGGTAGTCATGGAGGGGAGTACGGGCTATTCATTTATTTTTGTTTCACTTTTGTCTGAAAAAATTTTTTTTTTTAATTCAGACCCAAATGTTTTCTTTTTACCCAATGATTTGTTTTCACAGTAAGCAAGGAAAAGTGTAGGTTATTCATTTACGTGTTTCCCTTGTGTCTTGAATTGTTATAGTTTCTTTGCTGAATATTTTTGTTTTAACTCAGTGACAATGGTACATGTGTACGTGGTGATCAGGAAAAGGTGTACCGGTCATTCGTTTGTTTTTACATCACGTATTTATCTGTCGGTGACCATTTCAGCGAGCCTGAATAAATTTTCTGCCCTAATTGTTTAAAGCAATCAATGAAGTATTTTCAATTGAATTGAATCATAATCTAATTAAAGAAGAAGAAAACATTTTCTGATGAAAGCCAATAAAATCTTGAGAGTGAACAGTGTTCATAGAAATAAAAGATAAAAAAAATGGAAAGAGATAGGACGATAGAATGATTGTTATGTGAAACAAAGAAACAAATAAACATATAAACAAAGAGGACGTTTTTTTTCTTTTTTTCTTTTAAAATAATCTGTCAAAAAAGCCTCTCCCGGTGCAGCAGTCATGTCATGTGGCTTTCCAATGCAAGGGAGGCTATCTGAGCAGCCACAGTTATGAGGTATGACCATGAGTGTTGTCCCATTATGGAATATCCGTTCTCTCGTTTTGGGAGGTTTCGGTCGGCTGAACAGAGATATCTCACACACACACACACACACACACACACACACACACACACACACACACACACACACACACACACACACACACACACACACACACACACACACACACATAGTCTGTGAATTATTACGTGCTTGTGCGTGTGTGTAAGTGAGAGTGTGCATGTGCGTGTGTGTTTGTCTGAGCGTGTGTGTATGTATGACATGTATGTGCATGTGTGTTTGTGTGTGTGCAGTAACTTCACAAACTGTTCCTTTCGACTGTACACAGCATCATACGCACTTCACCACTCATGACACTGATTAACCCATGCTCTTACTAAGTGCCTTCACAAAGAGTCATCTCTCTCCAACAAAACCATTTCCTCTCGTTAGATTTGATAGTTGTGTTTGTCGACAAAACAGTAATAAAGGACACACTGTCTTTCGCACAGTCAATCAACGACAAGTGACCATGTTGTTGGAAGTGAACAACCTGGATGCAGCAATGGTGGACAAACCAAACATTTGTTGAACAACATTATGCGAACATTGATATTGATTTACTTACTGATAAATCACGCAGCACAACAATAAAACAAAACAAAACAAAACAAAAATTGGTAAAGATTCGAAGTCAGTTGTACTTAAAACCCTACCGAAATATTGCTTATGAACGTCAGTTAGCTCTTGTTCGTCATGTCTTAATATACTTTTGCTGAATGTTTGCGGTTTACGTAACCGTTTGAAATGTAGTGATTTTGTTGATTACATAACTGGATTTGTCAAAACTAAAACAGATAAGCTGGATTCAGACTTCTTTATCAACAGTTTTGACAAGCTGGGTTTTTCAGTCACCATTGCCAGCATACATAACTTTGCTAATCATCGTTCTGGTGGTATAGCTGTGGTGATGAGAAAAACGCTGTGTTGCCCAACACAGACGAATATGGAATGTATTTTTATACATAGTCATGATCACACGCAATCTTTCTTCCCTTGGGAATTTGATATGAAGTAGTACGCCATTTCGAGTCGAAACTTTCATATGATCAATAAAAGCACCAAAATAATCTTTTGTTCTAAATGAGAAATATATCCAAAAGACATTTCAAAATAAAACAATTATCTTGTGATGTTTTCTGAAAATGGCCTGATTTCCCAGAAGTATTTCAATCGTTTCGGGAAATGTGGACAATCTGTCATTCAGCATAGCTTCCCAGTAGCCAACAGCTCAACAAAACTATGCCTCTGTAATGATCACACTCAATTGTCTCATTTCCCCTTATAACAGGCTTTGTAAAAACCGGCCATCCAAACCTCTGTACAAATCCAGAATCTAGAATTGTATGAAACATTTTACAGCATAATTAACAAGAGAGGCAAGGCCTTCAAGACTCACTTGTGATACACTTTAAAAAAAAATATCCAAGCTTTTTATGTATTGAGTATAATTTCAAAATGTAATGTTTAAGATGAGAAAGATCAGTTTAAAGCAAATTAACTCCCCTAGCATTAATTACAGAGTAATTTCCCTTTTTTTACTATCTGCACCAAAAGGTTTGCAAAATAAATAAAACTTCCATGCTTAGCAAAAGAAGTTTCTGTTTGAACAAAAAATGATAATAATGACTGCTCTAGTTGTTGGGTCAGAATATCAGATCAAAGTGCCAAGTTTAGAGAATACAAAAAATATAAATATAACAGTAAATGCAGTTTGCATATAATTAGGCTTCATTCTTTTCTTTTTTCTTTTTTTTTTGTGCCCATCCCAGAGGTGCAATATTGTTTTAAACAAGATGACAGGAAAGAACTGAATTTTTCCTATTTTTATGCCAAATTTGGTGTCAACTGACAAAGTAGTTGCAGAGAAAATGTCAATGTTAAAGTTTACCACGGACACACAGACACACAGACACACACACACACACACACACACACACACACACACACACACACACACACACACACACACACACACACACACACTTGTTTACACAAGTGAGTCAAATGTATTGGATTTCTGTACTTTACATAATCCGAAGAGACATGATCTAGTCCCGCTGCTTTACCACTTTCCATTGCCGTCAAGAGCAGATCGAGGCTATTAATTTTACTCTCTGTTGTCTGTTGAAGAGCATCTATGCTAAAATCAGGTAAGAATTCAAATGTCATTTTCATGAACGTCGTCTAGTGTCACTTGACTAATGTCATTCATGTTCAAACACAGTACCTGTATCTGATGGACAGTCCGTCGTAAAAGACTTTAAATTTCACTTCTTTCCAATAATCGTTTTTGTTTTGTTTTGTTTTTTGTTTGTTTTCGAGTTGCCGTATGATGGTGATGAATTTTCTGGGACATCCGTACTTCGCCATGATTCTCCAAAGGCCATCTCTGCTAACAGTATCGAAGGCCTTGGTCAGATCGACATAGGTGGAGTAAAGGTCGGCGTTCTGTTCCTGACACTTCTCCTGGAGCTGCCTGGCAGCAAACACCATGTCGATAGTCTCGCGTTCTTTCCGGAAGTGTATCTGATGTTCAGTGATCAGCGTATCTGATGTTCAGTGATGTGATCAGTGTATCTGATGTTTAGTGATGTGATCAGTGTTTCTGATGTTTAGTGATGTGATCAGTCTTTCTGATATTTAGTGATGTGATCAGTGTTTCTGATGTTCAGTGATGTGATCAGTGTATCTGATATTTAGTGATGTGATCAGTGTATCTGATGTTCAGTGATGTGATCAGTGTTTCTGATATTTAGTGATGTGATCCAGTGTATCTCATGTTTAGTGATGTGATCCAGTGTATCTCATGTTTGGTGATGTGATCAGTGTTTCTGATGTTTAGTGATGTGATCCAGTGTATCTCATGTTTAGTGATGTGATCAGTGTTTCTGATGTTTAGTGATGTGATCCAGTGTATCTCATGTTTAGTGATGTGATCCAGTGTATCTCATGTTTAGTGATGTGATCAGTGTATCTCATGTTTAGTGATGTGATCAGTGTCTCTGATGTTTAGTGATGTGATCCAGTGTATCTCATGTTTAGTGATGTGATCCAGTGTATCTCATGTTTGGTGATGTGATCAGTGTTTCTGATGTTTAGTGATGTGATCCAGTGTATCTCATGTTTAGTGATGTGATCAGTGTTTCTGATGTTTAGTGATGTGATCCAGTGTATCTCATGTTTAGTGATGTGATCCAGTGTATCTCATGTTTAGTGATGTGATCCAGTGTATCTCATGTTTAGTGATGTGATCAGTGTATCTCATGTTTAGTGATGTGATCAGTGTCTCTGATGTTTAGTGATGTGATCCAGTGTATCTCATGTTTAGTGATGTGATCCAGTGTATCTCATGTTTGGTGATGTGATCAGTGTTTCTGATGTTTAGTGATGTGATCCAGTGTATCTCATGTTTAGTGATGTGATCAGTGTTTCTGATGTTTAGTGATGTGATCCAGTGTATCTCATGTTTAGTGATGTGATCCAGTGTATCTCATGTTTAGTGATGTGATCAGTGTCTCTGATGTTTAGTGATGTGATCAGTGTATCTCATGTTTAGTGATGTGATCAGTGTATCTCATGTTTAGTGATGTGATCCAGTGTATCTCATGTTTAGTGTTTTTCGATATAATCTCATTTCCATGGCTTGAAATACGGGGTAGCAAAAAAACAAAAACAAAACAAACAACAACAACAAAAAACAACAACCGAGACTGGGCTAAATAAGTACGGATACAGATTTTGTGTGTGTGTGTGTGTGTGTGTGTGTGTGTGTGTGTGATCACAAAACCTATGTATGTACATGTGTGTGTGTCTGTAAGTCTGTCTCTTTGTCTGTCTGTGTGTGTGCGGGTTTGTATGCGTGCCTGTATGCATGTTTGCATGTGTGTACGCGCGCGCGTGCGCGCATGCGTGTGCTTGTGTGTGTCTGTGTGTGTCTGTGTGTATGAGTGCAAACCACAAAGCAGTACTCGTGCCATGGAGGATTAGATATGCCTGACTGCACAGTGACCATTCATTGTTTCTTTAACCGCAGGCACTCTGCTTCACAGTACGGTACAGATTGATCACACCTCACTGAACACACAATTCTGACTTGAGTACTAGTTCGTAGATGGCTGTAGACACAGACCACAGGAAACTGGTAAGTATATGTCTGGAGATACACACCACAAACAGATACGTAGATATCTTTCGACACAGACCACAAACAGGCACGTAGATGTCTGTAGGCACAGACCAGGTACGGAGATGTCTGTAGTACCACCCACAGTCCACTGGTAAGTGGATGTCAGAAGTTATGTAAGTGGGTGCACATTATTTGAAAAATCATCCTGGTAAAATTCACAACCAGGATATGCATCCTACCAGCTACTGTGGAAGTGGTTAACGTCACTGATTGACGGCTGGGAGGACGCGGGTTCGATTCCCAGGGGAGATGGATTTTTTCGGCCCGCGGCCGGCTTCTACACAGGGTTGAGTGTGCTACTGGCTTAAATCGGAAGACTGGAATCACAATCGTGTATCAACCACTTCGTGGGTAGGTCTTTGGGTGTGTTATTCAAATTTCCTGATCAACAAGTGTTTGTATCTCTCGGGCCTTGTTGACACCGGGATGTCATAATGAAATGATGCGTAGCCTCCTCTCGTTGTCTCAATCCTAAATTGATTACTGCAGTAACATCGTCATCATCAGCATTAAAAAAAAAAATGTCCCAAATTATGTGGCCTTTCATGTCCTGCCATCATGGTGACCTCAGTTTCGATCACCATCAACTTCCATGCATGGGGTGAGTCCTGTAACAGTCTTCGGTGTTGGCAGATTCAGGGGGACTGTTGTTGGGGGAACGTGGTAGCGATCTCCACTCTTGGTGGGACGCTCTCTCAGTCTGGCTCCGTGTCAAAGCTATTAGTGTCGTCAGTAGGGGGTTAGGTGGTGTCCTAAGTACGTTAAATTAGAACAGACACCACTGAACATGACCGAAGTGACACAGCAGCAGTGCAGCGTCTGCTCTGGTGTGTGCCTTCCTGACGACCTAACATCGATGTTTCCATGTGTACTGCCGACAATGTGATTGCGATATACGAACCCGTGGGTGGCTGTGGATGAGGGACTCGGAATGAGCAGTGTTGGAGTAACGTCACGCAGCAGTTAACGGGACAGCAAAAAACAAAAAAACAAAAAAAACACACATCCTGTCACGATTTTACGTAATTCATTGTCGCTTGGAAGGCTCTCAAGGCCTGACCCTGATTAGGTTCCTCTCCATCCCCACACAATCTCTTCTTAAGCAGATGTGCTGCAGCATATATGGATCAGTCCGACCGCTTTGATGCCTTCTTGAAACTGAAATTGTTGTAACGCCCACAGACCACAGATAAGTAAATATATGCTGCACTACTCACAGACCACTGTTCATTAGATGTCTGTAATGATCCACAGGCCACTAGTAAGTAGAAGTGTACAGTACTACCCACTGGTAAGTATATGTATGTACTAGCAACAGGTAGAGTAAGTGAAGATATATATATATATATATATATATATATATATATATATATATATATATATATATATGGAGTAACGATAGAGTAGCTGCAGTAGAGATTGCCACTCCAGCATCGGTCTACACAGCCACAGCAGGAAGTGCAATGCCCGGCAGTGACTACATTTCTGGTGCAGCCATCGTCTCTCCAGACGGAAGGAGGCCGGCGATATATACATATACATATATGTATATATATATATATATATATATGTGTGTGTGTGTGTGTGTGTGTGTGTGTGTGTATGTGTGTGTACAGAAAGAGAGAGAGTGAGAGAATCACCCATATACCACAAGTAAGATTTCTGTATCACCATGCACAGACCACTAGTATGCAGATGTGTATAATACAACCCACAGAGCATTAGTAAGTTCATGTATATTATATAGTACTGATACTACCTATATACCACTAGTAAGTCAGTAGATGTCCGTAGTACTATACACAGGCCACTAATACGTAGGTGTCTCCATCACCATCCACAAACCACTTAAGAAGATGTCATTTGGGGCACTCACAAAAGACTAGATACGAGATGTATACTGCAGACCACTGGTAAGTAGATTTCTGTATTCACCCAGTACGTAGATGTTTGCAATACTACAAGTACACCTACATATGTCTGTCGTGCCACCTATATATCACAAATATACCAACGTATATGTCTGTAGTTATACACATATACCACACGTACGTCGATGTCTGTTTGCACCGCCATAACTACTTTATTCACAATCACCTGGCCAGAGCTGA
The DNA here is from genome assembly GCF_041734735.1 of Babylonia areolata. NCBI lineage: Eukaryota > Metazoa > Mollusca > Gastropoda > Neogastropoda > Buccinidae > Babylonia > Babylonia areolata. The sequence goes on along the minus strand of NC_134882.1, from coordinate 25,410,767 downwards.
CACAAAGTGTGCACGGTTCAAACTCAAGGTGGACATTGACATACTATATTATAGACATCTGGTTCTGAACGCCGCAGAACAAAACTGGTGTGGAGACATGAACACAGAACTCTGTTCTGAGCACCAGGGAACAAAACTGCTGTGAACACAAGAAATTAGGCACCTGTTCTGAGCTGAATACCGGGAGAAAAACTGATGTGGATACAGAAATTTAGACACCCTGTTCTGAACAACGATTAACCAAAGTTATGTAGATACACAGACACACGCCTGGGGGATAAAACTGGTGTGGACACAAATACACAGACACACGTTCTGAGCACCGGGGGACAAAACGGGTACACAAAAAACACTCTGTTTTTGACCACTTTATGATCATATTTCATACTTTTTGTGCGCAAGGCCACAGGCTTGGCTGAAAGATCGAGAGTAAACGACAGAAATAAATGAGGATAACAAGGCAAGCGAAAACACGAAAGCGTTTAATTCTAAAACAGCAACGTGTACAATGTTCATCGTTCGAATGCTTCTAACAAAACGTTCTTTATTACATACATAAGCAAGATGTTTCTCCTGCTCACAGGAAACAAGCAGTGTTAGCAGTTGAGGAAAAACAACTGGTTGGTGAACGCTGAGAGAGACTTCATTTTTCATTTTAATAAGGTATTAAGATAAGTATGAAAACATGAATCTGTTTTTTTTTAATTTTTATTGTTGATGTTGTTTTTGCCACGGAGCCCTAAGGTACAAAATCAAGAAAGAAAATAATTAGAAAAACGAAAGCGAAGAGAGAGAGAGAGAGAGAGAGAGAGAGAGAGAGAGAGAGATATTCTCTACCGACCATTTTAGACACTGAGATCCATGGCTAGATTTGCTGTGCAAATAAAGACAGCTAACAAAAAGCAGAACGCACGTAGTAACGAGCGAAGGGGGAGGCAAGCATACGAGTGATCCAATCACAACACAAATAAATTAGTTTCACTCAAAACAACCGCCATTAAACCAAAGTGGTCAGCCAAGATGCCGATCTGTGGACAAAACGTCCAATAGGACATCTCTCTCATGTCTCTTCCTCATAGATTATAGTTCGGAAGATGCTGACGGTCGTGTGTCTGAATGGTGTGGCGTGCCGTCAGCGATGAAAACGACTGTAACGATAATACTGGTATTGTGATGACAGTCAAGATCTGATTGTGGTGAAAATGACGGCAACGATAAACCAGCTGCAGACTACCAGTAGTTTGAGGGAGGGTAAGGGACAGAAACAACGTGGGTGATGATGATGAAACTGACCATCTGACAACCCAGAGCTCAAACCTGCCATGGACTGTAATGTCAGTGTGACAAAACTCTTTAACACGTGCCACTTGTTCCTTTATTCAGCGGCAGATTTTCCACACAGATCCAACAGCACTCTTGCAGTCTGTCCAGGCAATTCCAACGCTGGCAGGTAGTTTAAAAGCAGACACCAGGTCTCCATGTCCCATCACTTCTGCTATTTACACACCAACACCACAACAACATGACGTCTTTAACAAGCAGTTGGCACCAGTTTTGGTGGTTGTTTTTTTAGGGGGGGACCCAAATGCTGCGACGAGCACAGGAATATTATGCCCTTGGAGACCGAATACTTAGAATGAAGACAATGATAATACTGAAACTGCAAAACAAAAACAACCTACTGAATACTAAACCTGTCCACTCTGGTAGAACTAAGCTAACCGATACCTCATCATCATCAGACTGTCCCGACAAAAAGCAAAAGAACCACGTCATCAGCCAGTAAGTGACGTCACACTCCAGGAGCAGGTCCGGGCTTGGGCACCACGTGGGTGGGTCTGATCTTGCAGGTGTCCCTCTTGATGGCCCCGGAGGGGGTCCACATGCACTTCTTGCAGTCCTCAAACAGCTCCATTTTGTTCCACGAGTGCCGACCCTGAAACCACATGCACATGGTGACCAGTTTGTACTAACTACCTGCCACAATCACCAGTGTCATTGCAACGAAATGTCGTTTGGCGATGATAATAATCATAATAATAATAACAATAATAATGTCATTGATACGAAATAAGCTGTCACACGACTACTAGGTATATCACTATTACTACTACTACTACTGACGGTAATAATGATGTCATTGATACGAAATAAGCTGTCACACTGCTACTAGGCATACTACTATTACTGATGATAATAATGATAATCATAATCATACGATGTCTTCAAGGACTTATCAACAATGTACAATCGCTTAATTCACTGTATCTCGCTTCCGTCACGCCTGTTATCACCAGCGTCATCATGATCGCTTTTCTTTTCACACACACACACACACACACACACACACACACACACACACTACAGCACAGAAAAGGAGAGAGAAAGGGGACACTGTAGGAAAACAGGGAGAAAGAGAGAGTGGGGATGGAGGCAAGGGGGACACTGACAATCAATTACAACCTCACTTAACAAAACAAAAGATGGTCTTACCAAACACAAGTGTGTTTATCATTTGTTTCTTGTCATACTCATCGCTCACAATTTAAATGATTAAATAACTGACTCTTGTCCGCTTAGCTGGGGATCAATTCAATTAAAGAATACAAGGCAGAAGTTTTTATTCAAACAGCATCAATGAAAATAGTTCATCTATCAATCAGCAATTGGGAAACGAAAATACAAACAACAGCACAAGGCCTTGGCAAAATTTCCCGAAACTGAAACAAATGTATTTCAGCCTTTTGTGATTATTCATGGACGACTACACTTTTACACGTATTCCTTTTAATTGCAATATGGCTTTTTTGTGACCAGGCTTTAAGTACCCTCATGTGTGAGTGATTGTGTGTGTGTATATGTATGAATAAAGTGTTGACCAGTACACATTCCTGGAATCATGTAAATGCTTTTTCTGGAATCAAGTTACTTTTTTGGAGACATCCCCTTCATAATTCTAACTCAAGAGACTGAGAAACAAATCAAATGGTCATTTCAAAAGAACAATTTATACACAATTTTCTTGCTGTTGTTGTTGTTGAAGTTATCAACTTGCAAAACTGTAAATCATGTCTTAAACAACAAAAAAAGCAAAGCATAACCAAAAAGTATAAATAGACAGAAGAGGGAGACTAAAAAGCAATTAAAAAGCAAAACAGAATAGATAGATAGATAGACTAACAGAGAGAGATGGGGCGGGGGGGGATGTGATATGTTTTTCATTTATTTATACATGAAGACATCTTTATTGAAGCGACACCTTGGATTAAAGAGCAGCATGTTAAGTTCCTTGTAGTCATTAATTTGCAGAGACGACGATTTAAGAAGTATGAGTTTGAATGAACGTCAGTAAAAACTTTCTAGAGGTTTTAAGCAGTTTTTACTCGCTGAGTGCCAACATGTATACACAGTCAATGTGGTTGTATGTAAGCATAAAAAGTAATTGTCGTGGATGTTGATCAAGAAAATACTTGATTCTACCCAGCTGAAATATTTTTCTGATAGCCTCTTTGTTAAAGAAGAGATGTGATTTGACAAAGAGAGATTAACATAGGGACACGTATGTCGAAGATAGGGAGGACTGTGTTACCATTACTCAAGAGCTTTGTCAGGGTCATTGTATTGGTAAACAACTCAAACTTTTGCCAAACATAAGTAATCTGCCATAAACTCATCAAGATTAAATATTCTATAGCTACGAAAAGATACACACTTGTGTGATGTATCTTGAAATATTGGCACCTTTTTTGGACATGGTAAAACACATTGGAAAATGGTCACTAAGAACTAAAGTGGGTACAGAGAATCTACTTCATTACCTGAATTGCTTACATAAATATGATAACTTGTGTTTCAGACCGTTGTGGTTTTTTTAATAGGGGTATTCATTAGTTGTGTCAGATTATGCAGCTCGGAGGGTCTTCTCCATTTTTCCAGGGGTTCCATTAAATCAGTACCAAAGTCACCTAATAAGATTATCTCCGTTGAAAAAAATAAGTACATTCTCCATCATCAAATCGAGCCGATCAAACCACTCAACATGTTCTTCTGGGTTTCTATATAAAGAATATACATATATTATATTTATCGAAAACGTCGATCTGTTTGAAATTTACTGTTTGATGTACATAAGTCAACATGTCAGTTTCTAATTTGGTTTTGGCATCTCTTCCTATTTCAGTGTATCCTGGAATCAACAATAGCTCGTCGGCAAATACGTTTGACAATCTCGGTTCTAAAAAACTATTTAAAAAATAATAAAGAGAGAGAGAGAGAGAGAGAGAGAGAGAGAGACTGACTGTGTCCATGAAACCGTCCATCTTCCAGTACAGGGCGCTGCGCTGTCGCGCAGACTCCGTTGGCTTGGAGAGGCGCGCGCTGAGCGCTTCCTGTTCTACCACGGACATGGCAGAGGGAGGTTTGGGGCGGGGAGGGGTGGGGGTGTTGTCAGACCGCTTCTGCTGGAACCACGGGGAGCTGAGACTGGGCATCTTGCAAGTTCTGGCACAATCCTCGGAGCCTCCAGGTAGAAAGTGATTGACTGCAGTGTGGTTTCTCTGTTGCTAACTGTCGCCTGGCTATTTTAACTGAAAATTTATTGTTTTATACCTCCGACTGAAATGGCGAAAAGGTATGTTGCAGATTAAAACAGGTTCTGCTGACCAGCCACGAGAAAGTGATTTTTAATCAGTCAAATCACATTTTTGATTTGTCTCGTTTTTGTTGGTGTTTTCGTTTGTTTTTCTGACTGTTCTTTCAACTCATTCACAACCCACACCTGTATGCAGGTTCTGGCACAGTCCCGTGGTTCTAAACGTCTTGTATAGGTGTACAGGCAATGCTGGCACTGGTACTAACACAGGGGGAAAGGCCTAGTGTCTATAAGAGGCACGAGGCCAGCACTGGCAAATGAAAACAACCCACACAGATCTGTTCCTGGCTGAAGTCCATGTAACAACAGTCTGTATCACCCCGTCTTCGACGAACGTGACAGATTGCTTTGCACAAAACGTCTGTCTGTCTGTGTATCCGTCGTGCTGTCTGTGTTTCTGTCGTTGTGACGGAGCAGGGTGTCCACAGAAAGGTACGTCAGACACCTGGACAGGCAGCAACAGCTGACAGGACGATACAGCAGGCTGCAGCGCCGTGCAGCACAGGACACTGAGAGGAGACAGGCACGGGTCACAGGCAGGGGTGACAGGGACAGGCACGGTGCCAGACGGGGAGCAGACTGGTCGGTCGTCTGGCAGGCGGTGGCACTGTGGGCTACTGCACACAGCACTGAGCGAGTCACACCTCGCCAAGTCTGGGTGACGTCACTGGCCCCGTATTGACTGTCAACTAATGCCCTCCACCACCACCCCACGCCCCGCCTCTCTGTCTGTCGGCTTGCGTTTCTTGTTGGCAGTGTTTGTCATTGTGGGACGTGGCTCTTTAATGCGGTGATCACGCATGACATGGCAGTGAGAACGTGCTCAACCGGTGTGTCACATTGCTCGGCCCCTGACCGACTTCACGACGCAGTGACATTGTCATGACAATGATTACTGTAACCAGAAATTGACTGTATTGCTACATCGTTCCATTTTCATGACTATGATGATCATAAACCAGAATGTGACTGCGTTGTAATCATTATTACTCATTGTCATGATCATAATTATCGTGACATTGTGGTGAATCAACCTGTACCACTTTCTTGTGCTGTCATTGCTGCTCTGTGATAGCTTTGGTTTGACTTTAGTTTGAAAGTGTTATGCTCTATGTTGTTGTTGCATATGTGCATTGGTGTCACTCACATGGACGCACGGGTTGTATAACTGTCTGCTGACGAGATTTCACTGTTGAAACTCCCATCAAAGTTGGCGTTACATTATGAAGGACTCCATCATCCACAGATGGCCCGCAGTCAGTGGGCTCTATGTACTGTCATCGAAAGATACTTCATTGTTTTTGTTGTTATTGTTGTTATGAACCTCTGCTAAGTATCACAGAGTCCAGCTTCAAGGAAGGAAATACTTAATGCACAAGCTGAAGAGATTCTGGGAGGGAGGCATGATTTAAAAGACAGCTGTGCTAAATCCTGCCAGACTACAGAGTAAATTGCTTCATTATAATACCTCCTCTCAAACAAAGTGGTTGCAGTGGTCTGAAAATTACATCTCCAAACAACGCACAGAACCAGACAGAGTACAAAACTGAAATAAATGAATGAAACAGTACAGGCGCACATTTTCGAAAAAAAATGGAAGCAAATGAAAATTGCTATTTTCAAACTAACAAAGAAAGAGTATACATATACAATGACGATGTCACAAAGACAATGTAACTGCACTACTGTCACCATCACATTTCCCTTCCTCCTTCACCCTTACACTCACACACACACACACACACACACACACACGTTTCTGTTGTTTGTGTTTCTCATCAGTCAACGTTTTCATTCCAAATCATGGAGATTGTGATTTCACCATCAATTTCACAACGTTGAAGCAACAACATGACAGCAGGCAGGAAAGAAAAAGTAAAAATGAGCACATAACAACCAGAGCAAACTCCTGCAACAGCACTTAAGACAACACCACACTGATAAATGTTTTAAGTGTGCAGCCAAGCACTCAGCTGGCTTCATTGACTGTTTCACACACGAACTGTATAGCAGAAGCCTTTTTCGTAGCTAACACGCCGGTCTGCAATGACTCACTCATAATGCGTGACACCATTCCAAATTTGAATGCAAAGCCCCAAAAGCTCCAACCATTTATTAGATAAAATCTATGTAGCGTTCACTGCAGATCATACTTTAATCAGTCAGAAGCATAGTTGATTTTAGTTTAATCCTTCGTCAATGTGACGAGTTCAACTGACTAAGCACACGTCATTTTGTCTTCTCGTCACTTATAATGCTACAGTTTACAGTTCTATATGTGGCTGCTGTTGGAAACTAAAACAACACTATTATAGTGTTTGGATGAGAATAGATCAGGCATTTAGAAGATACAAAGCCGATTTTCTTTGTCGACATTTATAACGACAATCACTCCACAACTGGTGTTGCTTGACGGCTTTGGTTGAGTGGAAAACTGTGTTTCTGACACACCGTATTTAATTAAATGTCTCTTTTGTCGGATCAGTAAGCTACAAGTATTATACACTGGCAGAGTTGTCGCAATTCCATCTTTAAATCTATACCATTTGTGTTTGCCTATGTTAAACTGATTTAGAGCAGTTTGTAATTTTCAGCGATGGTCTCGCTAAAACTGACCAGTTCCAGGTGACTTAAATTAAGATTATAAATTCATCTTAAATAATCAACACTTTATTTTATACGCATTAGAGAGGTGGTGTTAAGCTCTTCTATTTGCGACCAATCCGACGTAAATCGGTTCAGGGATCATTTAGAAATCTATCACTGAACACCTGAAAACAAACACAGTTATTCAAATATTCAGCCCAAAAGCCCGATTTGCTTCGCAGCACACGCGACCGTCTTTGCAGTTTGCATACTTAGACTACATCGACCTTTCACTTGCCCATGGTGATAGCTAGCTAGCTGACCACTGACTGTGTGTGTCACACAGTGTGTGTCGCCCCAACGGCCAGCGTCTCGCCACATTACTGCATTAATTTCTTCTTCTTCTTCTTCTCTTCTCTTAATACTGTAATAAACCAATAGAAAAACCCTTTTGTGATTGACCTGCTATATGCCTCTGGCCTGTGTACGGATCTTTTTTTCCTTCCATCTGTATACTCTCTAATTCAGTAAATCAGTAGTTATTTTGTACCCGGCCGTCGCCTTTTTAATATACCACTCGGGTTCACAACACGGCTACAAAAGTGGGTTCGCCGACAGGATATAGATCCACATCAAATAGATCAAAATTATTCCTTTTAATGGTTTTAAGTCTTTATCCAAATCTCTTATCAAAATTTAAACATAAATTAAACCCCTTACCGCTCAAACACCCTCATCACAAGTGTAAAAGAAAGGGGGAAGGGAGTGAAATTAGAGAGAAGAGGGAGAATGAGGTAGAGAGTTACAGGATTGGTTCGCAGGCAAAGGTGCAATGGGGATGCACACACTCACTCTCTCTCTTCATACCAATGGCAGTGTGTGTGTGTGTGTGTGTGTGTGTGTGTGTGTGTGTGTGTGTGTGTGTGTTATAAAGTTTTAATAGAATTAAACAGAACTAAACAGGACATGGCAGCACTAACTCAAACTTCTAAACACTAAGCAGCTTAAACCTGCACACAGCCCTCATTTAAGCACACCATACATTAAGCAATACATACACCCCAAAGGTAAGTCAACAAGTATTCCCGTGCACCTTTTCGCTCAGCCTGTACCATGTCCCATTTCTGTCAGAATACAACTAAAATTTAGGCGTGTACACTAGTTTTATTCTATACTGGTGCAAACTACAGCACTTCCCAATTGACTGAAACAGTTTGATGCATGTTTGGTGCATATCTGTTATGCATGTGTGGGTGTATGTGTGAATGTGTGTCTTCATGTTTTACATTTATTTGCTTATTTATCATCATTGTTGTCTTCTTTATTTATTTATTTATTATTATTATTTTATTATTATTATCATTACTACTACCTTTTTATATCATAATTATTATTTATTTATTTATGTAAGCTTATCTATTATTTATTCACCTTTCTTTTTTTTTTCTCAAGGCCTGACTAAGCGCGTTGGGTTACGCTGCTGGTCAGGCATCTGCTTGGCAGATGTGGTGTAGCGTATATGGATTTGTCCGAACGCAGTGACGCCTCCTTGAGCTACTGAAACTGAAACTGAAACAGTTTGACCAATCTTGGCTTGTTCTGGTGACGCTAAATGACTGATTGACAAAATTCACTAGTCCATTCAGATTCGCTACAACTCAGGATCAAGTGAAGGCAGCGATCAAAGACACTACTACCATATGAGCCAATCGCACCAGTCCATGGTACCAACCATGCCCAGGCAAACTGGTCACGCCAACTGGTTACAGCATCAGAAAACAACACTGAACTCGGCAACTACGTCAGATGACCGACCAAGACAGGGACAGTGAAGTGGGAAGGGGGAGTGGAGAGGGCGACGTCGGCCTGACATCTTGGGGCAAAGAACCACAGCGGAGCAGAGAAGGTGAGGGGGCGAGGGGAGGAGAGCAAGATGTCGGCCCAACCTCCGAGACTGAATGCAGAAGGAGTGGAGAGAGAAATGAGAAGAACGGGGGTGGGGTGTGAAGTCCCTTCAGAGGGAGGAAATGGAGACTGGTGGATGAGGGGGGTGGGGTGCAGGTGACACTACCTGCACACAACATAAGTACATGTCAACGTGGCTGCAGTTAGCAAACCTGAAAGCAAGGGGTGGTGTCATATCAGAGAACCTGGGCAAAACATGCTCCAAAAATAAGTAAAAACGAACAACAGATTTTCTTATGCTGAATTTTACCGTGATTCCAACTGTTCAGCTTTCCGCCGCCACCCACTCACACACATATAAGGAAGCATAATGACTTGAATCTCATATCAATTTAACCCTCCCTCCCTGTCTCCTCTCTCTCTCTCTCTCTCTCTCTCTCTCCTCCGCAGTGTAGAACGGACGTGCTTTGATTGTTCCTGATGTTATGGTGATTTTAACAGTGTCAGAGAACACTTTTTTTCTTCTTTTTTTTTATCGTCCTTAACCATTTAATGTGACTGCAAAGGAACAAGGTGACAGAATGGTCAAAGCTTTTCTGCCAGTACAGTATCCACGAGGGTCTGGGTTCGAATCCCGCTCTTGCCTTTCTCCCAAGTTTGTCTGGAAAATCAGAATGAGCGTGTAGTCAACTGGATGTGCCGCACGCACTTGGAGCAATGCAAAGAACACATGGCAACGAGAGTGTTGTCTTTCGGCAAAATTATGGAATATAAATCCACTCTGATAGGTAATCAAGTATATATGCTTGCAGTCAAGGCCTCACAAGCGCGCAGGGCTGTGCTACTGCCAGGCCTCTGCCTAGCAGATGCGGTGTATCATAGACGGATTTGTCCGAACGCAGTGACTTCTCCTTGAGAAACTGAAACTGTGACTGCGATGGTGTGGTTGCAATACACTGAAAAACAAGGTTTGGGCTGTAATTAATGCTTAATAATGTAAACTGAATAATGAAGGGAACGTATCCTGGGTTTTGGTCAGTGGTGTCCAGCGTGTAGCGCCGTGAACTTCCAGTTTTACAGGTGCAGCTTCGTGGTTAGCGTTACCTGAGCGCACGGTCTACGGTTAGCTGCTGTACACATGTTTTTATCTGTGCATCATGAATCATTAATTCTCTTTCTTGTCCCATGTCCGAGCTGGCTAGAACAGTGAATCATGTGATAAATAATCATCATGGAAAAAATGTTTACCAAAGCTGCCTACAATAGAGCAAGAATTTTCTTTGACGAAGAAAAGACTGAAACAGCCTGCAGGTGATGGCAAGGGAAGACAAGCTCGCTGAACTTGAAAAAAAGACACAGGAAAGTTATGGAGACTGATAAAGACTGTTGACGACGAACACCGAGAAATCCGCAGGGCAACACGTTTGAAAGACAACAACCAAAACTGCACTGGGAAACAGCTTGCTTGCTTGCCAGCACATTATCGACATCAGGCAGTATTGTGCTACAAAAACCATACAGCTCCCCCTCCCTCCCTCCCTCTATCTCCTTCTCTCTTTCACACACACACACACACACACACACACACACACACGCGCGCGCGCGCGCACCCCACCCCTACAGACACAAGTTTCACATTTTGATTATCCTCTGAATTCTGTTGGAGTACAGAGGACCATTATAACATAATAAGTTCATGCCCAGAATAAACATTTCCAAATTCACGACACCGCCACATAGACGTTTGGACAACACCAAATGTCTTTTAACCCCAAAAGAGAATCTAAACATTTCCAAATCTAATAAGCTTACAGCTAAAATGACTTCTTTTTTCCTCATTTGAACATATTACAAAAATCAAAAACCGATTTCGGAGATTCTTCTTCTTCTTTTTGCACATAGCTTTTTCGCTACTGATTATATTTGGGACATTCCATTATATAATGGAACTCATCCACAATCACAGACAAACCCTACATGACCTTAACTCTCGCGGTATGCCATTGCGTCTCCCTATTTCTATTTCCAGCTTATAATTACTAATTCGAAATATGAAAAAGCTAATAACGTAATCATCAGATATTTTCCTTATCTATTATTCTCTACCAAAATCACTTTTGAAATTACGACAGAAAAACATGTATTACTCGCCTCTAGAGTATGTCTCCATGAATTTTGAAAATTATCTTTCAGCGCTATGTTTATATTCTTGCAGAAAGATTCCCTCTCTAAGGATTGAGCATTCCAAACATAGTCACACCCTGTTTCTTTCAAAAATTTGTCTGATGTTACGCATCTGTTCAGAAGAATGAATATTTTTTTCTGTGCTTGACGAAACTGTTAGTCTAAAATCAAACCAGTCTCGTTTTCATTGATACGCTAATTGGATAAAAAAAATTTTAAAAAAGATCATTTTTTCCATACAGTATTGGGTCATAGTATCCCAAATCAGTTTTTTAAAATTCAGTTCCAAATTTGTCAAGTATATATATACATTTTCACAACCCGATGAGCGCAATAGTCCTAAATAGTCCCCTGGGTGATGTCCCCCCCATGCTGTTTCGGTTCCCACCTGACTTCAACAAAGCACCCGTCCCAAAACGTCCCCCCCCTCCCCCAGCGCGCGTGTGTGTGCATCTATGTCTCTGTGTGTCTGTCTGCAGACTAATGCTAATATAATGATTAAGGCAGGAATAGTTTGTTCTTTTTGATCAATTTTTAATTATTATACCCTGTTAGGGAATACAACACTACACGTTAATTTTTTTTTTTTAAAGAAAATGAATCGTCACAAGTCTTTTCTTATTAATTCCATCTGGAGTCCTGCTCTGTGCGGCTATTAACCAAAATGTACTGGACTGCTGCAGCTGTCGGGTCAGGGGCATAGCCCTTGCTACTGGTACCATGTAACCCAGTACTACCTGCCGCATGTGAAGTCTCCCAACGACGGACCAGGCGGATGAGGAAACCTTTCCCAACGGCTGTGAAGGCGGAAGAGGATGACCAAAGGGCAGGGGGAGCTCTTATCCTTGGCTGGAAGTCCCCCTAGGAGACGGAGCTCCGAAGAAAAAACCTGCACCTGCCGAGGCCGCCCTACACGTGGCAGTATCTGCACCTGTGGGACTGTGAGCGTCGGTAGGCGAGAGAGTGGGGAAGGGACTGCACAACTCCTCACTAAAAAAAAGTCACCTGTGCTGGTCAGGCAACCAGGCTAATGTCGGAACGACGAGCTAGCCCTTCAACACCCAGCTTTCCCAAGCTCTGCGGCGATCGAGAAGTGATAACGGGGACAGGCAGAGGATGCTGCTGGCAGTTCCTAGTCACGACTCTGCACGCAGGCGGCTGTGGGGTGATGGTCGTCCGCCGTAGACTGGGGCAGATGCGGTGCCCGTATCCTCCCACAGTGTCAGAGCAGCCCTTTTTAGGGACAGCACTGCTCTCCCCACGTGGGGAAGGGGAGATAAAAGGATCCCTAAACAAAGCCTGCCTCACCTAGTACCTAGTAGGAAACCGCACCTACTTGGACATCCAACACTAGCGGTCGAAAACAACAGAAGAAAAGAACCAGGAGTCATGCCCTGACTCTGAGTGTCTGGAATGTTCGCACCCTCTTAGACAGAGCCGACAGACCAGAAAGACGCACAGCGCTCATTGCTAGATTGCTTGATCGCTATCAGGTGGACATAGCAGCCCTGAGCGAAACCAGGTTTGCGGGTGAAACCCAGCTGGATGAAGTTGGAGGGGGCCACACCTTCTACTGCATTGGGAAGCCAGATGGCACCCCAAGAACCTCAGGCGTGGGCTTTGCCATACGAACCATACTTGCACGACAGCTTGACAGCCTTCCACGTGGGATAAACGACAGGCTGATGACCTGCGTCTGAAGCTGTCCGAGGATCGCTTCGCCACAATCATCAGCTGCTATGCCCCGACGATGACCAACCAACCCTGATGACATCAAAGAAGCTTTCTACGAGGAGCTCAGCCGCACCATTTTAGCGGTAGACAGAAAGGACAGGCTGATCATCCTTGGGGATTTCAATGCCCGCGTCGGCGTGGACTTCTCCTCGTGGCCAAAAGTCCTAGAACAGCACGGCACTGGCAAGTGCAACTCCAACAGACTGCTTTTGCTCTCGCTCTGCGCGCAGCATGGACTAACCATCACAAACACCCTCTTCCAACAAGCGGACAAGTACAAGAACACATGGATGCACCCCCGCTCCAAGCAATGGCACATGCTGGACTATATGATTGTCCGGCAGAGGGACAGAGGTGATGTTTGGTCGGACCATCGCCTGGTACGCAGCATGATGAACATCAGACTTGCGCGCAAGCTCCAACCAGCCAGGCAGAAACCCCCTAGGAAGCTGAACATCCACCACCTCCCTATCACTAAGGACGTGCTGCAGCAGCAAATCCAAGCAGCTCTCCAAGAAATTCCTGCATCGACTGATGTAGAAGTAGAAGAGGTACCTTTAGAGATGCTGTGTACACAGCAGCAGCTGACACACTCGGCTTTGTACAGAGGAGCCACAAAGACTGGTTTGACGAGAACGACTCTGGAATCTCCAAGCTCCTGAACACACTGCATATACGGCATCAGGATCACATTTCAGATAAAGACTGCCAGAGGAAGGAGAACCAGTTCTTGCAAACCAAGCAACACGTACAGAAGAGGCTGCGTGAGATGAAGAACACCTGGTGGGAGAGAAAGTCCGAAGAGCTTCAGTCCGCTACTGATGCTCACGACATGAAGACCTTCCATGATGGTCTCCGAGCTGTGTATGGGCCGAGAGTCACAGGATCAACCCCTGTCCGAGCCTTGGACCAGACCACCCTCCTGACAGACATCCTTGCCCGCTGGGCAGAGCACTTCAACACCCTCCTCAACAGGGACTCGTCCGTATCTGACGAGGCAATTGCAGCCCTCCCACAGCTACCAGTCAATGACTCGCTAGCTGCCCCTCCCACCAAGGCCGAGACCCAGAAGGCCCTGAAGCTGACAACGTCAGGAAAAGCACCAGGAGCGGATGGAATCCAGGCTGACATCTACGAGTATGGAGGCGAGGTGCTGACAAGCTGACCGCCCTGTACCAGTCTATCTGGAAGAGGGCGGGGGGCGGTCCCCCAGGATTTCAAGGATGCTTCAATTGTCCACATTTACAAACGGAAAGGAGACAAAACATCCTGCGATAACCACCGTGGAATCTCTCTCCTCTGCATCGCCGGCAAGATCTTCGCTCGCATCATACTGAACAGACTAGCTGACCATGTCTCCAACACAGTCATCCCTGAAGCACAGTGCGGCTTCCGCTCAGGCAGGGGAACATGTGACATGGTGTTTGCCGTACGCCAGATGCAAGAGAAGTGCCGTGAGCAGAACAAGGAGCTCCGCATGGTCTTTGTAGACCTGACTAAGGCCTTCGACACGGTGAACCGCCATGGTCTGTGGAAGATCCTCCTAAAGTTCGGCTGCCCAGAGAGCCTAATCCAGCTGATTGCGTCTTTCCACGGTGGCATGCAGGCGAGAGTACAGGAAAATACTGACATGTCGGATCCGTTCCCTGTGGTAAATGGAGTGAAGCAGGGCTGCGTCCTGGCACCTACACTGTTCTCCATTTTCTTCTCTGCCATGCTGATTGACGCCTTCCAAGACTGTGACCGTGGCATCTACATTCAGTTTCGCACAGATGGCAAACATTTTAACTTGCAGCGACTCCATGCCAGGTCCAGGGTGTTTGATGCACTGTTGGGAGAGTTCCTCTTCGCTGATGACTGCGCACTTGCTGCACACACCCATGAGGACATACAGTTCATTATGGACAGGTTCTCAACCTCCTGCAGGAAGTTTTGCTACCTGGGCAGCCTATGCAGCAACGGAGTCCTTGATACAGAAGTGACGCTGCGCATCGCCAAGGCCAGCTCCACCTTTGGCAGAGTCAACAACAGGCTGTGGAACAACAAAGGCATCAGACTCAGCACCAAGATGAAAACCTATTGAGCTGTTGTGCTGACCACTGTTGTACTGCTGTGAAACATGGACGACGTATCGCCGCCACATTCAACAACTTGTTTCACCAGAGATGCCTATGAAAGATCCTCGGCATAAAGTGGCAAGACAGGGTCTCCAACCTCCATGTCCTAGAGAGGAGCGGCCTACCAAGCATCGAAAGCCTGCTGGTCCAGTGCCAGCTACGCTGGACAGGACACGTTGTCCGCATGACAGACAGCAGGATCCCGAAGATGATTTTGTATGGCCAGCTGAAGGAAGGCCACCGTGAACTTGGAAGACCCTGCAAGCGCTTCAAGGACACCTTGAAGACAAACCTCAAAGCCTGTGACATAGACATCGCTTCCTGGGAAACTGATGCCCTTGACCGCTCTCGCTGGAGGATGCTGTGCTCTAGTGGCATAAAGACGTTTGAAAACAAGAGAACGCTGGCCAAGGAGAAGCGTGAGCGAAGGAAGCAGGGCTCAACTTCTGGAGACGTTTTCCCTTGCAAAACGTGTGGGAAGTGCTGCGCATCCAGAATCGGCCTCATCTCCCATATGAGGACACACACCGACAGATAAGCCTGCCTTCCTACTCATCCGTCGGACCGACGGGAGACTCCATCACTGGACAGCTGTGTGAATTTACTGGAAATCTTTCTAACGTGTTTCCAGCATTTGACTTTCGGGAAGTTTTCAAAGACTATCACTTGATTAGTACATTTCGTTATGTTGTGTGTCGTTTTTTGTCATTACTTTATACAGAACACCACGCTGGACTTCATATTCAAGGCCTAGGGTACCCATTTTGCTACACATGTAGATATGTGTAACCACAAAACGACGGCGAAACTGTGAAAGCATGTATGTGTATGCATATGTGTTTGTGTGTATGTCATGTCATGGGAGCTGGTGTGTGTGTGTGTGTGTGTGTGTGTGTGTGTGTGTGTGTGTGTGTGTTCAGAATCAGCAGTTTTCTCCACAAGGGAAATGTATTTTGTCTTTTTTGTTTCAAAGATCGCCGAGAAGCTTTTTAAAAAAAATATTATTAGTTGTTTTGCTGTTGTTGCTTTTTAACAGATATCTTCAAAAGCGGGTTTCTGCGGATATTGGTCCTTTGAAACTGTAAAACAACCAACCCCCCTCCCTCCCTTGCCGCCCCTCCGCACCGCTCCCCCTCATCTTCCCCCTCCAAAGGTACCTAGCCCATATTTGTCCCTTCACTCTCTCCCACATCCCTCAGCCGCCACACCCATAACAGTTACTACCCTAACCCTGATTATCCGCACGCCTGTCAGCTTCCTTGTAGACATTCCGGGAGAATGTCTTGATTACCCATATGTATAATCCCCCAGTTCTGTATTCCAGTAGGTTTAAGTTCCCCCAGACCTATACCTGTTTCATCATACATTTTTGGGTAGTGGTCAGTTGTGGTC
>NC_134882.1:25096698-25389198 GCF_041734735.1 Babylonia areolata | reverse complement strand
TTTGGGTTGGAAGTTCTCTGTCTGTCTGTCTGTCTGTCTGTCTGTCTGTCTGTCTGTCTGTCTGTCTCTCTCTCTCTCTCTCTCTCTCTCTCTCATCATAATCATCAATAAGAAAAAAATGAAGACTTTGCTCAACGTACATGCTAGTAGAGAATTCTTCTTTAAATCATATATTCCATTCAGTATCGATCATGCTTCAAAGGTTCGGAATTCTATAATCAATAGTTTACTGAATACTCTGGTTAACATCCAAAACTGACCCTAGACAAATCATATACACTGACAGAATCTGATTACAGACATCCTTCCAGGCTAAAATGTTTTTGATTCTTCATTCAATTGCTTTATGATAACGGCCCATCCGCTCTGACAAATTCGTTCACGTTTTTTGTCTTCCCTCTGCTGATTATTTTTCTCCCTTCTTTGTTTCCCCTCTGTTTGCCTGTATCTATCTTTCTCTATTCGTCCGTATGTCCCTCTGCCTGCCTGTTTACGATGGTCGCCTGTCCGTCTCTATCTGTCCCTGGCAGTCTCTGAAATGATCGCAGATAGAGAGGAAAACGAAATGTAAAATGCGAACTAACCACGCAGCGATGATCTCTCTCTCTCTCTCTCTCTCTGGAATTAGAATTGAGGAAGTAAAATCGCATAAGGTACAAAGTATCTACTTACTTACTTTACTTTATCCGTCCTCTTGTACCATCTAGGGCGTCGAGGGGAGAAAGAGCTGACGGGCCCTGGCAAGCTGGAAGGCCTCGTTGGGTGGAATGTTGTGGGTCTTCAGGGTTTCTTTCACACCGTCAATCCAGGTCTTCCTTGGTCTTCCTCTTGCCTTGTATCCTGATATCCTTTTGTTGTACGCTTTACTGGCCATCTGGTGAGGTGCCATACGTGTTAGATGTCCAAACCATCTGATCGTTTGCCTTTGGATATGGTGGAGGACAGGTGTTGTTCCCACCATTTCTCTGATCCTGGTGTTTCTGATCATGTCCCGTCTGGTCTTGTTGACGGCTCTCCTCAGACATCTCGCAAGTGGTTATTTTGCGTTCCAGACTTTTTGTCAGGGTCCATGTCTGGTACTGGTAGGTCAAGGTGGG
This sequence comes from Babylonia areolata, assembly GCF_041734735.1. Classification (NCBI taxonomy): domain Eukaryota; kingdom Metazoa; phylum Mollusca; class Gastropoda; order Neogastropoda; family Buccinidae; genus Babylonia; species Babylonia areolata. The sequence continues at coordinate 25,388,101 of NC_134882.1, read as the reverse complement.
GATGAAGATGGAGGTAATGAGTTTGGCTTTGGTCTCAATGGGGATGTTGGGATGTTTGAGGAGTGGGGCAAGCTGGTAGCTGACGCTGTTAGCCTTCTGTACTCTCGTCTCAATCTCTCTGTTGAGACGTCCATCTTCCGAGAAAATACTACCGAGATACTTGAACTCGCTGACTTGTTTCAGCGGAATTCCGTTGACGTTGATGTTTAGGTTGCCAGGTGTTCTGCTGACCTTCATCGTCTCGGTTTTGCTGATGCTGATCTTCATGTTGAGCTCCTCACACTGTGTGTTCAGTCTGTCTGTGTGCTCTTGAAGTTGTTCTTCTTTCTCATGTGCCAGGCTTTGGTCATCTGCGAACAGCATCTCATTCAGATCTTCTGGGTTGGGGTTTGCTTCTTTTGTGATTTTATCCATGTATATGATGAAAAGTAACGGTGATAGAACACACCCTTGTCTCACTCCAGATGACACCTCGAACCAGTCTGTGAGTTCATCATTGATAATAATCTATCTTAGTCCGGTCATGTTGCTTTTCTGTGTAAAAAATACCTCAGAAAGATTTTCATCTATCTGAAATTGAACATTGTAGATTATGCCCCGACAGTATGGGATTCAGCTAGTGCAAACATTCTAAAACCATTAAACAGATTGTATAAACGTGCTCTTAGACTAGTTCTTTTAAAATCCAGCTTATTAACCACTGATGATAATAAATCATTGAACATGCTTCCATTGTATTTACGACTAGAATACAACAAGGCTCTGTTTATGCACAAAGTAGTTACCGGAGCAGCTCCTCCTGGTATTGTAGATAACTTTCCAATAAACAGCAACAGACACTTTCATAAACTTACAATACCTCTTCTACAATTGATCTCTTTAAGTCAAGCCTTATATACAGTTGTGGATCGTACCTGAATAATCCGCCTTCCCTTTTAAAACAGATAACTAGTAGTAGTACTGTTGACTTCAGAAGTTCTTCATAAAAAACCCACTAAGTCAGTATTTGTTTGATAAAATAGAAAATTTATACATATGTAAGTCAACCTTAATGATAATGCGATTCAATTTAAACAGGAAATGTTAAAACAAAATACCATGCACTATTATTATTATTGATGTTGTTAGGGGTGGTTATATTTATGCACATGCAAGTGTATTCGTTTGTGTGCGAATGAAGAGGAGTGCCGTTGAATTGAGGATCAGGATAAGCAGGTTGGAAAGGCGACTGGTCCGAGCTCGTACGAATATTTTGGACTTTGTCGAAAAAGAAAGAGGAGAAGACATTGGAGAGTTCAGATAAAGTGTAGGCAGAAGGAAGAGGAGTCTTTTTTTGCAGTACCAAGAAGATTTGACATGATAGAAGAGATTTGGTGGATGTGGCATCGAGAACTTGAGAAGAAAAGAAGTTTGTCTTCGCTGATGAGATCATATGTTTGACATTTATTTGTTTTCGGAAGATCTGATTGTGGACTTTCAGTTTTGTTGATCGCCACCGCCGTTCCAGCTGGCGACGTTTGCGTTTTGCAAGACGAATGTCTTTTGTGTACCATGGGGCGGAAGGCCTATCAGGCAGCATGCAGGTAGTGGGGGTGCATGTTCATCCAGCAGTTCAGAGAGAACCGTGTTGTAATGTGTGGAGACGTCGGTACAGGAAGAAATTTTGGAAAGACGTTCAGCAGCTTGAGAAGAAAAAAATGTTGATATTGATGGATTTTAGGTTGCGACGAGTAACGGATTTTTTGGTTCTGGTAGGTTTTGAAATATTAAGCGAGAATACAACAGCAGAATGGTCAGAAGAAAGTTCATCACTTACAGTCACAGACGAAATCATGGCATCAGAGTCATATGTGATGAGCAAGTCCAACGTATGGCCAGATCTGTGTGTTGGTTCTGTGACGAGCTGAGATAGAGAATGATTGGACAGAGATTGACATAGGTGTTTGACATCAGTGGAGGTTTGGTTGTCGAAATGAAAGTTGAAATCTCCGAGGATGATAAGTTTGTCAGAACGAAGGTTGTAGTGATCAAGTAGTGTTCGGAACTCATCATGAAACAGAGAAGACGTCAGGTTGTTTTTTTGACTAGGAGGAGGACGATAGAGACAACAGAAGATGATTGAGTGACTGGGGACAATGAGAGTGACTTTGAACATTTCAAAAGTATCATGTGGAAAGGCGTGGTTATGGGAGAAGGAAAGGGAAGACTCCGAGATGTCTCTGTAGACGATGGCGATGCCACCTCCACGAGACAGTCGAGGAAGTGACTTCGTTTTGTATCCAGGGGGGGTCAGTTGTTTCAGTTTGGGTTCATGACCTTGTGATTTTAGCCAGGTTTCTGTAAGAAATACGATATCAAAGTTATTTTCAAAAATATAATCAGAAATATAGTCAGTCTTTTGATCAGGGCAGACTGAGCATTGAACAGACAGGCATGAAAGAGATCAGAGGCAGGCTGCGAGGAATTTGATGGTGAATCAGGTGAGTCAGACAAGCAATGGAAGTTGACGTTGGTGACTGAGCAGTGGAGGACAGTGGAAAGGAAGAGAAAGGTCCGTGAGTTGAGACAGGTGTGGGAAGAGTAGGAAGCAGAGCAGAGCCAATCACGGGGGATACACCACAGTTTGGAAAAGTGTCAGAGAGGACAGTGTCACGGGAAGTAAAGGAGTCATCTTGAACATGAATGTTGAGGTTGTCAGTGACAGTCACAGCAACAGCAGGGCTGCCATCGGAGACAGGACGATCAGCACGGGGGACAATAGACAACTGCAAGCCGTTTTCAATCATATAATCAGAAATTATGTTTAGTTCGTTTTGATGTAGCCTTTTTGTACAGTTCAGAGATCTGGCAGGTGTACACTTTTTAATGCTACTTTCATCCAAATACATATGTCACCAGCGTACTGAACAAGTGCAATGTTTTTGTTACTTTTCTTGGTAGGTCGAACATTAAGATACTAAATAATAAAGGAGCAATAACAGACCCCTGGGGGAATACCCATTTGTAGCTGCCTTGTAGAAGAAGTATTGCCTATTTTTGTCCGAATTTGCCTATTGTTTAGGAAATCTTTGATAAATTCAAAAACATGACCTGACAGGCCAGTGCTTTTAAGCTTATAAGCAGTCTTGAGTGCCATACTTGATCATAGGCTTTAGTTACATTAAAAATGTAACTAATATGCACTTTCGTAATGCAAATTGATGCTTAACTTGAGTGGTTAATTTGACCAAAATGTTCAATCGTAGATCTAGCCTGACGAAACCCCGCTTTATTCACAGGGATAACATCATTTGTTTCACAATAGTACGTAAGTCAATTTAAAACGATTTTTTCTAATAGTTTACAAACATGAGAAGTTAAATATATAGGTCTATAACTGTTAATACATTTTACTGGTTTTCCTTCTTTGTGAATTGGTATTACAATTGAATCTTTCCGGATTTTAGGTAGACAGCCTGTTTTCCAGCACCTTTCAAAGAAATGGTGGAGGATGTAAATCCATTGTTCTGGGAAACACTTTATCACTTCGTTAGAAATAGCATCAAATCCAAAAGATGTTCTTTTATTTGGAATTGCAGATATAGTTTCTTTTATTTCTTGGAGGGTTAATGGGGCATTGATATAACTATTATTGTTCCCGAAAGAATCTATGTACATATCAGAATGTTCTTTTTCTTTTCTAAAAATCCTCTGGGTTTCACATAATACCTCTGTTCTACTCACTTTTGCAAACTGGTCAACAAATGCTTCAACTTTTTCTGCTGATGATGGAAGTCTGTTGTTTTCGAGTAAGACTGGGTGTTTTTGTAATTTTATTCCATTTTTCATTATATTTATTTGTTTCCATACCTTTTTTGAATCTTTATGGTTGGAAACGTCTGTTTTACAATAGCTCACCCAATGATCTTTCTTAGCTTGTTCTATGACTCTATTGCTATGTGTATTAGCTTGCTTCAAGTGTATAAACTTTTTATTCAAGATTTTCTTATTGTTCTTATTTCGTATATACTCCTTGAACGTTCTCTTTTACTCAGCCCTATCACAATCTGCATTCCACCATACATTACCAAAATGCTTACTCCCCTTTGTATTTGATAAGTTTAGTTTAGGGATACATGAATTAGCTACGTATCAATGTCATCTTCAACAGAAAAGTTCATATGCAAGCATTTTAGAGTGTTTGTAATTTGAGCCAGTCTGCTTTTTTGTAGTTGTACCTCGGGATGATATCTTGCTCTGTCTCTTCTAAAGGGGCATCTTCATTGATGGTAATAATTATCGGAATATGATAACTCCCGACTGTTTCATCATGTTTTCCACTGAAAAGATAATGTTATTAAAGGTGAAGCGAATGTTTTATCTATAGCAGTTGGCCCATGGCTAGACACATCAGGTATTCTGGTACATGAACTATCATTAAGTATAAAAAGTGATGAATCTACAATATTTTCAACAAGTCTGTTACTGGTCACATGGGTGCATTCTTTTTCCCAAAAAGGTGAATGGGGTTTAAAATCTCCACCTATCAACCATTTTTCATGCTCGTCTTGAACTGTTTTGAGCCGGTCAGCATTGTCGTTGGTTGGCCCTTTTGGTAAATAAACAGAAGCGCAGTTTTTTTTTTTTAATCTGAAAACTAAACAGTTACAGCACACGACAGCAATATTTTCCATGCCTACTGGTACAAGTGACTGTTTTTCACAGTACTGTAAACCGATGCGAATATAAATTGCAGTACTGATCTTGGCACCAGGCTGTCCTTGGTTTCTTGTTGGTGGATAATAGAACTGCTTCAGTCTGGGAAGATTGTCCATTTTTCACATTCGAAGACTGAAGGAGAAGAACGTGATACTTATTAGATACAAGATCTTGCTGCAGATAGTGAATGTTTGTCGATATAGATCTGCAGTTCATTTGTAAAATTTTGGTATTGCATTTACAACTCATACTTTGAAATCAACACCAATGCTGATGGTCAAATACAAAATATACAATATGCAAGAGACAAATAAGTAAATGATAATAAACTGAATAAAATAAAATAAAATAAGTTTGAACAGAAAAAAGAGAAACCTAAAAATCACTGTCCACCAAAAAACAATCAAATATTTGGAACAGGAAGCTAGTTATAATAATGTGTTCGATCAGAGAACACCGGAAAATACACATCAGACGCACGGAAAGTAATTTATAGTCAACACTAGTTATGACTTGCTTTTCGTGTCAATAGACTACTCAGATTTAACAGAATCACAGAAATATTCGGCAAAAGGCTAGAAGCCTTTTGTCCTCGTAATAGTGTCCACTTATGTGCCTTTGGATCACTATATAGTGAACTGTTCCAAGGTTTAATCAGGCATAGTGTATACTACATTTATTTCTCACTCAATACAGATTTAAATCGATGGAAAATGCATGTCTTTAAAAGCTTTGTCAAATTAGTTTTTGAACAAAAAGACCACATTGCCTTATCTACTATTGTTATAGTTTATAACAATATATAACACAGCTCAGCACCATCCTTGTAGCACATCAAACAGGTTGTACCATCTGTCGGAGGCACCAAGGAAGCGGGGGTGACAGGCTGTGGTCTCCGGGGTGGCTGCTTGCTGCCCTCGCTGTTTTCTTCGGCTTGGCCCAAAACAGCCGCCGCAGGTGTCGCCCCAGGTTAGCCGCCAGGATGCTGGAACCCTTCCCGGTGGGATGAATGCCGTCCTTCAGATGGTAGATTCTCAGCTGCTCGTGTGGCAAAAAAGATACTCGACTCAGTTGGAAAAGCTCTTTGTAGACCAAAGCGTTGAACAATTGCCGTTTGACGTCCAGTTCAGTATTCCTTACGACAGGGACTTTGCTGGTGACAATTTTAGATTTAGGAAAAGAGCTATGGGCTTGTTTAATAAAGCTGACAAATCCTTGACTGACCCTTTCAGCGCCTACATTTTTCAAGTCGTTTAGGCCACAGTGTATTTGACAACAGCTTCAGGTGGTGTTTTTTCTCTGGATGTGGCTATCCTCAGTGGTTTGTCAAGGTCGTTGATTTTGAAAATACCTCTTTTGGCCGCCGAAAATCCATAAGAATGTCCCAACCTTTTTTTATTTGCACTCCTGAGAGTTTGGAATCATGGAGAACAACAACAGCTGGAAGTTCGTTTTTTGACTCACTCTCTAAACTTGGCACTTTGATCTGATATTCTGACACAACAACAAGAGCAGTCATTTTAATCATTTTAAGTTCAAACAGGAACTTCTGTTGCTAAGCATGGAAGTTATATTTCTGGTGCATGTCTTTGCTGCAGATAGTAAAAAAAAGGAAAATAATCTGTAATGAATGCTGGGGGGTTGATTTGCCTCAAACTGATCTTTCTCATCTTAAACGTTACATTTTGAAATTATACTCAATACATAAAACGCTTGTGTGTTTTACTGTCAGTGTACAGGGCTTTCACTATGTTCATTCGCCCAAGTGGTCTTTTTCGGAAAATATTGAAATCAATATTTATTCAGAGAAAGATTTGTGAACGCCTCGTTACTTACTGGATTATGCCCCAAACTTCCATATAAATATCAACAAAATCAGTCGGGATTCACAGTTTAAAATAATAAACCATGAGAGTTAATACCCTTGATGAAACGTAAAAATTTCCAGTCTTGACTTTTGTCAAAATGAAGTCCTTTTCACTTCATACGACGTTTAGAAGTACTTGTACTTAGCTCTACATGTTATTAGTTTAACAAAATACTCAATTTTCATATCAACTTTAAAACTAGAATGAACACAAAAGAGAAATTGAATCGACTGTGTTGTACGATTCCCAGCGGGTGTAACTGAACTTGTACATATATCTAGATCCAGAGAAAACGGCTAAATGTTGCATTGTGATTGCGGCGATAGCCACGTCTCCTTTACCGCGGACTTAAAAAGAATTTTTAATTGCCCTTAAAGATTTTTTTAATGCCCAAGATACACCAGAATGATATGATTTAAACAGCGAATACCGCAATCGATTTATCGCCCTTTAAAAAAAGCATGTTTGAATGTTAAATTTTTGACCGTCAGTTAAGGAGCCAGGATTGTGTATTGGGTAAGACAGTTTCTTCTCACCCGAACACGCGGGGTTCGAATCTGCCGTCAGGACTTTTCTTTTCTTTTTTTACTTTTTTTTTTAACCGAAGCTTTATAATAACAAATACAGAACAAATTTTAACGATTAGATTTTTTTTTTAAAGTGTATCACAAGTGAGTCTTGAAGGCCTTGCCGCTCTTGTTTCTTTTGACGTAACTGAAGTTTCTCTGCAATGAAGTTATTTGTTTTTTGAGAACCCGGGGTCTGTGTACTTAGTTTGACGTTTATTGATGGATTTGCTTTTGGCCCTGCTGTTGTCTTCACTGACTGTAGTTTAGGAGTCAGTCCGGCTAATTGTGCATATGTGGGATTTCGCACGGGGTCTGTCTGAGTGGAGGTATTCTTTAGCACCACCTTTGGCTTTGTCAGTCTTTCGATTAGTCGCGATTGGGTGTTCATATTCATTTCCATTGACGCGATGCACTGACTTAAGGTCAAAATGATGGAACTTAATTTGCTGACCTCATCGCGCAACCTGGATTTTTCTTCGCTATCATCCTTGAATTCTTTTGGCTGGCTGTCTTCAGAGGTGGTAATGGAAGGTTTGCCAATGGGACTGGTGGCCTCTCCCGTCGACTCAGTTCTTTTACCTTCATCTGCTGTCGTTTCTGCTGGACTATCTTCTTTAGAAGTATCTCCTTCTGCAGTCGCAGAGTTACTTACAAGAACTGAATCGTTTACTCCGTGATCTAGTTGATCGCGTCATCTCAGTAGTTTTTGACAAAGATTAGCAGATGATTTCTTGTCCGTTGACTGTATCCGTCATCTTGTGTGCCCCCTCGTGCGTGTGTGTGTGTGTGTGTGTGTGTGTGTTGGAATATAGTAAGATGGCAGGCTCACCATATCTCATTATTCTCCTTCACGTCGTGATTCGACTTATTACGCTGCTGACAGTGGTATACTACGTGACTGGGTTATACCAGACAGAACATTTGTTTCATATTCCGTGACCCAAAGTAAAAGGAAATTGATCAGTACTCGAGACATTTCATTAATTGTTTGTTTGTTTTTTTCTTTTTCAGATCTTGCGTAATCTTACTTACCATTACATTAAGCCTAACATAGTTAAGCATTATTATTACCCTTTCTATTTTATTGTTGTAACAGTTATTTTTCTTCTTTCCATGTTAGAATTTGAGTGCGTCTACGTTTGTATTGCTCATATTGTCATATATTAATTTTTCATTGCCAAAAGATCACAGTACAGTATTTCATGGCTAGCTGGTGAAGAACTTACAGTAGGACTTTTAAACGATGGTCATGGTATTAATATAATAACCGAAATATCATCACTATTAACAAACCCTGGGGAAAAACACTTCCATATCTTTTGGTTTTCTGAATCCCATTTATCGGGTGTCATATCTAACATCAATCTTTCAACTCCAGTTACTATTTGATTTGTAGGGATCCCATACAAGGCAAAGAAAATGGCACAATTGTGTATATTCTTCAGTCAGTAAGATTTAAATGAATGCAAATTCTGGAACAACATCAGGTGGAAACACTTTGGACTGAATTTCAATTCAGATATAGCAAACCCAGTATATTATGTTTCCTTTATAGAAATCCTTAAGAACATGTTGATTGGATTGACTACTTTATACCAATGATGGAACATGCAGAAGATCAATAAGATAATACTTTTCGGCGATTTCAGAATCGATTTGTTTAAAACAAATAACCATTGGAACCCTGACAAACAAGACATTCGACTTGCAAAACGCAAACGTCGCCAACTGGAAAGACGATGGCGATCAACAAAACTGCAAGTCCACAATCAAATATTCCGAAAACAAATAAATAAAGTCAAACATATGATCTCATCAGCAAAGACAAACTTTTTTTCTTCTCAAGTTCTCGATGCCACATCCACCAAATCTCTTTACTCTATCATATTTAAATCTTGGAACTGCAAAAAAAGACTCCTCTTCCTTCTGCCTAAACTTTATCTGAACTCCCCAATGTCTTCTCCTCTTCCTTTTTCGACAAAGTCCAAAATATTCGTACCAACTTAGACCAAATGTCTTTCCAACCTGCTCATCCTGATACTCAATTCAGCGACATTCACTCCATTCCTTTAATCCATTAACTGAAACAGAAGTCCATGAAATCCTGAAAGAAATTACAATAAAATCCTGTGAGCTCAATCCCATACCAGCCTCGGTCTTTTCCCAGTGTGCCTCACAGCTTCTCCCCACAATCACCAATACTGTCAACCCATCCCTTCTCACTGGAACGTTTCCATCCACTTTCAAAACTGCCGTCGTCCGGCCTCTTCTGAAGAAATCCAACCTAGACGCAAACATTTTGAAAAACTATCGACCAGTTTCTAATCTTCCATTCATGTCCAAACTCCTTGAAAAAGCTGTCCTCAAGCAGCTCAACAACCACCTTTGTTTCAACAACCTCATCCACCCATTTCAGTCTGCCTATCGCGCTGACCACAGCACCGAAACCACTCTCCTCCACATTCTGAATAATCTACTGCTAGCGTCCGACTCAGGAAAAAATTCCCTTCTCACTCTTCTCGACTTGTCAGCCGCCTGACACGACAGACCATTCAATCCTTCTTTCCCATCTTCACTTTACATTTGGTATCAACGGCACTGTTCTAAACTGGTTCAAATCTTATCTCACTGATCGATTTCAGTCTGTCATTGTTGACAATTTCCAATCTGAACCCGTTAAAATCGAACATGGAGTCCCACAGGAATCTGTTTTAGGCCCAGTGCTCTTCACACTGTACACTGCTCCTCTCGCTGAAATTATCAACCGCCATAATGTCAGTCATCATTCTTATGCTGATGACACTTAACTCCAGAAGAGTGATACCCCTGAAAAATTGTTGTCGCTCTTGCAAGAAATATCCATCTGCTTCCTGGACATTCAAAACTGGATGACTCTAAATAAGTTACAATTGAACGCGGACAAAACTGAAGCAATGGTCATAGGAACTAAACAAAAACTGTCTTCCATCACAATTGACACAATCAAACTTGGCAGTACATCCATCCCTCTTTCCAGGTCAGTCAGGAACCTCGGTGTTGTCCTTGACAACACACTGTCCATGCAAAAATTTATCAGTCAGACATGTCAGTCCTGCTACTGTCAACTGCGGCGCATCAGTTCCGTCTGGAAATATCTGTCCACTGACGCAACATCTAGACTTGTCGTTTCTCTCGTTCTCTCTTGCCTCGACTACTGTAACTCTCTATTGTCTGGTTTGCCTGCTTCATCCATTCAGTCCCTTAAGCGCATACAAAACTCTGCTGCCCGACTCGTCCTCAGAAAGAAAAGATCTGAGCACATCACTCCTCTTTTGCAACATCTCCACTGGCTCCCTGTCTCACACAGAATAAAGTACAAGATCGGCACTCTATGTTATAGATGTATTCACAAATCTGCCCCTTCCTATCTCTGCGGCTGCCTTCACCTCTACACTCCATCTCGCTCACTACGATCAGCTTCGGATCCACTCTATTTATGCATACCCAGATTAAACTCTCGACTGTTGGCCGCCGTTCTTTCTCTGTCTCTGGACCTTGCAATTGGAATGAACTTCCTCTTTCGCTTCGTCAAGTCTCCACACTCAGCTCTTTCAAGTCTGGCCTTAAAACCCACCTCTTCCCAAAATAGCCTCCCTTCCCTGCCTCTTCCTTGTGTTCAGTTTCTCCAGTTTTAGAGTTATGCGTGCGTGAGAATGACTGGTGCGAAAGCGCTTTGAATTTGTCTCTGCACAAGATTCAGCGCTATATAAATACCATTATTATTATTATTATTATTCGGAATGTGTATATTCGTATTCTTTACCCGCAGACACAGACACAAACACACATACCCACGCACACACATGCACATACACAAATACAAGCACGCAAACACACACACACACACACACACACACACACACACACACACACACACACACACACACAAACAAACAAACAACAAAAACAACAACAACAACAAAAACAACCACACACACACACACACACACACCGAGATTCGCACCCGGGACCCTCAGATTGAAAGTTCAACGCTTTAACCACTCGGCTATTGCGCCCGTCAGAAAAGTTAACATAAATGCGGAATAAAATGAAAAAAAAAGTATAAAGCACTTCCTAACAGACCTAAGAAACATATGAAGTCGATGAATATGTACACTCGATGGAAATGATGTCCATAGCATTTTCTAGAAAATGGTACCCATACATAAAAAAATGGTTGAAGACAATGGCGCATGGAATGTTACATGAGACGCCGTGCTATCTCGTAACAGTACTACAGGGTCTACGACAGTGGTGTTGTATGTTGGATCGGAGTGGTTTGTACTTTGTTATGTGCCACATAGTGCAGTTGATTGTGGAAGTTAATGATGTTCATGGAGATACTTATACAAACTGGCTGATGATTGTGTTGCAAGACACTGGTCTTGACATTGCGCTTGCTTTATTTGCTCATGTCTTGATAGATGTGTTTTCATATGTGCCCATAAAAGTGGGTAAAATGTGAATGAAGAAAGGGGTGGGAAGAGAAAAGAAAGAGGAACAGGAAGAAAAAAGACAACAGCGAATGTAACGGTGATTACGATTTTTTTGAGTGTGTGGTTTTCTTTCTTTTCTGTATAAAACAACGTGTTTTTTTTCTTATGTACAGTTTAAATAACACATAAAAACTAACAATATTATCATTAATGCATGTCTGTATGTCTAAAATAATGTTAAAATCGAATAAAAATGTTTATTAAAACTCTCTGCTAACATTCTACAATTGTGCGTGTGTCACTAATTCAGATACTATTTTAAAGACAGTTGTCCCTGTCTTTGGTTGTAGTGATCGTTACCCTATCTGTTGTACCTCGACAAAACGGGCGTCAGGATTAAACCACGAAATTAGACCACAAAACTAACCACGAAATTAGACCACAAAACTATCATATTTAGAAACTTCTCCAATATTCAACAAAAAGAAAAGATTCTCTCTGATCTCTTTAGTTCACCTCTCAATATACAGATCCAAATCAGGCCCTGGATGATTGATACAGTGTTGATGAAGTTGTACCTTTCCTTTTTCTTTTGCGTTCGACAGCTACGCAGTCAGGGTGTTGTACCTTTCCAAATTTTGAAGAGTTAAACATCAGGTGAAACCCCCTTGGCTGACAAAAGACGTTCCGAACACTATATGTCAAACAGATTATTTGTACAAAATGGCTCTCGTAACATATTTTAAAAAGGAAAGAAACGTAGTTAATTCCATGATACAAGCAGAAAGAAAATAATAACATTTCCTATTTCATATCTCTAATTAATGAAAGTAAAACAATATATAAAACCATACATCATCTAACAAATCAAAACATAAACTGAAGCTCAAATCTTAAAAGTGATATATCAGTTGATAAACTAAATCATCATTTCTCAACTGTAACATCCAAAGTAATTCAAAATGATGAATCAAAAGACAATGATCTAGGAGACCTTAGAAATTACTGCCAAGTAAAGAATATCAAATTAAACTTAGATATTAGTGCTTTAGGAGTTCATGAAGTTTTCTATGCCTTAAAACACTCACGGGATTGATGGAACAGATGGAAAAATTCTTAAATTTTCAGCCGAAACTCTTACCTATGTATACAATCTTTGTCTTCACAAAAATTGCTTTCCATATGCTTTAAAACAAGCAAATTAGCACCATTCCATTCCACAGGGTTCGGTACCGGGCCCTATATTATTTTCATTATATATCAGCGATCTACCATTATCTCTAAATGTGACATGTTTGCTGATGATACTACTTTAGATGCAAGAAATGCTTATGCTCAGTGTTTTCATCTTACCATGAAATATAATATCCACATTCTTGTTAAATAGACACGTTTGAACTACATGGCTCTCCATCCCTTTAAAAACTTTTTTATGATTAACACAGACAAAAACGACTAAACCTTTCCAAAAATTTACCAGTCCTCGTCATTGCTAACGCAAAAATAGAAGAAATTGCCAATCATAAAATCTCAGGAATAATGATTGATAGCAATCTATCTTGGTCGAAACACCTAGAAATTATGTCCAAAAATCTTGTTTCATAATTGTATCAGTTAAGATAAATAAGGGATTATTTAAACTTAGATGCAAGAAAACTAGTATTTCATTCGTATTCAATCTGTTACAGACTATGATTATACACTTTGGGATTCCGCCAGCAATAATCTGTTTAACCATTGGTAAGCATCCACAAAGCTGTTGAATTAAATATTAACAAATCAACCTCTCTGACAGATTCTGGCCATGAAAAAGTTGACATCCTCCCTCTTTAGGCTGGACTTTTGTATAATAAAGGCCTCTTCATGAATAAAAAATATTCCAAGGTAATGCTCCGTCTTCCTCAGTAAATATGTTCACTTTTAATGACTGTCGAAAATTGCATAAAATCAGTCTCCCCTTCACAACCATTACTTTATCAAGTCTTACATATTTTGGGAGTTGGTTATGGAATCATATTCCTGAAAATGAAAAAGTGAACTCAACTTTAAACAATTTAAAGTGAACTTTCATTGTTCTCTTACGAATCTTTCAGATTTGACACCACTATATCCAAAGATGTACTGATGATCATTCAATGTGCTCTCTCTCTCCTCCCAGCGCTCTCTCTCTCTCTCCCTCCCTCCCTCCCTCTCTCTCTCTCTCTCTCTCTCTTTCTCTCTTCACTTGCTTTCATGTGTCCCACAGGCCTTAAACAAGGTGAAGTGTGCAGTCCTGTCTTATTTTCGTTATTTATCAACGAACTAGCATCTGAAATTATTAACAAAGGAAAGCATGGTGTTCAGTTGATACCTGATGTACTAGAAATACTTATTCTTATGTTTACTGATGACATAATTCTGATATCTGACTCTGTAACTGGTCTGCAAAATCAGCTGAATGTGCTATATGATATGGTCATGAGTCTTGGCTTGATTGTGAATCTCGACAAGTCTAACGTTGTTGTGTTTAGAAATGGTGGGTACTTATCGGAAAATGAAAGGTGGTTCTATGGAAAAACAAAAATGACAGTTGTAAACATGTATAAGTATCTAGGTGTCATTTTGTCAACAAAAATAACTTTTTTCCCAAACATTACATTATATGGCTGCCAGGGCAAAAAAGGGGGTGATTAGTATTTTCAAGTTATTCCGATCAGTTGGTGAAAAATGCCCAAAAATATTTTTAAACTATTTGATGCGCAAATTCAACCAATGCTTAGCTACGGGACGGAAGTTTGGGGTCTGACTGCAAAATTAATCTCGATGTAATAGAGAAAGTGCATACATTTGCGCTAAAACGGTTCTTGAATGTGAGTGTTAGAACACCAAATGCAATGGTTTACGGTGAACTGGGCAGATTTCCCTTGTATATTAATATACACTTGAGGTGCATCAAGTACTGGCTAAGAATTGTCAAAATGCCAGAACATCGGTTACCACTGAAAGCATAAAAATGTTGCTATTTATCCATCAGCAGAATTGGAATACATGGGCCACATCTGTTTCTTTCTTGTTGCATAAATATGGATTTCAGGAGGTTTGGGAGAATCAGGGGGTCGGAAATGAAAAAGAATTTCTAAGCACATTCAAAAAACAGACTGGTAAACGTATACAAAAAACGTTGGTCTTTACAGCTATCAGACAGTGATCGTTTCTCACTATACCGTACTTTTAAAAGTAGTCTTGTACTTTCACCATATTTGTTGGAGCTGAAACATATTCAAGCCAGAATTAGCTTAATACGTTTACGACTTGGTGTGTCACAACTCAATACACATAAATTACGTTTTAAACGTAATGTAACAGATCATGAGCTGTCTTGTCCTTTCTGTGATTTTCAAAAAGAAACAGAAGTTCACTTTGTGTTACAATGCCCTCAATATGCTGATCTAAGACAACAGTATATCCCCTCTAAGTATTATAATACTCCATTTTTGTTGAATATGACATTGCTTTTTTTCTTCAATCACCGATATGTGTGACGGGACATTAAACAAAAATTCCTCCACATTGCTTTTTGCAAGTGAAAACAAATCACTGGTCTTGCGCTTGGCTGTATTCCTAGACAAAGATTTGAAAGTACGTTGCTCATAGTGTTATGTTTGTGTTGTGCCTCTGCATTTACTTGTAACCACCCCTATTGACATGGGCCAATGGCCTTTCCATTAAAACATTTCAGTGTTTCAATGTTTTCAGTGTGTTTCACTCTCTTCACTTCTTTTCCTGTGTATGAATCTGACCTGTGGATGACTGTTTCCATGTATGTTTTCTTTCTGATTATGTTTTGGTGTGTGTGTGTGTGTGTGTGTGTGTGTGCGTGTGTGTGTGTGTGTTTTGTTTTTGCCCAGATGTGCTGAATGTAAAAAAAAAAAGCACTAATGCTTATTCCACAACCCTCTTGAAATAAAAGTTGTTTCGTTTCGTCCCCCCCCCCCCCTCTCTCTCTCTCTCTCTCTCTGTCTCTCTCTGCCTCTCTCTCTCCCCTCCACAAAACCTGGAGTATTGGTCTAGAGGACAGCTAGTAGGATAATATTCATGGGGACAGGCTGTAGGGAAACCACCGTGAAGACAGGCTGTAGGAGAAGAAGACAGGCTGTAGGAGAACCACCGTGAAGACAGGCTGTAAGAGAAGAGGACAGGCTGTAGGAGAACCACCGTGAAGACAGGCTGTGGGAGAACCACCGTGAAGACAGGCTGTGGGAGAACCACCGTGAAGACAGGCTGTAGGAGAACCACCGTGAAGACAGGCTGTAGGAAAAGAAGACAGGCTGTAGGAGAACCAGCGTGAAGACAGGCTGTGGGAGAACCAGCGTGAAGACAGGCTGTAGGAGAATACGCCTCACTACTCAAGCTCGTTGTTCTGGAGGCAAGGGTGACAGTAGTGAACTCTCCTGAAGGCTGTGGTGGACTGTGGATGTCTAATGGACTGTGGTAGACTGTGGATGTCTAATGGACTGTGGTGGACCGTCTGGAGGCTCCGTGGACTGTGCCCGCTTGGTCTCCAATTTTGCTGTGCTCTCTACTGAACAGTCATTTGGGGAATGGTGTGCGCGTTCGTTTGTTTTACGTTGTAGTTTTGTTGTTGTTTTCGCTTTTAAGAAGTACAGCCACAAGTGGGAAAGCACGATAGTTAGATGTGTGCATGAATGAGAAACACAGACTGTACTACAGGCATTATCAGTCATCACACAAGTTGGCTCGGTTAATGTTAATGTAAGCAGAGAAAGTTGGTCATCATCTCATCTTCAAAACTTTTCTATGACTCTGGCAACGTTTGCCTTGTTTTGTTCCCTCTTCGGTGTGTGCAGCAGAGAAAGTGAGGGGAAAACAACAAAAAACAAAAAAACAAAAACAGTGAAAATTCATTTGAGCAGGAAGTTGATGTATGACTACCAACAAGGGAGATGACCATGAAGTCACAAACAGTGACACCTACTTCCTGCTAGCTGTCCGGATGAGGGATAGGGGAAAACTGGCGTCACCGGCGGGCCAGCGGCAAACAACACAGCCTGTTGTTTCCTGTTTCTCACAATTTGTCGGCTGACTTCTGAAAGACGACCAGGTGTGATTCCCCTAGAATGATCCCACCCCAAAGTTAATTCAGTGGAAACATTCTGCTCTGCAGAAGTCTAACTTTGGGAAACTCCAAAGGGGAGTCAGCTCGGGAAGACTTCAACCGTTGCCCTGAAATAACTACACGCCCTTCCAATTAAAAGTTTATCGAATTAAGCAGAAACCACAAAGAAGTGTATTTCTGGTGAAAAACGTCTGAGTTAATTTCGGGCAGCCCCAACACACTCCAGTCATGGTCCCCAAACACTCCAATGTTGAGTCAGTGGGGGCTGTTATCTTTTCCACTTCAACGTCATTCGGAGTGGAGTGTTGGCCTGGTGATAACGCGTCCGCCAAGAAAGACAGAGAATCTGAGTACACCCGCTCTTATTGTCTTCCCCTCCTCTAGACCTTGAGTGATGGTCTAGGCGCTAGTCATTCTGATGAGACGATAAACCGAGACGCCGTATGAAGCATGCACTTAGCGGATGTAAAACAACCCACGGCAATAAAAGGTTGTCTCTGACAAAATTCTGGAGAAAAATCAACTTTGATAGGCAAACAAATATACTCGCAGACAAAAAATGGTGATGCTCTCACTGTATCGATGCGTTCAGCCTGGGAAGAGCAGTCCGAATTTCACACAAAGACATCTGTTGTGACAAAAGAGTAATAGAACTCAGAGGCAATACCAGATAAACTGCACACGAACGAGACTGAAGCGCATTTTGGGTAAGCCCAAAATAACTTCCTGGGGATTCGTCTTGAGGCAACACTACATTTTTTATGTATGTTATACAGAATAATAAGGACAGTCCAATCGAAAATGGTTTGGAGATAATGATGTATGGGCATGGGATCGAGTATAATTTTTTTTTTAAAGGTGGGGAGGGGGGGGGACAGGAGGGAGGGAGACTGCCCTTATATAACTGCAAGGGGGTATTTCTGGGCCATTTACTAATAGAGACAAAACATTTCCTGGCGCTGTATCGGTGTAAAGTCCCAAATCGCGGGGGACACATCGGTGTCCTAAATCGTCCCCCCGGGGGTTTGTCAGTTTCCTAAAATGTCACCCGAAGGACGTTCTGGGACGTCCCCCCCCACCCCCCTCACCCCCATGCTGTTTCGGTCCCAAACCAACATTATTTGAAATGCAGCATTCTGAATTTTTTGGGATTGTGTTCAGTGGTGGTAATTAGAGGTACGAAATGATCAGTAGTAACTGTAATGAGTAGTGGTCAGCCAATAGTTGTGTCAAGAAGTCATGATACTGCAAAGTAGTCACAAAGTAATGTAGTCTGAACACTATTGGTAGTTAACAGTTACTTAGTGAACAGTTAGATAGTCAGCACTGGTCAGTGGGTTAGTAGGTAGGCAGCAGTGAAAAACCTGCTTCTTAAAATGATTGATAGACGTGACAAAATAACGCAATCAAAGGACTTAAAGGGAGAGGTCAGTTGTGTCCTGTGTGCACATGACCTGTTGGTGCATAGACCTGTGGAAACACAGGCTTGGGGGGCGGGGGACGAAGTATGGATTACTTCTTTCAAACCGTACGCCAGAGCACGACTCCAGGAGGCTTATTAAAAAAAAAAAGCGATAATTCGTGTTCTTCAAAATATGTTAAATGGTCTTTTTTCCATGACAGATCAAAATAAACAACGTTTTCTCTGGATCTGCTTCTGTACTCTTTCCCTCCTCTTCTCACCATTTCCAACACACACACTCACACACACACACACACACACACACACACACACACACACACACACACACACACATAAGCACGCACGTGCGTGCGCGCGCGCAAATGCAAAACAAATTTAGTGTTGGGGGGGAGGATGTTTTGGGACAGGTGCTTTGCTGAAGTCTGGGGATGGGGGATGGGGGGAGGGCCGAAACAACATGGGGGGACGTCCCAGAATTTTCCCCAGGGGACCTACCGAGGGGTGAGGGAGGACGATTTGGGACGTGACACCGGGCCCCTTTGTTGACGCACGTAACAACTTAGGTCACGCTAACTTAAGTTTGCCCCATAAAATAGGACTGTGTCTGTCTACCCAGTCCGTCTTTGGCCCCCACTTCACCCACACACTTCTCTCCCCATGCCCCCAAACAGCCTGTCTCCATCGCTGTTCCCACAGCTCTGACGTCTGTGATCCAGTGTCACGTCCCAGATTTGATATTTTCACGCACTTGGAAGGGGGCTTTGTTACGTTTTGTTTTTTTCCAGGTCGATGTTACACTTGGCTGACTTGTTTTACCTCTGATACAGTGTGTGTCTGTATATGTGTGTAGGGTGTGTGGGTGTGGGTGTCAGTGTGTGTGTTGAAAAAGGAGTGGGTGGAAGGGAAACCTGTTTTCTGTGAAGAATGCGGAAGTGGCTTGATGTGTGGAAAAAGGATGAGGTGACGTTGAACATAGCGAAATTGTAAATCGTACGTGTGTGTGTCATGTGTGTGTATGTGAACTCAGAACTCATTTCATTTGTCGTAAAGCCCATCAAAGGAATCATGGATACCAAAACTAAAGACAACAAACAGGTAAAAACAATCATTGTGAGCACATGCAGGATCTTTCACAGGACAAAGTTACGGACTGCGAATATTAAAACACTCCTACATATACCTTACCAGAGGTGTAATCTCAAGTCGGAGTTGTACATACTACATTTATCGAGAAAATGCAGTTCATGCTCTAAAACTCCACATGCTTTACATAACCGGTCTTTCCTGGTTATGCTAATGACGTTCTCTTTCAATTTCAGGTTCATGCGCGCTTATTCGCAATCGACATAATGCTCTTCTGTGTTTAATATTTTGTGTAGCTGATCAGGTAGGATTGTAATGGACAAGTGTTCACAATCTCCGAATAAAAGGAAAGACTTGAAATGGTCCCGCTTTGTCGCTATTTGATTGAATGAAACCACACTTCAACGCCGAAACTGAGCATTAAAGTGTCAAACAGTTGCATCATCACAACCATCTTCACTTCTTTCATGGGACTCCGTATCAGAGCATATGTTGCTTTGTTCCCTGGTTTGGCTGTGGTCTCTAGCAAGGTGAAAATTTCCACTTTATGAAAATTAACACCTAAGTATTTATATATATCCGCCGTTACGAATAAGTATGTGGTCAATGGTTCTAGAATGCCACCTGAAACCTTGCTCTTTTATTAGTAAATTATCTTGTTCTGAGTATGTTTCGATTCATCTGTTGATAACTTGACAAAACAGTTTTCCAAAGGCGTTGTTGAGTGTTACACCCCGGTAATTGCTAGAATTGGCTGGATCGACACTTTTAAAAATAGGAATATTTATTGCATCTTTCCACTGACTGAAATAAATCCCAGCCTGAAATGTGTGCTTGCGCTTCCGCGTATGTGTGTGTTGTGTGTGTGTGTGTGTGTGTGTGTGTGTGTGTGTGTGTGTGTGTGTGTGTGTGTGTGCGCGCGCGCGCGCGCGTGCGCGCGATATCTATCTATCTATCTATATATATGTATATATATATATATATATCAGAAACTTGTTCTCCGCATGCTTCCCTGTCACCTCAAACTACAAATGATGCTGTGGTAAACCTGTCAGATGTGACTCTCAAGGATAGTCAAATGAGCGTCCTAGCTTTGGGCTCCAGATTTTGTCCTTCCCATATGTCTATAGACAGAGAAAGACTCCAACAAGACGTCAAGGAAGGATGTAGACTTGTCAGACTAAGGGAATACCATTTTGATCCCGAGGTAGAAACTACCCATGACCCTCCAAAAAAACAAGAAAACTTGGTACGAACCTCCTCATGACAGAGATGGGTCGCTGGAAGCATATTTCCTGTCGATACAGAGCCGGACTGCTGCATACACACAAAAAGACGCCCCAAAGATAATCATGGCCCCAGTCATCGCCAGGCTCTAAGGGAGCTGCAAGACATGGTCCAAAACAGAACAATACGGATCAGTTCTGCTGACAAAGGAGGCGCCATAGAATTACAAAATACCAAAGACTACATAGAAGAGGCCAAGCAACAACTCTCTAACTCCTCTCACTACGTGACTGTAGAGAAAGACCCAAATGCCAAAGTTGCCAAAACCTCAAATGATTATGTGGAGGACTTGTACAGCAAAGGCCACTTCGACAAAAACAATTACAACTGGGCCAAAGTAGAAACAAACAAAGTCACCACGCACAGGTTCTACACACTCTCCAAAATTCATAAGAGTCGGACTAATCCACCCGGACGCCCCTTTGTATCAGGCATCAATGGGCTTACTGAGAACGTATCCAAGTTGATGGACATTGGCTACAAGATCATGTACATGGGCTGTCAAGTTACATCAAGGATTCTACGCACATGTTGAAGATGATTGCAGACTGATATCATGAATATTGTCCATTTGACAATGACATCAAACTAGTGACCATCGACGTAACCTCACTCTGCACAAACATCCCTAATGACGACCTCCAACCAGCCATGAAGTTCTTCCTTGACAAGGAAAGGAACTTGAACATCCCGCCTACAGAAGACATCATCAGGATCTCTGATCACATCCTGAAGAACAACTACTTCTGCTTTGAAGACACCACCTATAAACAAGTTTTAGGAACTGCTATGGGCACACTCACGGCACCAAGTGCAGCTAACCTATTCATGGGGTGGTTAGAGAAGTAACTGTTGGCCAACAGTCCTGTTCACATTTCCAGTGATCTCTGGAAAAGATACATTGACGACATCTTCAACCTGTGGCGACATAGCCAAGAAGACCTGGACACCTTCATCAATTACATCAATAGGCTTCACCCTACCATCAAATTTACTGTCTCTTCCTCTGACAGACAAACCCCTTTCCTGGATATTCTCATTTCCTTTCAAAACGGATTCCTCCACACGGATCTATACACCAAACCAACTGATTCTCATGCGTAACTGCATCGCCAGTCCTGCCATCCGAGACAGTCGCCTGTGCTCATCTCAAGAAGCACATGAAAGGCGGTGTGATGAACTAGAACGGCAACTTAAAAACAGAGGACACAAAGCACCCACCATCAAAAAAGCCAGAAGAAATGCAGGTAGATCGACCCGTTCTGAAGGCCTGCAGTACAAACCAAAAGCCAAAACTGAGAGAGTGCCATTTGTAGTGACTAATCACCCAACAACCCCAATTGCGAGAATGGCTTAAGGAACTGTACAGAGACATGCACAACACCATGCACACACACCCCTCCCTCCCCCCTCCCCCCGGTTGTAGGTGAAAGGAACTGTCGCTCTATTCGACAGCTCCTCATGCCATCAACTCTTCCTACACCAAGAGATGATGAGGCTGGCTCATTCAAGTGCCAGAGCCCGTGCTGCGTCGTCTGCCAGTATCACCTTGTAGAAGACACCACATTCCACAGCCACCAAACCGGAGAATCATTTCACATCATTCACAGACTTTCGTGCACTAGCCGCAACATCATCTACATTCTCTTCTGCAACAAATGTAAGTTCACTCAATATGTAGACGAAACCAAAAACACTCTCAAAGTCCGCTTCTACCTCCATCGCTTAGACATCAACACAGACAAAGGAACACACGTCACGCAACACTTCAGCCTCCCCAACCACTCACTAGAAGACCGAAGATGCATGCCCATAGAAAAAGAATACTCCGAGGACACTGGCAGACGACGCAAACGGGAAGTCTTTTGGATGGCAAAGCTCCGGACCTTGAGCCCCTACGGTCTCAACACCCAGGATTAGCTTCCCAACTTGCTGCTTTGACACCACACTAAGGACCCTTTTCTTGCGCTCACTGGCCATGCCTTTATATGCAGGCAGTTCCTCCAGACTCAGAGTGTGTGGGTACATGTGTATATGTGTGTGTACGCATGTGTGTGTATGCGTGTGTGTGAGTATACGTGTGTATGTGCATACATGCATGCATGTGTATAAATGGGGGAGGTAGGGGAGGATGGGATGGGATGTAGGGGGCAGGGTAGGGGTGTGGAGGAGTCGGAGAGGTCCTCAGGGGGTGAGGAGGGGGGAGGGGAGAGAGAAGGGGTCAGGAGGGCTGCGGAAGGCAGGAGGGGGGTGTGTGGCAGGGGTGCGAAAGATGGTGAGTAGAAGATGAGTGAGAAAGGGGTAAAGGGAGGAAGAGAGGAAGAGCAAGATAAGGAAGAGGGAGAGAAGGAATGAAGAAAGAGAGAAGGGGAGGTGGGGGGCGGAGGGTAGAGGATGTGAGTGGTGGGGCTAGGGGTGGGATGACATATGTATAAAAGAGGAAGCATAAAAAGAACTCGAACTGAAAATTACGTCAAGTGTGACACAATAACATTTTGCGTCATGAACTACCTTGACGTAGTTACACTAATTACGTCGCTGAAGAAGGTCCGAGACAGAAAATTTCGTTTTTGTGCAAAAGGCTTGTTGTTTGTTTTTCTTTTTATTTCTAGTTTTGTATATATGTATGGGGAACGCAGCCCAAATTTCACACAGAGAAATCTGTTGTGATAAAAAAAGAAATACAAATACAAATATATATATATATACATATATATATATATATATGTTTTTCTTTTTATCACAACAGATTTCTCTGTGAAATTCGGGCTGCTCTCCCCAGGGAGAGCTAGTCGCTACACTACAGCTCCACCATTTTTTATGTATTTTTTCCTGCATGTAAGTTTATTTGATTTTCCTATCGAAGTGGATTTTTCTACAGAATTTTGCCAGGAACAACCCTTTTGTTGCCGTGGGTTCTTTTACGTGCGCTAAGTGCGTGCTGCACACGGGACCTCGGTGTATCATTTAACCAGGTGCTAGTACTAACTGGAATACAGCAGTACAGTGGGTGTACAATAGGACCATATGGCATTTACAATGGCAGTAAAGTGGGTATAGTGTTATAAAATTAAAAAAAAAAAGCGTACAGCCGTGCAGAACACGATGTGTTCAACAACGCAGCGTGTATACAGCATGGCAGTATAAGGATGTACAACAGGGTTGTGCAAGAGGCGTATGCATGGCATAGATTGTAGAAGTGACAGGGGTGTTCAACAGTACAATGGCTGTACAGCAGGGCAGCACAAGAGGTGTACGACAAGGAGGTAGATGAGGTGAAAAGCCTTTTTAAAATGAGTACAGTAGTACAAGAGGTGTTTAACAGTACTATGGGTTTTCGATATAGCAGTACATACAATGTACAGCAGTACAATGGGTACAAAGCAGTACATGGGGTGTACAATACTGACAGCCCATCTGTCCTGTGTTGTGTTGTCTGTCAGCTATGGGGACATCTGTCCTGTGCTGTGTAGTTTGTCAACTATGGAGACATCTGTCCTGTGCTGTGTTGTCTGTCAAATATGGGGACATCTGTCATGTGTTGTGTTGTCTGTCAGCTATGGGGACATCTGTCCTGTGCTGTGTAGTTTGTCAACTATGGAGACATCTGTCCTGTGCTGTGTTGTCTGTCAAATATGGGGACATCTGTCCTGTGCTGTGTTGTCTGTCAACTATGGGGACATCTGTCCTGTGCTGTGTAGTTTGTCAACTATGGGGACGTCTGTCCTGTGCTGTGTTGTCTGTCAACTATGGGGACATCTGTCCTGTGCTGTGTAGTTTGTCAAGTATGGGGACATCTGTCCTATGCTGTGTTGTCTGTAAACTATGGGGACATCTGTCCTGTGTTATGTTGCCCTGTCTGTCAACTATGGGAACATCTGTCCTGTGTTGTGTTGTCTGTCAACTATGGGGACATCTGTTCTGTGTTGTGTTGTCTGTCAACTGTGGAGACATCAGTCATGTTCTGTGTTGTCTGTCAACAATAGGGACATCTGTCCTGTGTTCTGTTGTCTGTCAACTATGAGGACACCTGCCCTGTGTTATGCTCTGTTGTCTGTCATCTATGGGGACATCTGTCATGTGTTGTGTTGTCTGTCAACAATAGGGACATATGTCCTGTGTTATGTTGTCTGTCAACTATGCGGACATCTGTCCTGTGTTATGTTGTCTGTCAACTATGGGGACATCTGTCCTGTGTTATGTTGTCTATAAACTATGGGGACATCTGTACTGTTTTGTGTTATCTGTCAACTATGGGAACATCTCTCCTGTGTTGTGTTGTCTGTCAACTATGGGGACATCTGTCCTGTATTGTGCTATGTTGTCTGTCAACTATGGGGACATCTGTCCCGTGTTGTGTTGTCTGTAAACTATGGGAACATCTGTCCTGTGTTGTGTTGTCTGTAAACTATGGGAACATCTGTCATGTGTTGTGTTATCTGTCAACAATGGGGACATATGTCCTGTGTTGTGTTGTTTTGTCTGTCAACAATGGGGACATCTGTCCTATGATGTGTTCTGTCAATTATGGGGACATCTGTCACGTGTTGTGTTGTCTGTCAACAATGGGGACTTATGTCCTGTGTTGTGCTATGTTGTCTGTCAACTATGGGGGCATTTTTCCTGTGCTGTTGTCTGTCAACTATGGGGACATCTGTCATACGTTGTGTTGTCTGTCAACAATAGGGACATATCTCCTGTGTTGTGCTATGTTGTCCGTCAACTATGAGGTCATCCCATCCATTGGTGAGGTACATTTCCCAGAGAGCCAGTGCGGCTTCATAGCAATTAGAGGAACAGCTGACATGATCTTTGTGCTGAGGCAGATCCAAGAGAAGTGCAGAGAACAGAATATGAACCTATATTCAGCATTCATAGACTTCACGAAAGCCTTCGACACAGTCAGCAGAGATGGCCTATGGAAAATAATGACCAAACTGGGATGCCCTCCAAAGTTTCTTGCAATCCTACAACAACTCCACGAAGGACAAATGGGTCAAATCAAGTGTAATGGTGATTACTCTGAAGAATTCCCAATCAGCAATGGAGTGAAGGAAGGCTGCGTATTAGCCCCTACACTCTTCGCGATCTTCTTCAGCATGATGCTGAGAGAAGCAAAGGGGGATCTAGACGAGGGGATTTATATCGGATTCAGGACCGACGGCAGCGTATTCAACTTACGAAGGCTCATGGCCCACACGAAGACCTCAGAAGAAGCTATCCTGGACCTGCTCTTTGCAGACGACTGCGCCCTCCTGGCACACACAGAAGAAGCTCTGCAGGTCATCATAGACCGTTTTTCACAGGCAGCCAAGGCATTCGGTCTAACTATAAGTCTGAAGAAAACTGAAGTCCTCCATCAAAGAGCACCAGGGACCGTGTACACTGCTACCCACATAAGCATTGATGGCCACCCCCTAAACACGGTAGAGCAATTCACCTACCTGGGCAGCGTCGTATCGAACGACGCTACAGTGACCAAAGATGTGGACAACCGCCTCTCAAAGGCAAGCAGTGCATCTGGTCGCCTTCAGAAAACAGTATGGAAAAAACACTCCTTGCGACTCTCCACAAAGATGCAAGTCTACCGAGCTGCTGTACTGTCAACACTGCTATATGGATCAGAGGCATGGGTGCTGTACCGAAAACAAACAAAGTGGCTGGAGCAGTTCCATCAGAGATGCCTTCGGTCTATCATGGGCATCAAGTGGAAGGACAACATAACGAACATAGAAGTCCCAGAAAGAGCTCAACTGCAAAGCATCGAGTCAATGCTCATGCTAAAACAACTTCGCTGGGCAGGACACATCACCCAGATGCCTGACACTCGCATGCCGAAAGCAGTATTCTGAGGGGAGTTGGTCCAAGGCAAACGCAATACAGGCACACCACAGAAAATATTCAAGGACCAACTGAAGAAGCAACTATACCAAGCGGACATCAACCCCAAGACATGGGAGCAGTCAGCATCAGATAGAGGGAGCTAGAGATCTTCAACGCTCAGGGGAACCCAACACTATGAGGAAACCAGACGCCTGAACATCCAGGAGAAAAGAAGGAGAAGGAAAGACCCAGGTCCGCAGCCCAGCAAGGCAGGCCAGATCTACACCTGCCCACAATGCCACAGACTCTGCAGATCACAGATTGGACTAATTAGTCATCAAAAGGCATGCCGCCCATCCCTGGCGGTAACTTCCCACTGGTCTTCGCAAGCGAAGAACCAGCCATCATGAGGACATCTTTCCTGTGTTGTGTTGTCTGTCAACTATGGGGACATCTCTCCTGTGTTGTGCTATGTTGTGTATCAACTATGGGGTCATCTGTCATGTGTTGTTTTGTCTGTCAACAATGGGGACATCTGTCCTGTCCTGTGTTGTCTGTCAACTGTTGGGACATCTGTTCTGTGTTGTGTTGTCTATCAACTGTTGGGGCGTCTGTGTTGTGTTGTGTTGCGTTGTGTTGTGTTGTGTTGCGTTGTGCTGTGTTGTGTTGTGCTATGTTATGTTGTGTCGCGTTATGTTGTGTTGCGTTGTGTTGTGTTGTGTTGTCTGTCAACTGTGGGGACATCTGCATGTGTTGTGCGGATGTCTTCCCGTGCCTTTTCCACTCTCCAAGTCTGAGAAAGAGAAGATAAAAGGAATGATTCACGACCTCATCCAGCAGGAAAAAAAGAAATAAGTCAAGCGTATGTTAACAAGGGTGTGGCTAAACACGTTCCTCTCAACTCCGGGAAATAGAAAAATGAATAAAATGATATCATTTATTTTCAGTCTAATATCATCATCTTAGATGAACAGACTATAAATAAATAAACAACTGTGAATAAGTGAGTATGGGTGCATTTATATTTACATCCAGCCACTGTAAGAAGAAACCCACCAATATATTTCGTTATGTCGTTCATCCATCCCTACAACATCTAAAAAATGATCAGTTTGGGGGTTAGGTGTTTATTGGATATGTGCTTGTTTTTTGTCACGAATCGAACTCTTCTAGACTTGCATGATCTTCAGGAATTAAAACACAGACATATTCTGATGAACCTTGGAGACTGCAAAAATATCCACCCTTAAACCAGCATGTGATGCCGGTAATCGAACAAAGGATCTTTCGGACCCAAGCAATATAAGGCTCCTCATATAATCAGGCACTTTGCAATCATGGCTGGGGTTGAGGGATAATTCTGACTGTGTTATATCTTATCACACTTTATCAGTTTCATGATCCTTTTGCGCGTCTGTTGATTCATGAGACCATTCAGGAAGTAGGCTCAAGACGAAATAATAATAATAATAATAAAAACCTTGAGGGCAAAAGGCGATAGGTCATTGAATTCAAGCCTACCGTGAATAGAGCTCTTCATGAGTATTGCTCGGTGGTTTGATTGCAGCTGTTCTGGATGTCTCATGGAATATGAATCAAGTGATTGTGACTGCTGATTATTGACGCAAAGAGGTCAAAGCAACTTTCTTCCCATAAGTATCCTCAATGTTTGACCAAGGCTTTCTTGGTCACATGCTTCGTCAGGCCACCAGCAAATAAAGATCAATCAGTCAGTCAGCCAATCAATTACATATACACAAACATCAATCAGTCAGTCAGCCAATCAATCACATTTACACAAACACCAATCAGTCAGTCAGCCAATCAATCACATTTACACACGCGTCAATCAGTCAGTCAGCCAATCAATCACATTTACTCACACGTATTGCCCTGCATCCCTGAACCGCTTCTTCTCGTCTTCACACACAGACACAGAAACTAACACGCATGCGCACACACATATACATAGACACACAGGCACAAACACCGATACAGGCACACAGACACAAAACACATAGACACATACACACACACACACACACACACACA
This sequence comes from Babylonia areolata, assembly GCF_041734735.1. NCBI lineage: Eukaryota > Metazoa > Mollusca > Gastropoda > Neogastropoda > Buccinidae > Babylonia > Babylonia areolata. The sequence goes on along the minus strand of NC_134882.1, from coordinate 25,359,707 downwards.
CACACACATGTTGCCCTGCCACACACCCCTCTCCCTTTCCCTGTCCTTGTTCATCCCAACCTCACAACCCCCTTTCCCGTTGTGGATCAATAGCAGTTGTCACCGGGCTTCTCCACACGTTCAAAGCTGACTGACACGGCTGCTTTCCCCAGGACGCCACATGTTTCTTCTTCTTTTCTGTCTGCAAGTTTATTTGCTTCACTATCAAAGTGGGTTTTTGTACACAGTGTTGTCAAGGACAACCATTTTGTTTCCGCGAATACATTTACATGAGCAAACTGCATGCTGCACACGGGACCTTGGTTTAACATCTCACCCGAAAGACTAGCACCAGACCAACACTCAAAATCAAGTGGAGTGAGGGGTGAGAGTGGGGGGCGGGGGAGAGGGTTTAAAAATTCCAGTCCGTACATGACAACTATCCTCATTTTGTATCCTAACTGTTCCTTCTTACGTCACACTTCAATCCTTTCTTAGCTGTTCTTTTCTACGTCACACCCAAACTCTGTCGTAGCCGTTCCTTCCTACGTGACAACACATTTCTGTCCTGGAGGTTCCTTTCCATGTCACACCTCAAGCCTGTCCTACATGTTCCTTCTTACATCAAACTTCAATTCTGTCTTAGCTGTTCCTTGCTACGTCACACTTCAATTCTGTCCCAGCTGCTCCTTTCAACGTCACACCTCAATTCTGTCCCAGCTGCTCCTTTCAACGTCACACCTCAATCTTGTTTTCCTGGGGTGAAGGTCCAGGATAGAATTGGGGACAGAACTGATGAGATATACAGATAGAAAGGAAGAAACAGAAAGACAGACAGACAAACAGACACAAGGCACAAAGCGAGAAAGATGCATGCTATAACAAGTAGTTATATCATCTCTATAAATGGCGTTACTGAAGATATCACACACGCGCGCGCGCGCACGCACGCACACACACACACACACACACACACACACACAGAGAACACACTGTGAAATGTTTCAAAGATACCAAACCTAAAACTGAACTGAACAACATCAATAACATTTTTTGCCAGAGGTCAGACCTTGGCGTCGCCAGTAATGGATGTCGATTTAACGGCCAACGTGTATTGGCAGGTGTGTGTACTTGTGGAGTGACGGGCAGGTAGACAAAAGAGGAGGGTAGTGCTGCAGTGGGCTCGAAGGGGGTATCTTTAAATGGAGGTATCTTTACAAACCAATTCGGCTACACGCAACGGCAGCTGCAAACGGCAGGGAGGAGGGAAGGGGAACGGCAGAGGGAGGGGGTGCGAGTGAGGATGGGGTAGGGGGATGGTGTCGTTAGGGGACTGGTTGTGACAGCTGACGACAGGAGATGAGGTGGCAAAGTATTTATTGCCACTGGTTCACGGGTTCATTTATCTGAACCTGTCTGTATGCCTACATGCTTGCCTTTCTGCCTATGTTTTGTGTGTGTGTGTGTGTGTGTGTGTGTGTGAGTGTGTGTGCGTGTGTGTGTGTGTGTGTGTGCGTGTGTGTGTGTGTGTGTGTGCGTGTGTGTGTGTGTGTGTGTGTGTGTGTCGCGCGCGCACGTGTTTGTTGGCATATGAAGCATTTTTGTCTGAATGCGTGTGTATGTGGCTGTGTGTGTGGAGCTCAAATGATCATGTAAAAATGTGTTCCCACGTATATTTTGTTCTTTCTCATCTGAAGGGCATTACAACGCTGAATGGACAATAAAAAAAAAACTGTTATTCTCTCTCTCTCTCTCTCTCTCAAATTTTCTCGACCAACATACACGATGTACGAAAATTATTTTTTCATGCTTATCTTTAACACACACACACACATTGTCAAGTACAAACTGTCAAGTATCTAAGAACACGTTCACAGCAAGTGAAGACCTCAATCATTTCTTATGAATATCAATAAAAAGAAAATAAATATGGGTGGTTAATTTTCGTTAATCATGAACAGGTTACTAATCATTTTTGAACAATAATTTGTAAGGCAGCCATCTGGCAGAGAAAATGGCATGGTTAAAGTAAATATATGCATTATATTCTTCAATCCTATATCGAGTTTTTAATTTGTTAAAAAAAACAACCTGATATTTGTGGAAAGCTGTCCTCAATTTTACATAAATATAAGTAATACTTTGCAAACAATATTATAAAACACAAACAGCATCAGTTGTTATTGTCATATCATGTCCAAATAGCACAAGTGATTCTGTTTACTTTAAATTTCCTGCGTTTACACATCTCTCTTTTATCAAGTCCGTTAAAGCGTTCCAAAACATTTGCACATAATTACATTTCCAAAAAGCATGATCCATACTGTCTTTGTGTTCTCTACAAAAACTACAGTTGTTATTATCCGTAACACCAATTTCTTTTAAAACAATTTTTGTACATAAACATCGGTGTATTATTTTCAGCTGAAACCATTTCTGCTTTCCATCAACTATCTTGTGTGCATGCATAAAACAAGATTTCCAGTTATGATGCATCAAAAGCTTTAAGTCCCATTTCTCACGACATTTTGGTTTCATATCATTTTCAATCAACACATCATAATATGGTCTTCAGCCTTTAGAAACAGAAAACAAGTGTTTGAAGCAGAGCGAAGTATTTGTGTGTCTGTTGCTATCCACATGAATATTATGCTTTTTAACTAATTCGTTTATTGTTGATTTATATCCAGCATAAGTAAGGAAATCAATGTGCAAATCATATTTTTCTTGGAAGCGTAGATATGAAAGAACTTGACCATCATCATCAAAAAACTGTGCAAGACAATACACATCATGATTACTGAGCAGTCTGGATATAATACACTTTTTACCAATTAGAACACGATTATTATAACACAATGGCTCAGCAAGCAGTTCCGCTGAGTTTTTTGGTTCACATTTAGGAAAGAAAATCTTATAACTTTCAAACACATTTGTCCAGATCTGGTTATATCTGGCAAAATTTAAGATAAACTCTGGCCCATATTTATCAATAGCTGGCCATTGGGGGAAGTTACACAACAAAAGGTGCTTCCACTTGTGATTTGATTTTTCAGCTTTACGAATCCAGGAAAGCTTTAAAGGTAAGGCAAACAATTTAACATCAGGAAAAACGATGCCACCATTTTTTTACACTTTTATGAGCAGTTTTACGACTGATTTTATCTGGTTTATTGTTCCAAACAAACTTATAACAAATGTGTTGACATGTATTAAAAAAATGTATCTTATCACAGATTTTGCTTTAACAAAGCTGTCTTCATGTATGAAATAATGAAAAAAACATGGCACCATCTTACCTTTGTCAGAAATTAACATTAATGAATATTTGCGGAAAAAATACGTGATACACTGACTCCACATTGGAGTTAGAGAGATGGGGCGGGAATTGAAGTCTTTGTTACGATCAACTATATTCACTTATTTGTTTGTTTGGTGTGTGTGTTTTTGGTTTTTGTTTGTTGTTGTTGTTGTTGTTGTTTCAATATGATATTTCATTTTATGTGAATGTTTTACACAAATCTAGAGTAAGCTCTCAAGTACTGACCAGTGCACTGGGTTTATGCGAAGGTTATGCATCTGCATTTATTGTTTGTGTGTCTTTTATGTCAATATGGTGTAGCGTATATGGATCAGTCCACACATATTGACACCTCATTGAAACTGAATCTGAAACGTTTTGAAGACAGGGTGGACAAGGGCATGGCGCCAGGCCTCTGGGTAGTCACTGTAGGAAAGGAAACCTGCTAAACACAAGTCACAGCCGGAGTGCCACAACAGCACCGTCAGGGCCAGTTGCTTTGCTGGGACTGGAAGAGGTTCAGGACACATCTGGAGCGATGGGACAGGGGCACTGCGCTTGACAGTGTAGGAGTCCCATTTGCGGACCGGGATTTTTACTCAACCCTCCGCTAGTCTTTCGGGTGAGACAATAAACCGCGGTCCTTTGCAAAGTTGTGTAGAAAAATCTACTTTGATAATAAAACCTATACACTTGCAGACAGAAACAAATAAAAACAATGTGGGCGATGTAGCACTGTGGTGATGCTCTTTCCCCGGTGAGAGCAACCCGAAGTTCTCACAGAGAGGTCTGTTGTGACAAAAAGGATACAATACAATGCATTGCAGTTCAACGCATGAATATGGCTGTAGGCCTACATGAAATATCGTGTCTGATGCCAGACATGTTAGGGCGGGGAACTTCACATCAAGTGTAAAGGGAATGAAACGTGATATAGAAACTGAAGCAACAAAGAAATGCATAAAGGACAGTGTTGCAGAAAGTTTAGCTGGCAGACAGTCATGTGATACTTTCATAAAGTTGGTTTCCGGGAAAACACTGCCTTTTATAGAGTTTTGTGGCAAAGAACGTATGGCAATGATATAATGTAAACTGTTCACTGCAAATACGCTTTGCTTTTCTTCATATAGAATTTTGTTTTTAGAGTGTTAAGCCGAGTACGTAAAAACCCCAATAGATCTGTCTTTAATACCATGCGTGTGGTTAAGCTGAGTACGTAAAAACCCCAATAGATCTGTCTTTAATACCATGCGTGTGGTTAAGCCGAGTACGTAAAAAACCCCAATAGATCTGTCTTTAATACCACGCGTGTGGTTAAGCCGAGTACGTAAAAAAAAACACAGTTGATCAGTCTTTCATATGAAGTAGGTGGTTTATCAAGTTTCCTCATATCCGAAGCAGAATTAAGCAGTGTTGTCCTTTTCTCCAATTACAGCTGTTCGCTTCAACTTCCATGATGTAGTAAAATATATATATGTTAACGCTGTTGAGTTCAAATCTTCACTGGTGCATGGACACGTGTGTAAGTTCGTGCACATGCGCGCGCGCGCGCGCGCGCGTGTGTGTGTGTGAGTGTGTGATCAATGTGAGTGTGTTTCTTTATATATTTTGCGTTTGAATGCAGCTGACACATCTCTGCTTGTTTTCAGTTTGCTTTCCCAACTGCCTCCGTTCGAATATCTCTGCGTTTGGGAAACTCATCTGTGCAAGTTTGGGCCTGTCTGTTTTGCTGTGAACGCCATGTGTGTGAGGCCCTGTGGAAAAGTTGGCCCCCAACAACATATGGTGTTGGAGACACATGGCCCACGACTGAGCAACACATCTTGATCGGCTGGCGACGTGGCCATGCAGCGTGAAATGAGATACAGCCTGGGGACTGATCAATGGTCGTTCTCAGCGTGTTCGTGTCTCGACCGCACGAACAGCATACCCCTCCTCATCACACTGCAGACCACCCCCTACACCCACCTCGTCCCTGTCCCGCACACGACAGGACCATTTATGTGTGATGCACACTGCACGCGCTTCCGAACGCATCAGCAGATTCGACCTATCCCATTAACAGCTGGTATGGGGCTACTGTGTGTGTGTGTGAAGGGCGGGGCATCAGTGCTGTAGAGCCACGTCACAAGGAAGCAAGGACAGTTTGCAAGCACCTGTGGGGGGGGAGGAACGAATCCCGTTCAGGAGAAAGCGAAAGTAATCGATTTGAACGTGACGTGCACGGGCCAGGGGAGGTAAGACACTTTCACTTGTGCACAGAGCATACGAGTTGACAGCGGTGTGTTTGGTTTGCAGGATGTCGTTTCGTCAAGACGGCAGTCGGAGGCTATGATGGACTTGTTAACGTTTTTCAGGATGGGAAATAAGGTATGTCATGGGTGTGGGAATGGTGGAGCTGCAGTCCGATAGTCCGACGTGTCGATGGTCCGACGTACCAAAGATCCGATGGAGCAATTGTCCGAAAAGCCGCTGTTCTGAAATATTCATTCCGACGTAGCAATGGTCCAACATGTCTATAATGCGAATTCCTTGTTTCATTGATGACGTTAAATTTTTGCTGACCAGTTTAATTCCATGGAATGTCATTTGTTTCTCTTAAACTGTTATTTCAATATTTTCAGGTCACTGACACATGTACACATGTCTATCTCTCTCTCTCACTCCCAACATCTGTCTGTCTAGTCTGTCTGCCTCTCTCTCTCTCTAGCTGTCTTTCTCACTCACTCTCTGAGTGTGTATGTGTGCCTGAAACCTTATTGAATGACACAGGAAACGAATGATAAGCGCCGAGTGGTAGCCGTCGGTCGATTCAACCCAGGTAGGCAGCCTGTTGTGCAAATGACCCCGAGTTTATAACGCGACGGAGGATAGGCGCAATAAACGTATCCATATCAAATCAAATCAAATCTCTCCCTCTCTCCCCCCCCCCCTCTCTCTCTCCTCAATCTGCCTATTTCTCTGTGTGTCTGTCTCTGTCTCTCTGTGTGTCAAGTCTGTCTGTCGGTCGGTCTATCTATCCGTCTGTCTATCTAGTCTGTCTGTCAGCCTGCATGCCTGTCTGTCTGTCTGTCTGTCAGCCTGCATGCCTGCATGCCTGTCTGCCTGCCTGCCTGTCTGTCTGTCAGCCTGCCTGCCTGTCTGTCTGTTTCTTTGTCTTTGTCTATCTAGTATCTCTGTCTGTCTGCCTGTTTCTTTGTCTATCTAGTGTCTCTGTCTGTCTGCCTGTCTGCCTGTCTGTTTCTTTGTCTGTCTATGTAGTGTCTCTGCCTGTCTGCCTGTCTCTTTCTTTGTCTTTGTCTATCTGGTGTCTCTGCCTGTCTGCCTGTCTGTTTCTTTGTCTTTGTCTATCTAGCGTCTCTGTCTGTCTGTCTCCCTGCCTGTCTGTTTCTTTGTCTATCTAGCGTCTCTGTCTGTCTGTCTGCCTGCCTGTCTGTTTCTTTGTCTTTGTCTGTTTATCTAGTGTCTCTGTCTGTCTGTCTGCCTGTCTGTTTCTTTGTCTTTGTCTATCTAGCGTCTCTGTCTGTCTGTCTGCCTGTCTCTTTGTCTTTGTCTGTCTAGCGTCTCTGTCTGTCTGTCTGTCTGTCTGTTTCTTTGTCTTTTTCTGTTTATCTAGTGTCTCTGTCTGTCTGTCTGTCTGCCTGTCTGTTTCTTTGTCTTTGTCTATCTAGCGTCTCTGTCTGTCTGTCTGTCTGCCTGCCTGTCTGTTTCTTTGTCTTTGTCTGTTTATCTAGTGTCTCTGTCTGTCTGCCTGTCTGTTTCTTTGTCTTTGTCTATCTAGCGTCTCTGCCTGTCTGTCTGTCTGCTTCTTTGTCTATCTAGTGTCTCTGCCTGCCTGCCTGTCTGTCTGCCTGTCTGTTTCTTTGTCTTTCTCTGTCTATCTAGTGTCTCTGCCTGTCGGTCTGTCTGTTTCTTTGTCTATCTAGTGTCTCTGTCTGTCTGCCTGTCTGTTTCTTTGTCTTTGTCTATCTAGCGTCTGTCTGTCTGTCTGCCTGCCTGTCTGTTTCTTTGTCTTTGTCTATCTAGTGTCTCTGCCTGTCTCTGTCTGTCTGTCTGTTTCTTTGTCTTTGTCTATCTAGTGTCTCTGCCTGTCTGTCTGTCTGTCTGCCTGTCTGTTTCTTTGTCTGTCTATCTAGTGTCTCTGCCTGTCTGTTTCTTTGTCTTTGTCTGTCTAGTGTCTCTGCCTGTCTGCCTGCCTGTCTGTTTCTTTGTCTTTGTCTGTCTATCTAGTGTCTCTGTCTGTCTGCCTGTCTGTTTCTTTGTCTTTGTCTATCTAGTGTGTCTGTCTGTCTGTCTGCTTGTCTGTTTCTTTGTCTTTGCCTGTCTATCTAGTGTCTCTGCCTGTCTGTCTGTCTGCCTGTCTGTTTCTTTGTCTTTGTCTATCTAGTGTCTCTGCCTGTCTGTCTGCCTGCCTGTCTGTTTCTTTGTCTTTGTCTGCCTATCTAGTGTCTCTGCCTGTCTGTCTGCCTGTTTCTTTGTCTTTGTCTGTCCATCTAGTGTCTCTGCCTGTCTGTTTCTTTATCTTTGTCTGTCTAGCGTCTCTGTCTGTCTGTCTGCCTGTCTGTCTGTTTCTTTGTCTTTGTCTGCCTATCTAGTGTCTCTGTCTGTCTGTTTCTTTGTCTTCGTCTATCTAGTGTCTCTGTCTGTCTGCCTGCCTGTCTGTTTCTGTTTTTGTCTATCTCGTGTGTCTGTCTGCCTGCCTGCCTGTCTGTTTCTTTGTCTTCGTCTGTCTAGTGTCTCTGTCTGTCTGCCTGCCTGTCTGTCTCTGTTTTTGTCTATCTCGTGTGTCTGTCTGCCTGCCTGCCTGTCTGTTTCTTTGTCTTTGTCTATCTAGTGTCTCTGCCTGTCTGTCTGTCTGCCTGCCTGCCTGCCTGTCCGTTTCTTTGTCTCTGCCTGTCTGTCTGCCTTGTCTGTCCCTCTTCATTTGTCTCTCTGTCTTTATATACATATATATATATATATATATAGAGAGAGAGAGAGAGAGAGAGAGAGAGAGAGATGCGGATGTTTTATTCATATATAGGCCATTGCCCCCCATGAAGGGGTACAAAACACAAACAAGCATAGTCACTGAAGAAAACCATGAAGTTGCAACAGATCTGAAATGCAATGCCTTATACAAGTATATTGACAAAATTCTTATGACGCTTTCTTTTTCAGATGCTAGAAGTATACGTAAACGAAATTGATTGTGATATCTATAAAAAGCAGGTGGGATATATCGTACTCTCAAACTTCTTAAAGCAGGACAACATAAAACAAAATGCAGCTCATCTTCATTTCCACTTTTGCACAACGGACACTTTAATCAAGTGCGGAATTTTCCTGTGACGATAATGTTGAGAAATTTCTGAAATACCAAAACGAAACCTTGTCATAATAAATTTTAAGTGTCTCTCTAAGTTCATACGCAGGTAAATCTTAACGTCATGACCAGTGCAAAATGTCCTACATACGCAAAGCCTATCACTATTATTCACATGAAAATTCTACTCTTGTTATCTGCACGCAGTCAGTCTATCTTTAAGGTCACACAAAAATAATCTGACATCTTGCACACCTTGATTTTCCCATACAAAACTGAAACCAAACTGATACAACTTAAAACGAACTTTCGAAACCCAATTTCTTTTACCTTTTGCATCCGAATCAGTTAACATTGCATTAGCTTTCCGTGGCAACCTGCGATCATTCATTCTTGTTAATTTAATCCAGTAACGAATACAAATCAATACAGAGTTAATATAAATTGGGTATCTATTAGTTTATCCGTAAACAAGGTCATTTGGTGTTTTTAAGTAAACCCCTAACATTTTCTTCAGTGAAAACAAATGAACTTTCTCACAGTGACGTGCAGCAGCATTAAGGCCCCAAAGTTCAGCCCCATACTGTGCAATAGGCTGGACCTGAGAATCAAACAATTTCAGAAATATAGACAAACTATTATTACTCAAAGTACGTAGTTTTCGCATTTTGCATAATGCAGCATTCTCTGTTTTTCCTGTCAGGTCAACACATGCTGAGGTAAAACTAAGTTTGGTGGAAAACAAAATACCTAAATATTTATATGCATTTACCACTGCCATTTCTGCATTGTTGTAAGTCCATTTTCCTCTTGCAGATAAAAACCCACCCTTTCTAAAGACAACTATATTACTTTTGTTTAAAGTTATCTTCAAATCAAGAGAAAAAGCTGCCCGCTGTAAACTAGTTAACTGTGTTTGCAGTCCAACGACTGTTTTAGATAAGAGCGCTACATCATCAGCTAGTAACAAAATAAAAAGCTCAAAGTAATCAGTTGTAAACAGAGCGCCATGTTTTCCATTTTGAATAACTTCAATAGCTAGTTCATTTATATAAAGTGAAAATAAGATAGGATTGCATACATCACCTTGTTTCACGCCATACGTGCACCTGATAGAATCAGTTAATCTGGCTCCACTCCTTATCTTAACTATAACATTATTATACATACTCTTTATACAGTGGTATAACGTACCATTTATTTCTTTTTTTTAAAAGGATAGACCAGAGAATTCGTCTATTTATAGAATCGAATGCTTTCTCCAAATCTATAAATGCAAAATGTAATTTTCGGTCCAAAGAATAACTGTTTTTGAATTAAAGGTAAACATGGGGTCAATTGTAGAATAATTTCTTTTAAATCCAGCTTGATGTTCCCCGGTTATATCATTTTCTTCAACCCACTCTTGGTGACGACGATTAATAACTGTACTGTATACCTTACTATTTATATCACATAACGTAATGCCTCTGTAATTGTTGAGATTATCAACATTCCCTTTCTATGCAAAGGAAGTACAATACCTTCAGACCAGCTCTCTGGGAAAATACCTTTCTGAAACAAAGCATTGAAAAACACAACAAAGAAATCTACTATAAAGTCACCCGCATTTGTATATAACTCTCCAATTATCCCATCTGGGCCAGCCGCTTTCTTAATCTTTATTTTTCTAAATGCAAACCACATTTCTTCTTTAGAAATGGGACGATTAAAATAACTATCAGTATCGTCGGTCTCTAATTCTTCTTCTGGCTGGGTTTCTTTCTCAAATAAATTCCTGAAGTGTTCAAACCAATTATCTAAACTAATACTATTGTTAACATTTTTTTCTTCAATTATATTGAATGTACATTTTCCCAGAATTGTTTTTGATTACTTATAGATGATACTAATTTTTATCTAATATAGCATTCTGATAGTCTTTCTCTTTCCGTTTAATCAAGTGTTTGTATTCTCTGCGTGCAATACAAAATGCATTTTGGTCACTAACGTCGCCTGTACGACGTGCTGTTCTGTACAACTTTCGTAAGTTCGTTCTTGTTGCTCTACATTCCTTATCGTACCAGTCGTCTGTATTTTTATCTGATCCTATACTATATTGTTTGTTCATGCATGTGGCACTTTCTGTAATGCATTTGTTAAAGATTTCCAAAGCTTCATTAATGTTATGGTCGATTAAGCTAACAGCCAATTCTAACATTTTATGAGTTCTGTCAGATTTCATTGATTAAGTAAATGTTTCAGCCAGCTCATCTCTCCACACAAACTTATTAATAATTTGTTTCTCTTTACGAGTTTTTGGTCTGTTGTGTTTGTCTGAAAATTGACACATAATTCAAGTGGCATATGGTCTGAGTCAAATCTATCCTTAACATTAAGTAGACAGCGTGAAGACCAAGAAGCAAACAAGTCATGTGACATAAGAAAATAGTCATTCACACTGCTGCCAGAATCAGTGATGAATGTGTAGCAACCTTGGCGGTCGCCATTACACGCACCATTCAGTATTGATAGACCAAATGCGGTACACAAGTTTAGTTAGCGTTTTCCATAATTATTTAAACATTTGTCTTGAGAATTTCTGTTGACACTGACTGGGTACCTTATGTGTAATGAACTAAAAGTATCATCCTCAATAACATCAGGGGTAATGTTGGAAGTTCTACAATTCAAATCACCAGAGATGATAATGTAAACATCATTGAATTGAAGTAAACAGTCTGATAAACAATCTTCCAATAAATCAATGCCATTATCAACATCAAAATATGAATAAAAAGGTGATCCTTCAGGTGGAATATACACACATACGTACAATATATCCTTTAAAGTGTCCAACATAGCTTTGTCAATCAGAAATATCAGAACATTAGCATATTCATTATCAATACAACGAATATAAGGGGCGAATGCTTTCTTGATAAGACAGATGACACCACCTGAAGATCGACCATGTTTAGAAAATTTAATGGCGGACTTATGAAAACACAAACAATCAGTGAATAAATCGGACTGGAAATTCTCCAGAAACGTTTCAACCAAACATATCAGTCAAAAGAACGAATGTAAGACAAGAAATTTCTGTCTCTTTAGAAGACAAGCCATTAATATTCCAATGCAAAATGTGTAAAGGTTTATTTACAAATACACCAAAACGAGAAAAAGTTTGCTCAGAATCAAACCCGGCCCCCGTGTTAAGCGTTCAGCGTAATTCATGTTCCGCTCAGTTGCACACACGTCGCTGACACTGTCACTGTCACGAACTGCAGACATATTTGCACGTGCAACCGAATTGCCAAACACAGGGCTCACTACCGGTGTCGGCTTTTCGACTGTTCCCGTTAACATCACATGAAAAGGACTATTCACATGTTTTTCGAAAATATTATCATGGAAGGAATGTCTTATCTTATCTCTTTCAGATTATCGTCATTGTCCACAGTGAACCTCTTACCATCGATATGTGGTTCGTCCGTCGGGATCGACGAGGACCATTTAGTCATCCTGGGGGTGGGTGGGTTGGGCTCTGTGGGTGCGCAGATGACTGGTCAGGCCAATCCGCGCCCGGAAGGTTCTGACGCAGCGTGGACAGGAAATGGTGGCGGCTGTCGGGGACTTGCTGGCACTGCTTTTCCTGGCCTGTCTGCGTTGCTCTGCTGCAGCGATTCTGTTGGCCTCACAGGATTTGGCGCCTTTGTGGACAGCTGAATGCCACTTTGGTCTGTCATTGCATTCAGATCCCATGTGTCGTGGCTGATGTTGAAGGCCTTCAGAGAAGCTTTCAGAGTGTCTTTGAAGCGCTTCTTTTGGCCTCCATGGGAGCGCTTGCCATGTTGGAGTTCGCCGTACAGCAGTTTCTTGGGGAGCCGGTGGTCTGGCATGCGAACTATATGGCCTGCCCAGCGCAGCTGGGTCTGCATGAAGATGGTGTAGATGCTGGGCAAGTTTGCACGAGTGAGCACCTGTGTGTCAGGGATCTTCTCTTGCCACTTTATGCCGAGAAGGTTTCTGAGGCTGGTGGTGTGGAAGTGGTTCAGCTTTTTGGCGTGGCGTTTGTAGACCGTCTATGATTCACATCCATAGAGCAGTGTGGTGAGAACTATGGCCTTGTATACTTTGAGCTTCGTCTCCAGGGTGATGCCTCTCCTGTTCCAAACGTTCTTATGGATTCTGCCGAAGGCATCGCTGGCTTTGGTGAGACTGGCATTCACCTCGTCGTCGATGACAACTGTGCGAGAGAGTGTACTGCCCAGGTATGTGAACTTGTCCACCGCATTCAGTCGTTGCCCGTTGATGAAGATGTTTGGTTCAACGTAAGGCTTTCCTGGAGCTGGCTGGTGCATCACCTCAGTCTTCTTTGTGCTGATTGTGAGGCCAAAGTTGTCACAGGCAGCGGAGAACTTGTCGACGCTGTGTTGCATGTCAGCTTCGGAGGCAGCATTGAGAGCACAGTCATCAGCAAACAGGAAGTCGTTGACGGTGTCTGTCCTCACCTTGGCTTTTGCTTGAAGCCTCCTGAGGTTAAAGAGTGAGCCATCTGTGCGGTACCTGATGCCAATGCCTACGTCAGCGTCTCTGAAGGCATCTGTCAGCATGGCTGAAAACATGAGACTGAACAGGGTGGGGGCAAGAACACACCCTTGCTTGACTCTGTTGGAGACAGGGAATGGTTCTGAAGTCTCTCCGTTGTCTTGGACTCAGGCCAGCATCCCATTGTGTAGTTGCTGTATGATGGTGATGAACTTTCTGGGACATCCGTACTTCGCCATGATTCTCCAAAGGCCACCTCTGCTAACAGTATCAAAGGCCTTGGTCAGATCAACATAGGTGGAGTAAAGGTCGGCGTTCTGTTCCTGACACTTCTCCTGGAGCTGCCTGGCACCAAACACCATGTCGATAGTCCCGCGTTCTTTCCGGAAGCCACACTGGCTCTTTGGTAGGAGACCATGCTGAAGGTGCACTATGAGATGGTTGAGTAGCACTCTGGCCAGAGTCTTGCCTGCGACGGACAGCAGGGATATTCCATGACGGTTGTCACAGGCCTGACGATTTCCTTTACGCTTTAACAGGGCCTGACTAAGCGTGTTGGGTTACGCTGCTGGTCAGGCATCTGCTTGGCAGATGTGGTGTAGCGTATATGAATTTGTCCGAGCACAGTGACGCCTCCTTGAGCTACTGAAACTGAAACCGTTAATAGGTGTATGATGGAAGCGTCTTTGAAGTCCTATGGAACTGCCTCATGCTGTCAGATGAGCTGGAATAGCTGATGAAGCTTCTCAGTCAGCGCCATACCACCTTCTTTGTAGACCTCAGCTGGAATGGAGTCTGAACCAGTGGCTTTGCCATTGGATAGCAGACGGATAGCTTTCTGGGTCTCCTCCACAGTTGGAATGGCACCCAACGACTCACTGACTGGCACCTGGGGGAGTTGGTCGATGGCTTCATCATTGATGGTGGAAGGGCGGTTCAGTACGCTGTCAAAGTGTTCAGCCCATCTCTCAAGGATCCCGTCCTTGTCAGTGATTAGGGTAGAACCATCAGCACTGAGGAGTGGAGCAGATCCAGAGGTGGTGGGACCGTAGACTTCTTTCAGGCCGTTATAGAAGTTCTTCATGTCGTTCCTGCTGCAAAGCCCTGGATCTCATCAGCTTTGTTGCTCAACCAGGAATCCTGCATATGCCGCAGCTTCAGCTGGATGGTGCTGTGTGCGCTCTTCAGTATGTCTTTCTTTGACTGTGACTTGGGATCTTCAATGTGGGCTCTGTAGGCTTGGCGTTTGTCTTCCAGCAGCTGCTTGAGCTCAGTGCAGTTTTTCATCAAACCAGTCTTTGTGCTTCCTGGCAGAAGGCCCCAGGCACTCCATGGCAGTGTTGTACACCATCTCATGCAGTGCACCCCATGCTGCCTCCACATTCTGGTTGTCCAGCACGGTGGACTCAAGGCGTTCCTCCAGGGTGTCAGCAGAGCTCTGCTTGATGTTGCCTAGCTCCAGCTTGTTGACATTCAGGCATTTGGGTGCTTTCATGCCGTCTCTTGGGCTGGATGTGGAGGTTGAGTTTGGAGACCATAAGGCGGTGGTCTGTCCAGCACTCGGCGCCGCACATGGCCCTCGTGACTCGTACGTCCTGCCTGTCCCTCTTCCTGACGATGACAAAGTCGATGAGATGCCAATGCCTAGAGCGAGGATGCATCCACGACGTCCTGTTATGGGTAGGGAGGCAGAAGACAGTGTTTGTGATAAGAAGGTCGTGCTCGGCACATGTCTGGAGAAGTAGTTGACCATTGCTGTTACAGTTACCAACCCCATGCTTCCCAGTCACGCTTCCCAGGAGGTGCTGTCACAGCCAGCTCTCGCGTTAAAGTCACCAAGAATGATGAGCTTGTCTACGTTGGGAACAGTGGTGATGACAGCCTTCAGGTCCTCGTAGAACTTGTCCTTGAACTCATCCGGGTTGGTCATGGTGGGCGCGTAGGCGCTGACAATGGTGGTAAACTTCTTCCCGTTGCACAAAGGGAGTTTCATCGTCATCAGGCGATCGTTCACTCCTTTCGGGGGGCCAGCCAGCTTGCCAACTGCAAAGCCAACTCCAGCCTCACGTCTCTCTTCAGGTCCGCGACCACTCCAAAAGAAGGTGTAGCCTGCGCCTTGCTCACAGAGTTCACCTTCTTCTGCCAGTCTGGTCTCACTTAAGGCAGCGATGTCGATGTTGTACCTGGCTAGTTCACTCGCAATGAGTGCTGTGCGTCTCTGTGGTCTGTCCGAGTCGCCTCTGTCCAGAAGCGTACGCACGTTCCATGTGGCAATGGTCACTGGAATGCTCCTGTTTTCTTCTTTCTTTCCTTTGTGTGTCGACCGTTTCTGTGGGGTCCCCGTCAGCCGCGGTATGCTGACTAGGGTGGTGTGGAGCAGGCAATGTTTAGGGCACCTTTTCTAGCCCCTTCCTCATGCCATGGAGGTGAGCAGTGCTGTCCTGAAGAGGGCTGCTCAGAGGGGTGCCGATCTCCACCGCTGCTCCAGTCAGTGAAAAACGACCCTATGGCCTGAGCCGCCTGTGTGCAGGTCCGCGGCTACGACTGCCAGTGTAGCCACACCTGTCGCTTCGTCGCTCGCCTGTCGCCACAGGGCTTGGGGAAAATGATGGTATGGGATGAAGGATGACTGATGACTTGCACGATTACTTTGTTTATAGTGAGGAGGAGTTGCGCACCATCGACCTCACTCTCTTGTCTGAGACCGTCTGTATCCAGTGGCAAGACGAGGTCAAGACGACTGGGGATGGAAACGGATGCAGTGGATGACCTGGATGTCCAATGTGCCTCATCCTGCCCTCAGCACTCCACAGTGCTCTGCTGCAACCGCCTTCCTCTCCGTTGAACCATGAAGGTTTCTTCCACAGAGTCTGCCAGATCTAGTCTTCACATGCTTGGGTAGACAAGCCCTAACTCACCGAGGGTTTGAGACCCGTCGGCTACCCTCACCTAGTTTAGCCAGCTTGTCAAAGCCTTTGCCCGGGGGTTGGGCACTGCCGCATGCTAGCAGCTTCTAGGACCCATAAGTGAGAGCTGGGTGCCGGTGGGGACCAACAGAGGACGAACCACTCCCGGAAGAGCGTGACAAGCCCCCCCCCTTTCCCCCCTCTAGAGGTACTACCCCTCCCGTGCACCCCCTAACCCCCACCATCGATAATAAGATGGTCAAATACCATTGATGCCCTTTTGTTTGCATTTCTGGCACTCTTCAAATGCGGCAACAACCGTCTTCTAATTTCCCGCACCCTCAGAGAACAATCTTCCCCAATAAACAGTCCACTGCCCCGCACTTTACCTTTGGCATGCAGTACCTCAAGCTTGTCCTTGTAGAAGGTGCAGCAGCCGATCACAGGGGAGCTGGGTTTGTTGCTCAGGCGGTGAAGTCGGTCGAAGGGGACGTCGTTGGCCAGCTCCATCTTGTCCGTGAAGAACTCTCTGACCGTAGCCTCGAGGTCTTCTGCCGTTTCAACCTCAACTCTCTGGAGTCCATGGATGATCAGGTTGTTCTGCTTGGACCTGCATTCCAAGTCATCTGCCTTCTTCTCCATGTTCTCCATCCTCTTCTCAAGGTCAGAGTTTTTCGCTTTCAAGTCCGTGTTTTCTTCACGCGGACAGGCACATTCCTCGCTAAGGTCCTTGATTTCATTTTGTAGCATGGTGCAACTTTCTTTCACTCCTCTCATGTCGTCCTTCAGAGAGTGGAGCATGGACATCACGTCTGTCAGAGTTGGGTCCTTACTTGGGGTTCCACTCATACTGGCATGAGGAGAAGCTGAGGACTGACTTTCCAGCCGGGTCTGCTTTATAGTAGTTCGATCGCGAAGTCCGGGGTTCGACTCGATGTCACCACACTGAGACAGTAGCAAACTGTCCCAGAACAAAAACGAGACGAGCAAACCAAACACAGCACCGTGTGTCATGGTCTTCATTCTCAGTCCATGTTGCCGAGATTTTGACCTCGATCGCTTCGTCAAGAAAAAAAAAAAAATATATATATATATATATAAACAAAGAGTCTACATCGTCGTCTGAAGTCCAGACTTTCTGATGGCATGGTTCCTGACGATGACCTATGCAGTTAATGAAACCGCAGGGATGTTTATATCGCTGGCAATTGAACAATTTAGTGAGAGCTCACATTCCATGCTGTGCTTAGGCTGAGCTTCGTTTCTTTCCCCCTATATATATACAGAGAGAGAGACAGACTCTGTCTATTCATCAATCAATACATCCATCTATCTATCTACCTCCCCCCTGTATGTACGTATGTGTGTATGTATAGTATATCCATATACATAGTTTGGGCCCAACGCTCAGTTTATATCACAAATTGACATAAGCTTACAGGCTGGCCAACAGCAAAGTAAGAGATGTTTGATCAGTGGTTTCTCCATTGCAGTGGGAAGTCATTAACACCTTAGTCTTTTGTGAAGGACTATGACTCTCCAACCAGGAGGCAAGATTGCACTGACTCTTAGTGCTGCAGTCATGGGGGCTAGTTGGCCTTTGGGAACCATTCCAGTGCCGACTGTCCTAAAACGCTCTTGGCTGAGAGAGTGGGGGTGTAACTTAGGCAAGACACTCTCCACTATCAAATCAAATTCTAGCCCAGATAGTTGGGACAGCAGTTGCCTCCTCTGCTGTTGTGGTCATAGTCGAACACGACTGACTATCATACATACATAGTGTATATGATATTCACACACACACACACACACACACACACACACACACACACACACATATATATATATATATATATATATATGTGTGTGTGTGTGTGTGTGTGTGTGTGTTTAATTTTGTCACCTGAGGCATTTTCCGGGGTTTTTGCCCAGTGGCATGATCACGCGGACAGAAAGACAGGGTTAACTTGAAAGAGTGAAAACATAGTGTAGAATTTGCACGGAAAATTGTTTTTAACACTTTAACTCTCATATATATCTACACATGCACAGATATACAGACGCATACTCGCAAGTCACCCCCCCCCCCCCCCCCCCCCCCCCCCCACACACACACACACTTACCCCCTCCCCACACACACACACACACACACGCGCGCGCGCGCGCGCGCGCGCAAACACACACGCACGCACGACCCTCACGCCCCATACACGCGAACGCACGCACGCACACACACACACACACACACACACACACACACACACACACACACACACACACACGCATGCACACACACATAGACTTACACACACACACACACACACACACACACACACACACACACACACACGTGTACGCACACGCGTGTGCACGTACGCACATGCCTGAATGTAAAAGTACAAATGATATTGATAAGCACAAACCCAATGCACAGCATTGAACTGGTTGTATACACACGTACACTGGCTTACGGAAGGATATATGCTGGCTTTAAACAAAAACCACACACACACAACAATAACAACAACAGCCACACACACACACACACACACACACACACACACACACACACACAGAGATAGACGGAGCAGATAGAGGCACAGGCACAGAGAGAAAACACTGAACACTGAAACTTCAATGTCATCAGCAGACATGTCACAATGACATGGGGCTCACAATTTCATGGGCATTGTCACAGAGAGAGAGAGGGGGGGGGAGGGAGAGAGAGTCATAATGACATGGGGCTCACAAGAAAGAGAGAGATTCGGGATGGTTTGCACTTTGGCCATTGGCGCATATTCATATCATGCATATCTCTTGCTCACACATCATCCTGCCCTTCCTCACCCCCCCCCCCCAACCCCCCCATCCCCCTATCCTCACATCCCTCTCCTCCTCTCGTCCTCTCATCCCATTCTATTCTCCACACACTTATACATGTAGAAATGCACACGTGCGATGCTTGTTACTAACATACTCAGTTTTTCATATACAATTTCAAATCACACTGAGTCAATAATCAGCTTACATATTATTTCATACCATGATATTATATCAATTTCTCTCGATACATCTCCCACCCCCTCACCCCTCCTCCTTCCCCTCCCTTCCCCCTCCCCCTCTCTCCTTCCCTCTCCAACACTCTCCATTTCCTTCTCACATTCGCTTACAATTCATAATATATAAGTTCTCCCAGACGAATATTCATTCCAAAAAAAGAACAAATAAAAACAAATGACGGAAATCAGAGAGAGAGAGAGAGAATCGCACGTCGGAATAATGCCACGTCGGATTAAAAGAAAAGTCTCGTACTGACGACACGTCGGTCTATTGCCCTGTCGGGTCATTACTGCGTCGGACCATCGCCACGTCGGATTGATAATCGTCGGACTGATGGCACGTCGGACTATTGATACGTCGGACAATGGAGATGACACCGGTGGTAGTGGTTGGACTCCAGCTGGGTTCAGGAATGGGCGCCAGGGGAGGGGGGAGGAGGCAGGGTTGCTGACTGGGTGATAACAAGCCAACTTTCAGTTGCCAATCTCCACTGTACACTTCGTCGAAAAGCAGCGTGAAAAGAACTTCTATCTGTCCACCTTCTTCACCAGTCCCTTCTCCTCTCCTCTTCCTTTCCAAAGTGAAGGTAAGACTGAACACGTTGATGATAATCTTCACGAGCTACTCAAACTGTCTTTGCTTCGAGCGGTTTGGTCAGTTGCTGTTAAGTGAGTGGCGAGTTTCCTTCTCCCTGAGCGAGTAGTATAAGGGATGGGGGTTCTATATGTAACGGTTTTAAGCGCCCATAAGGCGCAACAACGCCTTAAACCATAAAAACGAAAAACCCGCGCGATCCGGATTTAAGCGCCCATAAGGCGCAACAACGCCTTAAACCATAAAAACGAAAAACCCGCTCGACGTGTGTGGCCCGAGTTGGGACGGGATCAATAGCTAAGAGTGTGGTCCCGCCCGCGCGCACAGCCTGCCTCGCAGATCTTCCCGCCCGCACACACACCCTGCCTCGCAGATCTTCCCGCCCGCGCGCACAGCCTGCCTCGCAGATCTTCCCACCCGCGCGCACGGCTTGTGATCACCCTTTTAGAGAAATACATTATATTGTAAATATAGAAAAAATGCCTTTTCCACATAACATTTGCGAGTACCCCAAAGTTAAAACAAGTGGAGTATGCGGCCGACCTTGCATGGGACTCTATTGCAAAGATCATATTAAATGCCATAGAAAAGGAATGCCACTTCCAGTACTTTGTTTAAAATGCAACCTTTATGTACGCATGAAGTATGCTATTTGTTGTACATGTAAGTATAAAAAAGAGAAGCCTCCTCCCGTGGAGAAAAAGATTGATCCTATACCCGATTGTGGAGAACATTCAAGCGACTCTGAGGATGAGGATTATGCTTCTGATGATGATGATGAAATTGACCCTTTTGAAGCCTATTCTAGAAGGTATATTCCACCCTTTGGTGGAGTTATCATTGGATTCAGAGATTGATCAGCTTGTGAAATCCTATTAGAGAAAAGATTATATATAGAACATATTGAGAGTAAAAATGGCGCAACGATATTCTGAAAAGTATTACCGTGATCTTGCTTCTAAAAAAGAGATTCCTAATCATGAATCTATGAATAAAACTGAGTTGATTAAAGCACTGGGGTTTGATGCTTTGGAGGGGGAGACCAATGCTACGCTTAAAGATATTGCACGAAAGCTCAAAATTCGTGGTTTTAGTAGAATGAAAAAAGATGAACTTATTAAAATTATACGTAAACTACAACATAAAGCTGAATCCACGGAGGAGTTTGGTAGTATTATTAAAAATTATAAACTTGCGGCTCTTCCAAATGAAATAGATCCGCTTTCGTTTATGATGAGTAAAGTGGACACTATTAACCAAAGAGCTATTCCACTGACCAAACAAAATACTGTTTTAACGGTGGAGTTTGCTCAAATTAAAAATGATGATACTACTGTAGCTGTATTTCGATCGGAATATCAAAGTATTATTGATGTTGTTGATGATCAAGATATTGAAAAACAAATAAAACATATTTTGTTAAAAATAGAAAATTTTACAAATGAAGGTTCAGGATGGTTCATTAAAAGAATCTTTAGTTTATGGGTGAATAGAGTTTCTATTACATCTCCAGGATCCTTTATTGAATCACCACAGTGGTTAAAAAATAAAAGAGCTGTGATTAATATTAAAAATAAAGATGATCAATGTATAAGACATTGTTTACGTGCACACAAGTTTCCAACAAAAACGATTTCTAATTTAACTTCTGCCTATCCTTCTGATGATGGGTTAAATTTTGAAAATATTGACTTTCCTACACCTTTAAACAAATTACAAAGATTGAGACTCAAAATAATATTGCTATTAATGTATACTATTTAAAAAATAAAACGATTGAACGTGCAAGAATATCAAAACAACCCGCCAACATGGAGCGTATTAAACTTCTTATTATAGAAAATTAAAATGGTGGACAACATTATACTTATATTAAGAACTTTAGCAGACTACTTAGTAATACAAACAAACACAAAGCAGCAATGTACTTTTGTGAGTATTGCTTGACAGGTACAACATCATCAGAACTTTTAGAAGAACATATTAAGCGATGCGCGCAGATCAACCACAAGAACTATTCTCGCGTTGAGATGCCATCGGAGAAGACAAAAATGATCAAATTTACCAATTTTCAAAATCAAATGCAAGTTAGTGATGTGATATATGCTGATTTTGAGGCGATTTGTAAAGAAATAAAAGACGATTCCGATTCGAATAATACCATCAAAGAAAGCGAACACATCATCTCGTCATACGGGTTTGTGCATGTTAGGTCTGATGGAAGGGCGTACAAACCGCAACTATTTCATGGTGAGAATGCGGTCAGTCATTTTCTCGAAAAACTTCGAATAATATATTATCATACTGTCAAGGAATTGAAAAAACCAGTTCCAATAAAGATGATCAAAAAAGATAACGAATCGTTTGAAAACGAACGAGTTTGTTGGATATGTAGAGGGGAACTACTCGCAAATGATAAAGTATGAGATCATGACCATATCACAGGGAACTATAGAGGTGCCGCGCATGCATCGTGTAATCTTAAATTGAGAATAAAACCCGACGAATTTGTGTTGCCGATATTATTTCACAACCTCAAAGGTTACGACTCTCACGCGATCATTTCGGAGCTCGCGAACAAAGGTGGTGGTAGAATTACGTGTATCGCGAATAATAAAGAGAAGTACATCACATTCAGTTGGGGAAGGTTGAAGTTTTTAGATAGTTTCGCATTCTTGAGTTCGAGTCTTGACCAGCTTGCGAAGAACCTTCCGGATGATAAGAAGTTTTTAACGCGCGAACACTTCACAGATGAGGAGGAGTTCAAGCTCGTTACGAGAAAAGGAGTCTTTCCGTACGAATATATTACCGATTGGAGTAAATACGAAGATACAAAACTACCAAAGAAAAGTCATTTCTTTAGTAAACTTAACAACACGGATATATCAGAAAGTGACCACAAGCATGCCAAGAATGTGTGGAAGAAGTTTAAATGTAAGAATCTAGGTGATTATAACGATCTGTACTTAGTCACTGATGTGCTGTTACTTGCCGATGTGTTCCAGAATTTTAGAAATACGTGTTTGCGAACTCATAATCTCGATCCTGTTCATTATTACACGCTTCCAGGAATGTCTTGGGATGCTTTACTCAAGAGTACGGGAATAGAACTCGAAATGTTGACGGATATCGAACAATATAACATGATAGAGGCGGGAATACGCGGTGGAATCAGTATGACTGTAAGAAGATACGCAGAGGCTAATAACAAGTATATGAAAGATTACAGGCCTGAAAAAACGGATTCGTATATCATGTATCTCGACGCGAACAACTTGTATGGTTGGGCGATGTTACAAGCTTTACCCACGGGTGGATTTATCTGGGATAACGATGCCAATCGCGAAAAGATTCTAAATCACCCCGACGATGATGAGACGGGATATATTGTGGAGTGTGATATCGAGTACCCTAAGGAATTACACGACGAACATAACGATTATCCCCTAGCTCCTGAGAAAATAGAAATAAAACTCGAAAACCTCTCACCCTATCAACGACGCTTTCGTGAAAAACTCGAGATGCGCGGAAAGGAAACGAGAAAATTAGTTCCGAATCTATGGAATAAGGTTGGTTATGTCGTTCACTATAGAAATCTCAAGCTATACACGCAACTTGGCATGAAAGTAACTAAAATCACAAAAGTGTTAAAGTTTAATCAAAGTCCCTGGATGGCGCCCTATATATTGATGAACACCAAACTGAGACAAGCAGCTACTCACGATGCCGATAAAGATCTGTATAAATTAATGAACAACTCGGTATTTGGTAAAACTATGGAAAATATCAGAATGAGAACGAATATCAAATTATTCAAGTTAGATGAAGAGGACAAGGCACGCAAACTAATAAACAAACTGGCTTATGTCGATCATATGATCATCAACGAGAAACTTCTAGCGATTCACTACAAAAAAAATAAGCTTGTGCTCAATAAACCTATCTATATCGGGATGGCCATTCTCGACCTATCAAAGTATCTCATGTATGATTTGTATTACAACCACTACAAGAAAAAATATTGAAGTAGATGCAGGTTGTTATATACTGATACCGATTCATTCATTCTCCACGTAGAATGCGAGGATTTTATCGCTGGTATGGATGATAATGTACATGACCGCAGTAATTTTCCAAAAGATCATCGATTGTACGATAAATCGATAGAGAAAGTGCCAGGATACATGAAAAGTGAGCTCGGATGTAAACTGATCCGACAATTCTGCGGCTTGCGCTCGAAGATGTATTCGGTTGTAGCGGATGATGGATCAGTTATCAAGAAAGCCAAGGGCATAAAAAAAATGTGTGGTGAAGGATGAAATTGAACCCGATATGTATAAGGAGTGTATTGATCGATCTGTTCAGTTTACTAATAGTATGAGAACGTTCAGATCGTATAAGCAAATGAAGACATCACTCTCACCGTACGATTCCAAACGCTATTGGCTAGATGATGGTATTACATCTTACGCCTACGGGCACTATGGTATTTCTGTATCGTGAGGAACAACCATAAGCTCTTGGTGTACAAACCCTCTGGATGGGCCATTTTGTAAATAATAAAGAATAGGATCGCCGGGCATCATACGCTTAATATTATAAACTTTAAGAGACCAAACGGGATCCGTTGCTCGTTTGCGAGCTCCACCCTCGAGCTCACCGGGCTCATACAAGTACCGAACTTGCACATCACGCGGTAACTCTCCTTTATCATCTTTAGTCGGTGCAGAGGATTCGGCTTCTACCGATTTGGCCTTTATTGCGACCGACGGTTTCTTACCTATAAGTCTCGTCACCTCATTATTCAATGCAGCCACAACAGCCGGTAATCTAGTGACCCATTCTGTTGATCGATTCGGTGATTTCATTTCAGCCACATATTGATGACTAAACAATCGTTCTGCCAGCGTACGATTAAATCTTTCTACAATAGCCTGGCTTCTGTGTGTCTTTCCACGACTTACTTTTTAAAAAATTTTGTTCACAGCACCCATAAACTCTCGGCCAGGATCTACCTGAAGAAGTTTGGGCAACTTCAATGGGCTACGGTCGTAAATACGTAAAAAAGCGGCCGCCACTTCGACGCTGTCTTTCGTTGTTAGGGGTTCAGCTTCTTTATATCGACTCACAACATCAACGACAGTCAGCGCATACTTATACGTCTTACGCCCGATTCTGTCATAGGGTAAAAATAAAAGGTCAGCCTGATGAACCTCATTTGGGACAGTAATATCAAATTTTGCTCTCGGAATATACTTTGGAGGGGGTAGATAAATTTGCCATATAGCTTGTTTTTGTAACCATTTTCTAGCCTCATCCTCAGACACCTTGGCTGCTTTCGCGAGTTTTTTAATCGCCGAATAACCCTTCCAATAACCGCTTGGGCTGTAATAGATCTTTTCCATTTTATTTAAGAAAGTAAATGTTTAATATTTTGAAATCGCAAAACCAAAAATGACCATGGTCATGATAATAAATACTTATTCTCGATCTTTTTGTCCCTCTGAGGGTGTATAAAAATCTGAAAGTTGGGGTTTATGAGAAAGAGGGGGTAGTGGCTCCCCCATCACTTTATAATATTCTTGCATAGCCATATCCACATCCTTAAACGTGTTCACAGCATGTTGTTGTTGTCTTAGTTTTTCATTTATATAATCTAAATGTTGAATCCTCTCTTTCTGCCATTCTGCGGTCGCTGCCTGAAGTTGTTCTTGCACTTTGTTGTGTCGTTTCTGTTCTTCTAACGCGTCTGAAGACCCCAGTTTACTAAATAAAAAATTACTTCCGGTAAATGCTAAAGCGTTTACTATTGCCCCACCAACGAGTAACGCTACTGATGCCATACTATAATGATGATATTATTATTACTTCAAAATATCATGTGGGAGAATACCTTGTTTTTCCAACATATCCTTCGTAGCCATAGCGAGGGCTATATCCAAAGTGACCATCCCGATATCTTCGAGGTTGAAAGCCAGTCTAGGTGTCGGGGCTTTCGTAAATATTAATTTTGTCAATCTCGAGTAACCAGCGGCCAATGCGCTGACCACAACCGCGTGGTATACAGTGTTTGCAATTTCTTTACCGTTTATATTTGGCGTTGCCATTGTTTGTTGTTTATAAATAGTGTTCAAATTAATGTTCAAAACATGATAAATGGGTTGGGTTTTGTTACCACAGGTGGTGGTGGTGGTTGTACTGGTTTTTTCGACCGATTAAAATATATGTAAACACCACAACCTATTATCATCGTAGCAGCAATGTACAAGGGATTGATAAAAACGTGATCTGGTCTCCTCGATGATGGTTCTTCTTCTTGTTCTTCTTTCGCTTTTCGAAGTTTTTCGAGAAGTTCTTCATGTTTTGCTTTTCTAGCAGCAGCACCTTTTCGACCCACTTCAACTTTCTTCTGATTCTTTGGTTTCGTTACTTCCTCCATTATATTTATTAAATTGACAATGTTTAACAGTAGTTACAGCTGTGGTGAGCGGAGCTAAGAACATGCCAAATCTGTGATATAGTTCGCAAGTAAAGCTGTTAAGCGCATGTCCCAGGAATGGATCTTGCTCGAGATCACTATTTAATTTTGTTTGGTCATCAATTGGGAGATACATACAAACTGCTCTGGTATACAGTTGTATAATTGTATTACCGAGTGATTTTGTAATCATCGATCCTAAACTCGCTTCGTATCTCGTATAAAGCTTGTCTATATCCGCATCTTTCATCACTTCGATTTTATCAACACTAAACTCTTTCCCTAAATATTCTTTTGCTCCACCGGCTGAGACCACCGCCATAAGCCTGTCGCGTTTGGGATCCTCGGATAGTAATTGGTCCATCTTCTTATATTCTATATACCTCCTTTTAAGTTTAAAATAATGAAAAACTACAAATCCAACGACTAAAAGTGTTAAGAAATTGCTAACCAGTGCTAAGGAACTGTTAAGCAGTGTTAAGAAATTGTTAAGCATTGTTAAACAGCTGTTGATTATTACTAGCAAATTTTATATGCAACTGGTTGATCAGTTTTTAATATCAACTTGGAGTGTTTGGTATTTGCCAATGATTTCCTAACCTCTTTACGTTCATTTTGTGTTGGAATGACATCGTTTTCTCTTAAACACTCATCAAACGAGTCCCTATCCTTACAGTGAAATAAAGCCACCCATTTTGTTTGTTCGCGAAGGTCAGTAAGAACCGAGTTGTATTTCTGAGTCAACACCCACACAGACTGTTTCGCGTGTCTTCCAGAAAATGCGAGTTTACTCAACATTTGCTTCTTTTGAGTAAGAGCCTTTAAGTCACTACAGTCATCGATGATGTACAACGTTGGCTCCCCGGCAAATATTTCAAAAAACAGCCCAAGCCATTCGTGAAGTTTATCACCGGGATTAACGGTGTATACCCCGCGGTCCTTTCTTACCCACACTCGGGATCGATAGGCTTTATTATATTCGAGAGTAGGGCACAGAATTACAATATTCTCGAACACACCACGATATGTCGTTTGTAATAAATCTAAAATAAATTCAGTCTTACCGCACCCAGTTTGCCCGCAAATAATTGCGGAATGTGCTTCTTTAGTAAACAGCCTCGACAAATCTTCCATCTTCTATATTTAATTGTCCATCCATAATTACAAATACATACGCATTTAGCGGTTCTGCCGTTTCAGCTTTTTTCTGAATCTGAATCGTAATGCCTTCAGACGCATTTTCGATACGACGTCCACTCCCGTGAAGAGAATTATCATCTGTGGTGCCCATATCCAACCAAAGAGCATAATTATTCGTGAAATATTCGCCGACTGTGACATCCGCTAGTTCTAAATCTTTTACCACTTTGTCTACTTCGGGGTCGCGTTTTTGCGTTCCGAAAAACTTTCTGATTTCATCCCATTGTTGATAGGAACGCATACCTTGACTAAACAGTTGATTGGGCACACCTTCGATCGTCACTTGAACCTTATTGATCTTAGGATTGTAATACTCATCAAACAACAGCAGTACCCCCTTCATACTTTTTGCCGGCATGTTGAGATTAATATTCCAGAGTGTGTCAGATTTGTCCAGAGGAATTTTACGATGTCGTAGTATTCTATCACATAAAATAGCGAGCCTACCCGAATAATAACCGGCTATCTGTCTCGCAAGTTCGGGTTGTGTGACTTTCTCAAACTCGAGACTAATCCCTTCTATCGTATAGGATGCATCCGGGTCTGTGCTGCGGATAACCTTGTTATAAGCGTTAAAGGTAAGTTCATACTCAGGCGATCGCCGAGAGCACTCTGATAAAATGGTGCATGAGATTCTAGCAATTCGAAATCAAGCGGAATACAAAATCGATTACCATAAGCCTCCGCAATGGCGGCATCTCTAACGATAGAGGCATCTTTATTATCCGCGTTAATACGCAATCGTGTCACATTACGGTGTGTAGTTAAGTCAATACCTTGATAAACGGCGTTTCTTCGTTCTTGTCGAGTTCGCCAAAGATCTCCATAATTATAAAATACATCACTATCTTCAACGCTCATGATTTCATTACCGGAAATGCGAATGGTTGTTTTACGTACTATGGCTCTACCAATATTATCAACGAGTGTTCTGTTCACATCTGTTGTAGAAGTCAAAGAAATTTTGAATGCTAGTCGAACACTCCGCGGAACGATCACATCGTCAACACCTAAATTAGGAAAGCGTACAAGAAGTTGTTGATTCTGATCGATAGTTGACAGATTGTTAGTAATCACGCGGCTCCCGCAAACTTCTCATTGGATTAAGCTTTCTTCCACTCATTTTTTTGTTTTATATAGATATAATGAAACTTTATATTATAAGTTTAATATGGCGGAAGGGTTCGCAGAAGGTGGTGAGTCAATAATAGAATCTGGTTCCTTGCAAACAGAATTATTAAAGAGCGCGGTTGATGATTACTATGATGCATTTGGACAAGAGCCCGATGTTGGGCGAAATTATGCCAATTTTGAACTTGATAGTAGAGGTACACTACGATTAAAAAATAATCCAGATTTTAATATCATTAACGTCTGCACGAAACAACCCCTAGCACTTTCAACACTAGCGGGAAAACCTGGTGGAGCAAATATTATTTGCGAGGAACTTGGTTTTGTAGACTGGAGGAGGAAAAACTTAAAACCCCAAATGGTCGCGGCTCTCCAAAAGGTTGAAACCAAACTGGGCGAAGAAATTGAGATGGATGATTTCTCGCCAAATACAATTGATGAAGTACTTAAAACTATAGATGATCCTCCCCTGGATGGCACCGATGAACTGGGTGGTTATATTCGTGAACTCAAAGGTTTAGACAAAGCCATGCAAAGACAGCGCGGTAATCTTTCTGACAACCTCTCAAAACTCTCTCACCTGGATGAAGAAATGTCAACTTTAAAAATAAGAATTCAGTCTGCGGAACTAGCTGATAAACATGAAAGCGAAATCAAACCCTTGCGTTTACAATTAGACAATCTAAACATCGAGCGTGCTGCACGACTAGAAGCGATATCAACACACAAAGAAGCGCTGCGATCTCAAATCAGCAGAATGCGTGAAACGATACGCAGAATTCTTGAGGAGGACACAACACTAGCGGAACGTATTCGAACGCTTTTTAGAGAACAAGGCATTACTATCGTTTCCATTATTACTGCCTTTGGTATGATTATCAGCACTATCGTTTTGGCCGTCACGGGTGGAGGGGGCACTCCACGGGCGCCGCCGTCGGGTAAAAAAGATGACAACTGGATAAGAAAAAGACTTAAAGATTTGGGAGAATTACTTAAAAAATTAGGTTTAAAGGCGATTGATGCCCTCCCAGGAGTCATTGGGGCTATTGTTTCGTGGTTATTAAGCACGTTGGGTAAAGCGGTTGGGTGGTTAGCCAACAACCTGTGGGCACTCGTGCTCGGTGCTGGCCTCCTCCTGTTTGATTATTTAAAGAAGAGAAAGTAAATACCACCTAGACCTATCAATCCTAAAGTAAGAGCGACTTTATAGTCTTTGTGAGTTGTTGGCTCTTCTTCGTACGATACTTTCGCTGGTTTGAGTTTAAATTTGTTATCCAAAGAACCTGCACCATACAGAAAGGGTCTATTACCAGCACCGGTAGCTATTGCAAATCCTGGTTGAGATGTTTGTATTATTTTTTAATTTCTATAGGTAAGAGTGCACCACCCACGAATGCCTAACAAAACTCTCGTTTCACCCGCTCCTGTCCTCGGTGTTGTCAAAGGCTTGTGTGATTTATAATCGAGCACCGTATTACTCGCATCAAGCATTGCCAAGTCTGCATCAGAAGGTGGCACAAGAGCCCAGTGACCTCTAGACCATTGAAGAGCTTTTCCTGATGGGGCAACAAAATAGTATGCATGTACATTTGGTGGAACACTTTGGGTATTGGGTGGTGGAACACTCTGGGGTGAAACACTCTTGGTAGGTGGTACAATGTGTGGTAGTTCGTTTAATCCATCATTAACACCAATATTCTGTTCTTCTGTCGCAATGACAATTTTATTATTATAATTAATGTGTGTACCAACCCTCAATGCCATATCAGATGGGGCCATATAAAGGCCAACACCAAATGCAAAGTTTACTTCGGATCTCGCGTACTGGAGAACGTCCTGGTATTTTTTTTATCGCCGTTTGTAGGTTTTCGGGGGCATTAATCGCATCTTCAACATTGGCTAAAAATTGTTTTTGCGCATCAAATCCAGTTCCTTTTGTTGTTATACTCGTGCGCGTTTGCGCTTGTGACCCTATTAGAGGCCACACATAAGTGCGAATGCTATCGTTGAGACGAACTATCCCCGCATGTGTAAAACCCAACCCCTTATCAGGAATAAATGTTGTCCAAGCCCGGGTGATGTCCACCGTATGTCTGATTGTATCGTGGGGGCTAAAGAACACAGGTCCCTCTCCTCTGTTTCTCATTGCCTGTCGTGCAGCCCCACCGGGGGTCTCAGCCTGAATAAATTCTCCCAAACCAAAGCCATGCTTTTCTATTTTCTGTCTCCAATCCCTCTGCCCAAATTCGGCACACAAACGCTGATAAACTGCTTTATCAAACGGATTATTATACATGTTAAATGCTTGGTCGGTGGGTAGCGGGATTTTTAACTCGTCCAATAACCTCCGAATCTGATAGTAAAAATGAAACCTATACACGGCTCGAATAAACGGATCAGAAGCTTGAAAATGTTCTTCCGTTACTCCACACCCGGCGGTCGCGCACCATACCACAAAATTGATTTGATTCTGCCACCACACTATCGGGTTGTTTCTCCACGCAAGCCAGGCTGCATTCATCGCGCGAATATCCCCAGTCATAGTGGGGTTCGCATAAGACTGAAAAACATCGGGAAACTTGGCGGTAAAAGAATATTCGCTGTTCACGTAGATCATTTGCGTACAACTTATTCTTTTTTCTTTATACCCGGTTGTATAGGACGCGTCCTTGTTGAAGCTGTAAATTTTCTTATTCATAGCTATGTATATAATAACAACCGATATTCAAAAAGACGAATTACCGCGGTGCATACCTAATCAAAGTGGAAGACTAGAAATCGCGCTGCGTGAAATAACTTATTATCCCAACTGGAAAAATATCAGTGATGAGCTCCGAAACAATTTCTTTACTACTACCGATCGTAAGATAATAATCCCAGATGGTTATTATAATGTGTGTGAATTGAATAAAGAAGTGTTCACCCCCCACGGTGCAGAGTTAGACTTGCACGCTCCGAGTGGCTATCTGAGAATAAAGAGCACCAAATCGATTGAACTTTCTGAGCGTCTTGCACATACTCTGGGGTTCCCCAAAAAACTCATCGCGCCGGGAATAATGGTGATAGGAAACAGGCATCCACGGCTCGCGATACATAAAGCACTTTACATTCACCTCTCTCAAATTAGTACCACCGATAATTTCTATAACGGATTGCCTTCTACGTTGTTACAATCAATCCCAGTAGAAAATGAAAGATGCGGGGGTGGTCGAACAACCACGTTGACATCACCCCAATACAAAAGACTTTCTCACGGAGATTTACCACGGTACATGGCAGCTAAAACCCCTCGACAAGTGGATAATAGATTTTAAAATTGAATCACCTTACATTACCAAAGAAGAAAATAATAATTATAGAATAAAAAAACAGTGGCTGGATGTTCGTTGATTTAAGAGCGTTGGATGTAAATTTAGTAATATACCAGAAGAGGTGTTATGTGCTTAAGAAACGCTCGAAGGTTCAATCTGCATTTAGAATAGATTTTTATGAGCTAGATAGTTTGTGGGGCTTCCGTTTCCGTATTATTTATGATGTAATTCTCGGTGAAGAGCCTGATGATTTTGCAGAAGTTTTTGAATGGTTTTACATTAAATGGCCCAAAAATCTTGCAAATCAACCCCTGAGAATCACCATTGAAAAACAAGATGATATGCCCTATGATATTATACCACAGGGTAGTCATATAGAATTCTCGCTTGAAGGTATTGCCACAAAACAGAAAGCAGTTTTTGGATCCACCTCCGTCTTCCTCAAAATATTTCCTTTAGAAGACTACGTTGCACCAATTTGAATATTTAGAATATACTATAAATATTAGAAATGGTTGATCCTGGAGGGCCAGGAACACATAATATCAAACCCTGCACTACGCTCGGTTTGGTTGATCTCGGAGATACAGACGGATTTGATGTGTTGGGAATAGAAAATCAGTTGTACGCCTTCCAACTTTCTGAAGGAACGTACAAAAGAAAAGAAATAACGAGTAATGGTGGTGGCAACAAATTCAGCGAACTTGCAGACGTGAACGTTGACGGTGTTGTTGTGAACAAACCACATCATCTTGTTCTTTCCGACGATGATACGTGGGTACCTTATCCGGTGGATAACTGGGATTTAGATTTTGAAATAAAACAACCCTATGTTAGTATTGGAAGAAATCATGCTCTACAAAAAATACAAAATAGTGGTAAACTGTTGGCTTCCTATCATACGCGTAAAGATCTAATCGTCGTTAACAGCGACGACTTTGGATATGTTATTGGTATGAAAGGTAAAAAGACTGGTACACTGCGGTTAATTAAAGAGTTTGATTTTGAGCCGCCTATTCAGGGGTCAACTATCGTTTTAGATATACTCCTTAGTGGGGTGCCAGATGATTTTGTAGAAGTTTTAAAAGGGTTGCAGATAAAATGGCCTGGAAATCTTAAAAATAAACTCTTGAGAATTACCATCAAAATTCCAGTGGTTGGCCCATCTGATCAACCCGATCCCTCTATAGAATTCTCGCTCGAAGGTGTCATCAAACGTCCATCGTTAGATAAAATATCTCTCGACTTTATTCACATCGGACCTCTTCAGCTTAAAAGACTGCGCTACTCTCCTCATCCTGTTACCATAATTTAAAAACAAAAAATGATTACTATAGAATAATGGAGTTTCGCCTACGAGAGATATCGAATATAAAAAACAACCTCGAAAAGGAGCGTGATGAAAGAACTTTATTTTATAAAAAATATAAACGCGGTGTAAATATCGCTACAGCCGCGGATACAACGCTGACGACTCTTAGTCTCGCCCTTGGGGCATCGGGTGTTGGATTACTGTTGAGTGTCGCCGCTGCTCCCGTAGCTATTGGAATAGAAGTGGGAGCTGGTCTCCTTGGTGTGGTTGGTTTAACTTGTAAATTTATTCATAAAAAATTAATGTCACAAGCTATGAAGCACAACGAGATTCGCGTGTTGGCCGAGTCAAAACTGAACACTATAAATGATCTTATTTCAAAAGCATTAGAAGATGATAAAATAAGCGATGAAGAATTTAGTCTCATTCTGGCTGAAGTTGAAAAATTCAATGCAATGAAAACAGACATAAAATCGAAACACAAAACTCAGTTGTTTAACGGAAAGAAAAATCTATTTGATATTCAAGATGGTAAACCATCCAAAAAGCTAACTAGGTCAAACGTTCATATGTGAACGGTTGACCCACTTGATACCTCCTCTCTTATGAACCAGAACCCCCATGACCATTTGGCTCTCCATACACATATTTAACCATCATTTTTTTATCTAGTGATTTGGCTCTCCATACACCCTTTTAAGCCGATCGCGCGGGTTTTTCGTTTTTATGGTTTAAGGCGTTGTTGCGCCTTATGGGCGCTTAAATCCGGATCGCGCGGGTTTTTCGTTTTTATGGTTTAAGGTGTTGTTGCGCCTTATGGGCGCTTAAAACCGTTACATATAGAACCCACATCCCTCATACTACTTGAGCGCGCTTTTGTTCGGCCACCTCGTTGAGCGCTCTGTCCCCCCCCCCTCCCCCCCCACACACACATCCCCCACCCCCGCCCACCCTCTCTGTATCTGCGCAATATCCCCCTCTCCCCGTTCATGTTTTGCAGTCACGTTGGTTTCACAATCAACACATTTGTTTGGCAAGATCGTTGGGGACACAATGCTGCTGTTTGTTTCCCGTGTTACTGTCCAATTGTATGTTGTCTGATGATGTTTGCACAGTTTTCTTTCTTTTAGTTTGACTTCTTTGCACGTATGTTGTTTTGGACACATCTTGCAGCAACTGTCATTTTCAAAGGACAAGAGGTTTGAAAGAAAAAAAACCAGTGCTTAAAAGTCTTCAGTCCATTCACAACCCATTTTCAAAAGAAAATATCAAATAATCGTCAGATTCTGGTTCTTTATCAGCCAGTTAATTAGCAAATGAATTTGTTTAGTGGCAACAAAACTGTTTGAGTGGGAGATGACACCGGTGGTAGTGGTTGGACTCCAGCTGGGTTCAGGAATGGGCGCCAGGGGAGGGGATGAAGACATATGCTGTGTCAAAAAGTGATCAACTGATCAGCAATGATTGTCATTGAAATCAACCTCAGAATTAGGGTTATTTGATAATGCCGTATTATTCACGAAGGGGCACCGAAGTAAAATATGCTGTGTTAACGTATCTCCGTACATACACCAAATAATCATGATATATATAATACACTATCAAAGGTGCAGTTTTCATCATTCATCATTGATCGTTGATTATTGATAATGCACTAGTAGCCTGTGTCTCGATTGTCATTATTTATTATGGAGCTGTGCTGGGTATGTAGCCCTCCTTGACTGATAAAGACAATTTTACATTTATACGGTAAATATAACATCAGTACCTTTTTGGGAACAAAAAGAACAACAACAGTGCTGCATTTCAGTAATCAGATCAGATTCCTCAGTTTTAGTTTCAAGGTTTCGGTGCACGCGGACTGATACATATACCACATGCCATACTCACAAAAAAGGGGGGGGTCCGGGTACAGATACCTGAACTACACATAAACCCAACGCAGTTGATAGCCATGATGGCCGTAAGAGTGCTGCCGGAGAAGGAAAAGGCACTGTAAAACAGGCAGTGATGTACAGAGATGCAAACTACCAAGACTCACACAAAACATATTTTGCAATATCTGCTGATTTGAGACAAGGTGAAACAGACCTAGAATGCATACAAAAGAGCACTTAAAAATATCACGAGGAGAATTAATCATAAGTCAATGCCTTTAGGACAGTGACAGACTATTGTGGAACAGTGATTTTGTAAATGTTTTGCGTTTTTTTCTTTCTTTAAGCCTGGAAATACAAATCCGATATATACCACCTATTTTGCAATGAAATGTCAGCGCACACTTTTCCAGAACAGGATCATGAAGATACTAAACGATGTGGATTGTCCTCCTTTGTTAAATTCATGTTGTCGAAAATATTAAAAATTGCTTATTTCGTCTTGCTATGTTCCACGATAGCGTTTAACAAAACACTGCTCAGTCAAATCTGATGTTTCTCAAGAGGGAGAGCGCCACTTAGTCTGTTAGCAGCAAGAAATGAAGCATGAAAAGGAACGTCCAAGGCGAGTTTATATTCTCTGGCCAATAGTTACAACATGATTATGCTTTTGTTTCTGAAAGTTTCTATTTTTCATATAAATGTTCACGTGTAAAATTGTCAAATATAACTGTCGGATGCAAGAAAATGACAACAGAGCAACGAAGTAAAACGCCAATAGATCTCCAACGTCTCGTCAGTTGACCTAACAGGTGACGGAGAATGAGAGAGAGGGGGGGTGGGGGGAGTAAAGAGGGGTAGAGTTGGCGTGAGATCTGGCAGTGTGTACATTGCACATGGTGCCGCCACTGAACGTTCACTTTCACCTTCTCTGGTGTTTGCCGTCAGGAAACGTGTCAGTGGCGTTGGAGGTCAGACAGTCAGGCCTCCACGCCGGCCAGCAAGGTGTCTCCCAGAAACCCGTGTTGGTGGTACTGATCTTGTTGGACACACATTGTAGCTTTCGGATGAGACGATAAACCGATGTCCCGTGTGAACAATGCATTCAGCGCACGTAAAAGGACAGCAAAAAAGGGGTTGTCCTTGGACAAAACCTGCAGAAAAATTACCTTTGCCAGTAAAAACTGTCCACTTGCAGACAGAAAAATTACCTTTGCCAGTAAAAACTGCCCACTGCAGACAGAAAAATGACCTTTGACAGTAAAAACTGTCCACTGCAGACAGAAAAATGACCTTTGCCAGTAAAAACTGCCCACTGCAGACAGAAAAATGACCTTTGACAGTAAAAACTGTCCACTGCAGACAGAAAAATGACCTTTGCCAATAAAAACTGTCCACTTGCAGACAGAAAAATTACCTTTGCCAGTAAAAACTGCCCACTGCAGACAGGAAAAAATGACCTTTGACAGTAAAAACTGTCCACTGCAGACAGAAAAATGACCTTTGACAGTACAAACTGCCCACTGCAGACAGAAAAATGACCCTTGACAGTACAAACTGCCCACTGCAGACAGAAAAATGACCTTTGACAGTAAAAACTGTCCACTGCAGACAGAAAAAAATGACCTTTGACAGTACAAACTGCCCACTGCAGACAGAAAAATGACCTTTGACAGTACAAACTGCCCACTGCAGACAGAAAAAAATGACCTTTGACAGTAAAAACTGTCCACTGCAGACAGAAAAAAAATGACCTTTGACAGTACAAACTGCCCACTGCAGACAGACAAAGGAGAGGTGTATGCTGCACCGTAGTGACGGGCTGTGCCCGAGAAGAGCAGCCCCAATTTAACACTCATAAGTCTGCTTAAAAAAAGTAATACAATTCAGTACAATGCAATACAATACAATAACAGTTTCCAAGCGAGCTTGTGCGAAGATGGCCGCCTTCATCGGTGCGCCATCTGCTCTGTGACGCGTTATTGCTTTGCCTAATGAGTTGGCGTGTCAATCAATGACTAATTAAAGGTAAACACATATCTACCGGTGCGCCGGTAGCCCGGGCCCATCCCTGTGTGTACGTGTGAAGGGCACAGGTGGCAGTGATCTGTCCCCACACCAAAAGCTGGCCACTGAACGGCAGGTGAAGGATCACGGCACTCTTTCTGACCACCTCCATTTGCCGCTGTTGTCGTGTACATTGATGTGTATTTCTACACGTCAGGCGGGTGTAGGGAGATGTATAAACACACACACACACACACACACACACACACACACACACACACTGGGGTGTACATTCAGATGTATATATACACTTCACTGGGGTGTACATTCAGGTGTGTATATACACTTCACTGGGGTTTACATTCAGGTGTGTATATACATTTCACTGGGGTGTACATTCAGGTGTGTATATATACTTCACTGGGGTGTACATTCAGGTGTGTATATACACTTCTCTGGGGTGTACATTCAGGTGTGTATTTACACTTCTCTTGAGTATACACTTCGCTGGAGTGTTCATTCAGATGTGTATATACACGTCACTATAGTGTACATTTAGACGTATATATACGAGTCACTGAGATGTACATTCAGATGTACATATACACGTCACTTGGATGTACATTCAGGTGTGTATATACATGTCACTGGTCTCTCTCCTGTGGGAAATGCACTGTTGTGCATCATACCGTGTCACCGTCACCCCCATCACCGCCATCAAAGTTGACGCTCAGAGCAGAGTATTCTCAACCGCCCTCCCGCCCCCTCCACCCCCACCCCCTCCTTATAATTTCCCTTATCGTTGTGTCCTCTCCTCTCTGACTTCCTGTCATTCCACTTGACCTTACGCTTCTGTTAGTGGCACTATTTGATGCAGGGTATGTGTAATCCCAAGTCCCACTTAGCGAGAAGTGGGTTTTTTTTCTTTATTAAAGAGATTGACAGTGGGGTGTGTCTATCACCACACATCTTTATAAATGAAAATATTGTTGTCTGCTCTTACTTTTGAAATGTTCTGTTTACTTTTTGTTTAGTTCCATTTTCAGGTCCACATCCCTTTCGGTGGGAGTGTCGTTTCCTTTCGTTTCCTTCGCTGCGATTATTTAAAGACTATACACTGTTCATATTGGTGCATTTGTGTGTGTGTGTGTGTGTGTGTGTGTGTGTGCGTGTGTGTGTGTGTACGTGTGTGTGTGTGTGTGTACGTGTACGTGTGTGTGTACGTATACGTGTGTGTGTGTGTGTGTGTGTGTGTACGTGTGTGTGTGTGTGTGTGTGTGTGACGCAAATGCACCAATGTAAAAGGTGCATAGTCTTTGAATAAGCGTGTGTGTGTGTGTGTGTGTGTGTGTGTGTGTGTGTGTGTGTGTGTGTGTGTGTGTGTGTACCAGTTCGATGAACATGGCCCATTTTAATTTGATTTCATTTCAACTATTTGCCTCCAGTGTGTCCTTCATTTTTATTTACTTGTCAGTTTTGTTTATTTCATTGAATTTCCAGTTTAATGCTTTATTCATACCAATGGTAAGTCTCTCAAGGCCTGACCAGCGGGTTGATGCCGATGTCAAGCTGGATGCTCCCCGCAACCACCACAACCCACTTTATATATATATATATATATATATATATATATATATATATATATATATATATATATATATATATATATATATATATATATAACACAGATGCTGTGTAGCATTATGGATCAGTCCGCACTCTTTGACGCCTCTTTGAAAGGAAAAGAAACTGTACACCTTTCTAGATCACTTCCGACATAATATAAGCTGTATGCAGTTCAGCTTTCTTGTGAACTCAGTTTTCTCCTGTGCTTGTCAAGCTGTCTGAAGCCCCCACTTCCTGATGGATGACCGGTCTGATCTCTCAAACCGCTGTGTGTGTGTATGTGTCTGTGTCTGTGTGTCTGTGTCTCTGTGTGTGTGCGTGCGTGCTTGTATGTGTGTGACCACCCCTTTCCCCTCTTCCTCTTTCAATGACACCCACCCCTTCCCACCTCAGACTAGGTGTCCCCAATGTTCGTTCAGAGCAGGTGGCCAACCACCTGTGTCACTACATCAGAACCTGATCAGGGGACGGATAGCATCAAGGCAGCCTCAATGAAAGTGGAGAGTTACAGACAATGCCCGATTCATTGTGCCACTCAGTGTGTTGTTTTTAATTGTGTTTTTGTTGTTGTGATGGTGGTAGTGGTGTATTGTTTGGTCAGTTTTAAAAAAAAACAAACTGCAATCAGGTACATAGAAATACATTTGTTGTTTAACAAGTTTCATTAAGCTTGTGCATGTAACCAGTCGTAATAGGAAGGTTGACATTTATGTAGGTAGGTAATTGCACAGACATACGTTGGAAGATGGGAAGGTAGGTAGCTTGACATGTCGGTACGTAGGTGGACAGACATGTAGGTAGTTCATATGGTACATTCACATGTAGGTAAGGTGTTAGGAACACAAACATGTAGGTGACAGGTACACAGACAAAGAGGTAAAAAGAAAACGGTTGATTTGTACTGGGTAGATAAATAGATAGATTCATAGGTAGCTGTCGTGTAAACAGGTATATATGTAGGCAGTCGTGTAAACAGGTATATATGTAGACAGACATGGCAGGTAGGTAGGAAGGTAGGCAGGTAGGTAGGTAGGCAGGTAGGAAGGTAGGTAGGTAGGAAGGCAGGCAGGTAGGTACGAAGGTAAGCAGGTAGGAAGGTAGGCAGGTAGGAAGATAGGTAGGTAGGAAGGCAGGCAGGTAGTAAGGTAGGTAGGTAGGAAGGCAGGCAGGTAGGTAGGAAGGCAGGCAGGTAGGTAGGTATGAAGGCAGGCAGGTAGGAAGGTAGGTAGGTAGGAAGGCAGGCAGGTAGGTACGAAGGTAAGCAGGTAGGAAGGTAGGCAGGTAGGAAGATAGGTAGGTAGGCAGGTAGGTAGTAAGGCAGGTAGGTAGAAAGGTAGGAAGGCAGGTAGGAAGGTAGGTAGGAAGGTAGGCGGGTAGTTAGGAAGGTAGGCAGGCAGGTAGGAAGGCAGGCAGGTAGGTAGGAAGGCAGGTAGGTAGGTAGGCAGGTAGGTAGGAAGGTAGGCAAGCACGTACGAAGGTAGACAGGAAGGTAGGTAGGTAGGTA
Source organism: Babylonia areolata (assembly GCF_041734735.1). Lineage (NCBI taxonomy): Eukaryota > Metazoa > Mollusca > Gastropoda > Neogastropoda > Buccinidae > Babylonia > Babylonia areolata. The sequence continues at coordinate 25,319,585 of NC_134882.1, read as the reverse complement.
GGTACGAAGGTAGGCAGATAGGTAGGAAGGCAGGTTGGTAGGAAGGTAGGTAGGCAGGTAGGTAGGAAGGCAGGCAGGTAGGTAGGAAGGCAGGCAGGTAGGAAGGTAGGTAGGCAGGTAGGTAGGAAGGCAGGCAGGTAGGTACGAAGGTAAGCAGGTAGGAAGGGAGGTAGGTAGGAAGGCAGTTAGGCAGGAAGGTAGAAAGGTAGGCAGGCAGGCAGGTAGGTAGGAAGGCAGGTAGGAAGATAGGCAGGTAGGTAGGAAGGTAGGCAAGCACGTACGAAGGTAGACAGGCAGGCAGTTAGGAAGATAGGCAGGAAGGTAGAAAGGCAGGCAGGTAGGAAGGTAGGCAGGTAGGTTGGAAGGTAGGCAGGCAGGCAGGAAGGTAGGTAGGTAGGTAGGTACGAAGGTAGGCAGGTAGGTAGGAAGGCAGGTTGGTAGGAAGGTAGGTAGGCAGGTAGGTAGGAAGACAGGCAGGTAGGTAGGCAGGTAGGTAGGAAGGCAGGCAGGTAGGTAAGAAGGCAGGCAGGTAGGTACGAAGGCAGGCAGGTAGGAAGGTAGGTAGGCAGGTAGGTAGGAAGGCAGGCAGGTAGGTACGAAGGTAAGCAGGTAGGAAGGGAGGTAGGTAGGAAGGCAGTTAGGCAGGAAGGTAGAAAGGTAGGCAGGCAGGCAGGTAGGTAGGAAGGTAGGTAGGCAGGCAGGTAGGAAGATAGGTAGGTAGGCATGTAGGTAGGAAAGCAGGTAGGTAGGAAGGTAGAAAGGTAGGTAGGCAGGAAGGTAGGAAGGCAGGTAGGTAGGAAGGCAGGCAGGTAGGAAGGTAGGTGGGCAGGTAGGAAGGTAGGTAGGAAGGTAGGCGGGTAGGTAGGAAGGTATGTAGGTAGGCAGGTAGGTAGGAAGGTAGGTATGTAGGTGGGAAGGTAGGCAGGTAGGTAGAAAAGTAGGCAGACAGGTAGGAAGGTAGGCAGGTAGTTAGGCAGATAGGAAGGTAGGTAGGAAGGTAGGCAGGTAGGTAGGAAGTTAGGCAGGCAGGTAGGTAGGAATGTACGCAGGTAGGTAGGAAGGAAGGTAGCCAGGTATGTAGGAAGGTAGGTACGAAGGTAGGCAGGCAGGTAGGTAGATAGTAAGGTAGGTGGGCAGGAAGGTAGGAAGGCATATAGGTAGGAAGGCAGGCAGGTAGGAAGGTAGGTGGGTAGGTAGGAAGGTAGGTAGGAAGGTAGGTGGGCAGGTAGGAAGGTAGGCAGGTAGGAAGGTATGTAGGAAGGCAGGTAGGAAGATAGGCAGGTAGGTAGGAAGGTAGGCAAGCAGGTAGGAAGGTAGACAGGCAGGCAGGTAGGAAGATAGGCAGGTAGGTAGAAAGGTAGGCAGGCAGGCAGGTAGGTAGGAAGGTAGGCAGGTAGGTAGGAAGGCAGGTAGGAAGGTAAGTAGGTAGGCAGGTAGGTAGGAAGGTTGGTAGGTAGGTAGGTAGGTAGGCAGGAAGGTAGGCAGGTAGGTAGGTAGGCAGGTAGGCAGGCAGGCAGGTAGGTAGGCAGGTAGGTAGGAAGGTAGGCAGGTAGGTAGGTAGACAGGTAGGTAGGAAGGTAGGTAGGTAGACAGGTAGGTAGGAAGGAAGGTAGGTAGGTAGGCAGGTAGGTAGGAAGTTAGGCAGGCAGGTAGGTAGCCAGGTAGGTAGGAAGGTACGCAGGTAGGTAGGAAGGTAGGCAGGCAGGTAGGTAGGAAGGCAGGCAGGTAGGTAGGAAAGTAGGAATGTAGGCAGGTAGGTAGGAAGGCAGGCAGGTAGGTAAGAAGGTAGGAATGTAGGCAGGTAGGTAGGAAGGTAGGCAGGCAGGTAGGTTGGAAGGTAGGCAGGTAGGTGGGTACGAAGGTAGGCAGGTAGGTAGGTAAGCACACTGACGTATTGCTTTGTATGTTTACATGATTGTAGGTAGGTAGGCAGACACACAGGTAGATACGTGGGTTGTCATGCAGGGTTGATACAGAGACATATACATAAGTAGGAAAACTGAATAGGTAGTACATAAATAGGTGCACAGACATATATGTAGGTCGAAATATAGGTACGTAGGTAGATAGGTACACGTACACACACACACACACACACACACACACACACACACACACACACACGCACACACGCTTACACACACACACACACACACACACACACACACACACACACACACACACACACACACACACACACATATATATATATATATATGCGACATGTATGTAGCGACATAGTTACACATTGGTATGCAGGTAGGTTGGTTGAAAAATAGCTTGGTAGGATGACAAGTCGCATCACATCGGAAAGCTTCAGACTGACACAGATAAAAGGTCACAGAAACCATGTACAAGGTGACCTGTCTACGATCGTGATCCAGTCATTTAACATGAAAACTTTCCGTATTCTTCAAGACCCTCTGTCTGTCTGTCCGTCCGTCTGTCTGTCTGTCTGTCTGTCTGTCTGTCTGTCTGTCTGTCTCTCTCGATATATATGTATATACATAGAGAGAAGGGGAAAACAGAGGATATATATATATATATATATATATATATATATAGAGAGAGAGAGAGAGAGAGAGAGAGATATATATATATATGTATATATATATATACATACATATCCTGTTTCCCCCTCTTCTCTCTGTCTCTCTCTCTCTCTCTCTCTCTCTCTCCATCATATCTCAGCCTTGCTCGCCTTGCAGTCTGAGTCCCCCCCCCCCTGTCTTTCGCACTGACACCTCGTGAACACTGGCATATATGCCTGCAGTCTGTGTTTGCCTCTCCCCTCCCCTCTCCCCTAGCCCTTTCTTTCCCACTGACACCTTGTGAACACCTAGAGGGAGGCGGGGGATGGCTGTGTCGTCAGATCTTCGCTTGGTGTAGCGCTGAATGGGTTATGTACAGGCAAGCCGCGCATGAAGCCAGGGAGGCCATCAAACATCGAAAGTATTGTCGAACAGACCAAACATGAAAACAAACACCATTTCAATCATAAACAAACATCAGGGTTGTTGTTTTTTACACACTGATCCGCCACTTTGAATCCTACCTTGGTGTGTCATGAAATGCAAACATATACACGGTTTATTGTAATGGTTTGGTCTTCAATCTTGATTTTACGCTGTGGCGAACTGGCATAAAGTGACTGAAGCTGTCGGGGTCACGTGATGTATGTGTTGCTACATATCCACATGCCAGGTCGTTTGATGGTACTTGTTTTCAGCGCTGGATGTCATTGCATTCTCCCCAAGGCTTCTCTGGTCATTCTCCTCAAGGAGTTGGTGACTGTAGCCAAGATGACAACGTTTTACCATGTTCATGGGGGTTTTTGCCGGAATAATGGCGTTTTTGCCATGACATCGGTTCTGTGGCTAAGATTATGACGCTGTGCCATGGCCATGGTTTTTGCGGCCAGGATCATGACATGTTCGCATGACATTGGTTCTGCGTCTGTCTTTCTCCCTCTCTCTCTCGCCCTCTCTGTCACCCTTTCTCCCTCCCTCACTCTCGTCTTCCATTCAAGAACATTGCACCTATGTCTCTGCCGAAGTCGTGACTTTGAATGTAGATGGTCCGGAAGTGTGTGTGACTTGGATATTTTGTTGTAAAGTGTATGCTTTACAGGTCTTCATTTCACGTTGACCAATATCACTCAAGTTCGAAAATTGATATATTTCTCCGCATTGACATGAAACGAGGTTTTAGGCCACCGTGTCTGTCCATGTGTTTGGGTCATTACAAAGAAGTGCGTCAAGGATATGGTCTCTCTCTCTCTCTCTCTCTCTCTCTCTCTCGCTCACTCGCTCGCTCTCTGCACTCTCTCGCTCACCGTCGCGCGCGCGCTTAGTATGCATGCATGTGAAACATAATTTATCGTTTATGACATAGTCAAGCAATGGCATCATCAGTTCAGGTTTGGTTGGCCCCCATTCCCGGGCGACCACAATCCGCCATTGATGAAGACATCATTCGGCAAGCGGAGGCCGCCATTTTGGAGATCTCCGCATAACCATTTACATACTAGCCAAGATATCATGATAGTGTGGGGTCTGCGGAAGAAAATCATCCATGACCGTTTGCACATGTGGAAATTGTCTGCACGTTGGGTTCTGCGATTGCTCACACCTTTCCAACAGCAGGAACGGGTCACGTGCTCCGAGGCTGTTTTGGCCATGTGCCAAGAAAACCAAGACTTCTTCGACAGACTGGTAACGCAGGACAAAACATGGGTCCATCACTATGATCCAGAGACTAAAAAAGCCCAGTCGAAGCAATGGAAGCATTTTGATTCACCACCTCCGAAGAAGGCTCGTGTCCAACCCTCGGCAGGCAGGATCATGCTTACAGTCTTTTGAGACCGGCGCGGAGTAGTGATGATGGATTTCCTGGCAAGGTGTACCACAACTTCCGGGACATCCAACGCTTCATTGCTGCAGAAATTGCGGGAGGCCATCGAAACCGAGAGGCGTTGCATGCTGTCCAACTGTGTTTGCCTCCTGCAAGACAACGCCCTGATTCACAACTCGCATATTGCCCAGACGGAAGTACGGTCCTGCGGTTATGAAATCCTTTCTTACCCCCCTTACTCTCTCGACCTCTCAGCATCTAAATTTCACCTCTGAGAGAACGGAAACTGGAGAAATGGGGAGGTGCTCACGGTACAAAATGTAATTACGACATTTTGTACCCGTGTGCGCGGTACGAAATGTCAAACCATTACAATTTGTCACGTTTGTGACAGTTTGTTCCACATTGTCGTATATTTATGTCAACTGTGGTACGATTTGTCACTCATGAATAGACTGTTTTCCCTCGGGTCTGACTCGTCACTTGAGTAAAGTGCAGCTGAAAAGGTGAGTGAACAATTATTACTTCCACACAGATACACATGACCTAGTGGTTAAGATGTCCGCCTGGGGAGTGGAAGCTCCCAAGTTCGACCCTCACCTGAGTTAAACCAAAGACTTCAAAACTGGTAACCTGGCATAAGTCAGAGATTACTTTGACGTAAATTGCAGAGATTGACTACTTAACAGCTTATTAGTGTGTTATGGATACTACTGTACCTTTTACAGTGTGGATGACCGGTGGTCAGTGACAATGACCACTGGTCGCTTTGACTTAAAAACTTTTTTTTTATACTCTAAACAGCTTATTACTGTCACCAGATAATTTTTGCACCTTTGATAATCCATATGACCAGTGGCCAGTGCCACTGACCAGTGGTCACTTTGATATAAATTGCATGTTTTAACTAACAGCTTATTAGTGTCTTATTAGTGCAGCTGACCAGTGGTCAATGACAATGACCAGTGATCACTACGACCTAAAATGTTTAGGCTTATTACTGTTTCCAAAGAATTTTTGTACCTGTAATAATACATATGACCAGTGGCCAGTGTCACTGAAGAGAGGGCATTTTGACGAATTTGCAGATTTTGACTATTTAACAACTTAGGGTATCCCGAGTATTTATGTACTTTGTAGAACGGAGATGACTGCTGGGCAATAATACAATAATTAAGACTAGTTCTCTCCCGCAACAGAAAAGATTCTAATTTTGAAAAACAAGCGTTTTTAATTTATACAAGAATTTCGTCTGTGACTAGTGGACTGTAATCTTAACTAAACTGCAGATCTGTGACATACAGAGATAGATGTAACTGCTGTTTTAACCTAGCTGCAGGTGTATAACAAGTAGAGACAGGTGATTATTGTTTTAACCAAGGTGCAGTATGTGACTGCCGCAGATAGGTGACCGTTTTAACCTAGCTGTAGGTCTGACCATCAGACTGTTGTTTTAACCTAGCTGTAGGTCTGTGCATGCCACACGCAGTTGGCCCCCGGGGTGTGTCTACCCATGCATGCGAAGTCTGGATCCGGCAGAATCTGCGGAAGAAACCTATCGGTTCAACGGAGAGGAAGGCGGTTATAGCAACGCACTGTGGAGTGCAGAGAGCAAGATGAGACACCGAAAGGATATCTTGGTCATCCACTGCATCCGTGCTCATCCTCCAGTCGTCTCGACTTAGTCTTGCCACTGGAAATTGGTGGACCCGGACGAGAGAGTGAGGTCGACGTTGCGCAACTCCTCTTCACTTTAAACAAACTCATCGCGCAAATCATCAGTCATCCATACTGACCTTTCATCCTTCATCATTTCATCACCCCCAAGTCCTGTGGCGACAGGCGAGCGACGAAACGACAGGTGTGGGTACACTGGCAGTCGCAGCCGCAGACCTGCATGCAGGCGGCTCAGGCCATAGGGTCGTTCTTCGTCGACAGGAGCAGCGATGGAGCTCGGCAGCCGTCTGAGCGTCTGAGCAGCCCTCTTTAGGAATGCACTGCTCACCTCCCTGGCATGAGGAAGGGGCTAGAAAAGGTGCCCTAAAAATTGCCTGCTCCATATCACCCTGGCCAGCATACCGCGGCTGGCGGGGACCCTACATCAGCGGTCGAAACAAAAAGAAAGAAAAGAAAAAAACAAGGATCGTTCCTCTCACCATTGGTGCTTGGAACATAAGGACTCTCCTGGACAGAGATAACACGGACAGACCCCAAAGGAGAACGACACTAGTTGCATCCGAACTCGCCAGATACAACATTGACATTGCAGCCTTGAGTGAGACTCGGCTTGCAGGCGAAGGCGAGCTCTGTGAACGGGGATCTGGTTACACCTTCTTCTGGAGTGGACGAGGAAGCGAAGAGCGACGTGAGGCTGGCGTTGGTTTTGCAGTAAAAACAGCACTTGTCAGCAAGCTAGCTGGAATCCCAAAGGGAGTCAGCATTAGGCTTATGACCATGAAACTCCCACTGGCATCTGGCCAGAAGCGCCTCACCATTGTCAGTGCCTACGCCCCAACCATGACCAACCCGGATGAAGTGAAGGCGAAGTTCTACGAGGACCTTCACTCTGTCATTGCTGCTATCCCTAAAGCAGACAAGCTCATCATTCTTGGGGACTTCAATGCTAGAGCTGGCTCTGACTTCATCTCCTGGGATGGAGTGATTTGAAAGCATGGTGTGGGCCACTGCAACCCAAATGGATTGCTTTTGCTTCAGACCTGTGCAGAGCACGAACTGCTGATAACCAACAGTTTTCTGCCTCCCTACCCGTAACAGGACGTCATGGATGCACCCTCGCTCAAAGCATTGGCATCTCATCGATTATGTCATCGTCAGGAAAAGGGATAGGCAAGATGTACGTGTAACAAAGACCATGTGCGGCGCCGAGTGTTGGACAGACCACCGCCTTGTAGTCTCGAAGCTGGATATTCGAATCCAGCCCAAGAGACGCCCCCAAGGCCAGAAGGCACCAAAACGGCTCAACATCGCGAAGCTGAAAAACATCACCATCAAACAGTCCTTTGTGGAGCTGCTGGAAGATCGTCTGGAATCCGCCTCTCTGAACAACCAGAATGTGGAGTCTGACTGGAGGACCCTGCGTGAGCTGATCTGTAGTACAGCTTCAGAGACCCTGGGTCCCATGACCAGAAAGCACAAAGACTAGTTTGATGAAAACTGTGATGAAATCAAGCAGCTTCTGGATGAGAAACGCCATCTGCATCAAGCCTACCTGAGCAACCCAAAGTCCACATCAAAAAAGGATGCGTACGATGCCATCCACAGGACTTTTCAGCAAAAGTTACACCAGATGCAGGATAAGTGGCTGAGTAACAAAGCTGATGAGATCCAGGGATATGCTGACAGGCACGATATGAAGAGGTTCTATGATGCCTTAAAAGAAGTCTACGGCCCCACATCCTCAGGATCATCCCCCCTCCTCAGTGCAGATGGGAATACCTTGATCACCGAGAAGGAGAAAATTCTCGAACGCTGGGCTGAGCACTTCAACAGTGTCTTAAATCGCCCTTCCTCCATAAATGATGAAGCCATAGACCGTCTCCCACAAGTCCCCATCAACGAAGCACTGGACGATCCGCCAACACTTCGTGAGACCCAGAAAGCAATCCGTCTGCTATCCAGTAGCAAAGCACCTGGCTCAGACTCCATACCAGCAGAGGTCTACAAGGATGGAGGCACTGTGCTGACTGAGAAGCTCCATCAGCTGTACTCACTCATGTGGAAAGAAGAGACGATCCCCCAGGATTTCAAAGATGCATCTATCATTCACTTGTACAAGCGAAAGGGGAACCGGCAAGCCTGTGATAACCATCGGGGCATTTCCTTGCTCTCCATCGCAGGCAAGATATTTGCCAGGATCCTACTAAACCGCCTCACAGCACACCTTGACCAAGGTCATTTGCCTGAGAGCCAATGTGGATTCCGGAAAGAGCGCGGAACCACCGACATGGTGTTTGCTGCAAGGCAGCTGCAAGAGAAATGTCAGGAGCAAAATGCTGATCTGTTCTCCACCTATGTCGACCTCACTAAGGCCTTCGACACTGTGAGCAGAGAGGGACTGTGGAAGATCATAGCCAAGTACGGATGCCCTCGGAAATTTATTTCCTTGGTCAGCCAATTCCATGAAGGCATGCAGGCTCGAGTCCAGGACAATGGCGAAACATTTGCTCCTTTTGCTGTCACAAATGGTGTCAAGCAAGGCTGCGTCCTGGCTCCAACGCTGTTCAGCCTCATGTTCTCTGCAGTGCTTACTGATGCCTTCAGAGATGGCGATGTTGGAATCGGCCTAAAGTACCGAACAGATGGCAAGTTGTTTAACCTCAGAAGGCTTCAAGCAAAAACGAAGGTCATGACAGACATCATCAGAGACTTTTTGTTTGCTGATGATTGTCCCCTCAACGCTGGATCTGAAGCTGACATGCAACTCAGCATCGACAAGTTTGCCACTGCCAGCAGGAACTTCGGCCTTACCATCAGCATGAGGAAAACTGAAGTTCTCCATCAGCCAGCCCCAGGGAAACCCTACGTTGAGCCCAACATCGCAGTCAACGGTCAGAGACTCAGTGCGGTGGAGCGGTTCACATACCTTGGCAGCACACTGTCACGAAATGTGACCATCGACGATGAAGTGAACGTCAGGATTGCAAGAGCAAGCGCAACTTTTGGTAGACTCAGTGCAAATGTCTGGAACAGAAGAGGCATTAGTCTTGAGACCAAGCTAAAGGTCTACAGAGCAGTAGTTCTCCCCACACTACTGTATGCCTGCGAAACTTGGACAGTGTACCAACGACATGCCAAGAAGCTGAACCACTTCCACACAACATGCCTCAGGAAGCTACTGAACATCAAGTGGCAAGACAGGACCCCAGACACAGAGGTGCTCGCAAAAGGCACCCTTCCCAGCATCTTCACCATCCTGATGCAGTCCCAGCTTCACTGGGCTGGACACGTGGCGCGCATGCCAGACCATCGGCTGCCCAAAAGGCTCTTCTATGGCGAGCTGCAACAAGGGAAGAGATCACACGGAGGTCAGAAGAAGCGCTTCAGAGATACTCTGAAAGTCTCTCTGAAAGTGTTTGATATCAACCCTGACTCCTGGGAGGAATCTGCAGTGGACCGTGACAAATGGCGCGCTGCTGTGCACAAAGGCACCAAGTTGTGCGAGGCTAACAGGACTGCTGCAGCTGTTCAGAAGAGGCAGGCCAGAAAGTCACGGGCAAACAAGCTCCCTGACAATGATATGCCTGTCTTTGTCTGCCCCAACTGTCAGCGAACATTTCGTGCGCAGATTGGACTATTCAGCCATCTGCGCATTCACAGATAGATTCATGAGCATCCTCCCCCCCCCACCCCCCCCAACACCGCCCTCCCCCCATCCCCCAGCTGGATGACAACGATGGTCATCATCGATCTCGATGGACACACCACCACCAGGTCTGTGACCATCAGACTGTTGTTTTAACCTAGCTGTAGGTCTGTGACCATCGGACTGTTGTTTTAACCTAGCTGTAGGTCTGACCAACAGACTGTTGTTTTAACCTAGTTGTAGGTCTGACCATCAGACTGTTGTTTTAACCTAGCTGTAGGTCTGACCATTGGACTGTTGTTTTAACCTAGCTTTTGGTCTGTGACCATTGGACTGCTGTTTCAACCTAGCTGTAGGTCTGACCATCAGACTGTTGTTTTAACCTAGTTGTAGGTCTGTGACCATCAGACTGTTGTTTTAACCTAGCTGTAGGTCTGTGACCATCAGACTGTTGTTTTAACCTAGCTGTAGGTCTGTGACCATCAGACTGTTGTTTTAACCTAGCTGTAGGTCTGTGACCATCAGACTGTTGTTTTAACCTAGCTGTAGGTCTGACCATCACTGTTGTTTTAACCTAGCTGTAGGTCTGACCATCAGACTGTTGTTTTAACCTAGCTGTAGGTCTGACCATCAGACTGTTGTTTTAACCTAGCTGTAGGTCTGACCATCAGACTGTTGTTTTAACCAAGCTGTAGGTCTGTGACCATCGGACTGTTGTTTTAACGTAGCTGTAGGTCTGTGACCATCGGACTGTTGTTTTAACCTAGCTGTAGGTCTGACCATCAGACTGTTGTTTTAACCTAGCTGTAGGTCTGACCATGAGACTGCTGTTTTAACCTAGCTGTAGGTCTGTGACCATCGGACTGTTGTTTTAACCTAGCTTTTGGTCTGTGACCATCAGACTGTTGTTTTAACCTAGTTGTAGGTCTGTGACCATCGGACTGTTGTTTTAACCTAGCTGTAGGTCTGACCATGAGACTGCTGTTTTAACCTAGCTGTAGGTCTGTGACCATTGGACTGTTGTTTTAATCTAGCTGTGGGTTCTGTACCAGCGGATACAGGGTGAATGTCGTTTTATCTTTGCTGCGGTCACAAATGTCACACAGCTGGGGCAATCGTGAACCTTGCTGGGAAATAGCTGTCATTTGTCAGTGCTGACATTTACTGAACGAACAGCAGCACTGCATACCGTGATCACGCAATACGAGCTTCATTCAACTGGGTTCTGTTCCACAGGACGATATGCTGCCTGTTAGCAGTGAATGGACTGTGAACCTGAACAAGAAATCGCCTCTCTTGATTGGCGTGCTGCTTCCTTCCAGCGCGTCGAAGGTCAGGTCTTGACTGTGTGCGGCGTGTGCTGTGGCTTTGCGTCGGTTTGTCAAGTGTGATGAGGGAGATGGGAGAAGGGGGTTACTTAACTTATCTCCTCTCACTTTTAACACACACAGAGAGGACCCCTGTAGCGAACTACTTTGTCCTTCAGGGCCAATGGCAAATGATTACAATTTCTCAACTTTTCGCCAGAGAGAGAAGAGCATGGGTTTGGGTGAGTGGTGAGGTTGATGGGGGCGTTCCCCTGACGGACAGATGTAGGAGATTAACATGTGCTGGATGAATCTCTCTCTCTCTCTCTCTCTGTCTGTCTGTCTGTCTAATGCACTCGCTCTGTCGGTCTGTGTGTCACTATAATTATCTTTCTGTGTTTTTAAAAGCAGATGTTATTTATAATATATTAGTACATCCACACGCTTTGATGTCTCCTTGAAACTGAAACTACCGTTTACACTTCTCTCAACATTGCTCCCTCACCGCTCTTCAAACTGAAACTAACGTTCACACTTCTCTCAACATTGCTCACCGCTCTTCAAACTGAAACTAACGTTCACACTTCTCTCAACATTGCTCACCGCTCTTCAAACTGAAACTAACGTTCACACTTCTCTCAACATTGCTCCTTAACCACTGAGTATTCTCTTTAAACTGAATTAAATGTTCTTGATATTAAGGCAAACCTTATTGTCTTCAAACTACTTTTTTCAAAAACTTCCAGTGAAAGAATTAACTATCTTCTTCTCCCAAAGTCTATGAAGAGTCACTGGGGCGCCACACAGAACTGCTCTAAATGAACAGAGTTATGCAAGCAGTCACAGGCCTACAGCATTATTCCAGCAACCAGAATAAAGGGGCATCTGAATCACGGCAGTCCAGAGATGAAAGGGACACACACAACATACTGACTACCATTATGCCAGGAACCTTTGACACTGATTATTTACTGCGTGACATTGCCAAGGTTGTAACATGTGACAAACATGTCCATGTGGAATCCGTCAAAGGAGCCGGAATCAAAATTATACAGCCCATGGAAGGAAATGCAGAACAGATCAGGTGGTTACCGTATATGCCATATAGGTGGCAAAAGTGGGTGGCGAATCCTCAACTACTGTTTTAGCAGCAAGCAGAAATCCTGAGGACATGCAAGACCTGTTTAAATATGAACTTCGTGGGCACCCTCTGGCATATCAGAACCATCTTGGAACAAGCAGAAAATTAATTCCTTGCCAGTGCCATCTCGATAACAGCAAGAGATACCGAGATGCCAATGCTTCGGCTGGATGGTGAGCTACAATATGTCTTGGATGGTGAATCACTTCTGCATTGACTCTAATAGGCTTGAGGTTCAACTTTCAACGAAGTGCGCACCATGACCATGTATGAAGATTTCGTCGAAAAACATTACACTGACCGCATCACTGTTTTTGATGGGTATGGATTAGACCAGACAAGAGTCGTGGGCATGACCGTGAATTTCACAGCTGACATGACTATATCAACACTGCTGACATGACTGTATCAACAATCAAAAGGATAATTTCTTGCCAGCCCGATCAGTAAACAACGCTTTATCATGATGGTGAGTAAACGGTTAGCAAGCCAGAAACTGAGAACAGTCCACTGTGATGGGAATGCTGATGATGTGGTTGTTAAGACTACTGCTCGGTCTGCAGACAGACAGCCCATTGTTATCGTAGGGAAAGACACTGACTTTCTCTTACATCATGCTAGCGCTATGTCCCGCGACATCGCCTTCAGGTCAGACACACGGTCATAGAGTAAACAAATAAACAAATATGAAACATTCAGTGGCTGTAGCAGGCGAGGCTAACTTGTTGACTTATAGTTTGCACTTACCATTACAGGCTGTGACACGACCTCGTGTTTGTTTGGCATTTGGCAAAACAACGGCACAGAAAAAAGAAAACTTCTTAACAAGAAAATCTTTCAGCAGCAAGTTATGATATTCTACAGCAAACTATCTATTGCTGATGTCATCTGTGCTGGTGAACATGCTGACTTTTCCGTCTAAAATGGCAGTCATGCTGATTGCTTGATACCCTTCGCTACAAACGGTTCTGTGAAAAGTGTCAATAAGAGCTTTGTTCTGGTTAATACACTTACCATAACTTAAGCCGCAGTGAAATTAAACTCTGTGCATGTTTATCTGCAGGTGCAGTTGACGTTCCTGTCAAACGAACCCGGAGAACTGGGGGTGGTCTTTTCTCAAGGATTGTCACTGTCAATACCAGACTGATGCTCCGCCAGTTCCAGAGCTTTGATTCAGTCACATATGAGCTAACGAGAGCTTTCAACACAGGTGCAACTTGACTATGTTTTGTGCATTAGTATGGGAAATATCTCTGAGTATGATCACGCAATACCACGTCATTTTTCTCGAGAAGGCACCAGGGTTGAGTTTTTATCACCGCACTTTACTGCCGCCACTCATTCAATTTAAACAAAGAAAAAATGTTGCTGCTCACATTTGGACCCTAACGCAAACTCGACTCTAAATTCCCAAGTCTGATTGTGATAGTGAGGACGGAATGCGAACCATCACTTCCCACCGCCGTGTAGTGATGATGGCATGAGAAGAATGCAGGTCACAGGGTTACGTCATACTCCTGGATCTTGATGTTCCTCAGCCGTCCTCGTTGTCGTCATCAGTCATGGTTCTTAGAGACAGAGTAGTCTGGCTGTGCGGGGCTGGCTGTGGGAGCTGCTGACCTTCTGCTAGACTTGATCCATCTGGACTGTACCATGACCTACATAACTTCTTTCAATGTGTTCTCTTCTCACTGTGACACTGTACCATGTCCTACATGACTTCTTTCAATGTGTTCTCTTCTCACTGTGACACTGTACCATGTCCTACATGACTTCTTTCAGTTGTGTTCTCACTGTGACACTGTACCATGTCCTACATGACTTCTTTCAGTGTGTTCTCTTCTCACTGTGACACTATACCATGTCCTACATGACTTCTTTCAGTGTGTTCTCTTCTCACTGTGACACTGTACCATGTCCTACATGACTTCTTTCAGTGTGTTCTCTTCTCACTGTGACACTGTACCATGTCCTACATGACTTCTTTCAGTGTGTTCTCTTCTCACTGTGACAGTCTGCCATGTCCTACATGACTTCTTTCAGTGTGTTCTCTTCTCACTGTGACACTGTACCATGACCTACATGACTTCTTTCAGTGTGTTCTCTTCTCACTGTGACACTATACCATGTCCTACATGACTTCCTTCAGTGTGTTCTCTTCTCACTGTGACACTGTACCATGTCCTACATGACTTCTTTCAGTGTGTTCTCTTCTCACTGTGACACTGTACCATGTCCTACATGACTTCTTTCAGTGTGTTCTCTTCTCACTGTGACACTGTACCATGTCCTACATGACTTCTTTCAGTGTGTTCTCTTCTCACTGTGACACTGTACCATGTCCTACATGACTTCTTTCAGTGTGTTCTCTTCTCACTGTGACACTGTACCATGTCCTACATGACTTCTTTCAGTTGTGTTCTCACTGTGACACTGTACCATGTCCTACATGACTTCTTTCAGTGTGTTCTCTTCTCACTGTGACACTATACCATGTCCTACATGACTTCTTTCAGTGTGTTCTCTTCTCACTGTGACACTGTACCATGTCCTACATGACTTCTTTCAGTGTGTTCTCTTCTCACTGTGACACTGTACCATGTCCTACATGACTTCTTTCAGTGTGTTCTCTTCTCACTGTGACACTGTACCATGTCCTACATGACTTCTTTCAGTGTGTTCTCTTCTCACTGTGACACTGTACCATGTCCTACATGACTTCTTTCAGTGTGTTCTCTTCTCACTGTGACAGTCTGCCATGTCCTACATGACTTCTTTCAGTGTGTTCTCTTCTCACTGTGACACTGTACCATGACTTACCTGACTCCTGTCACTGCGATACAGCTATCTGACCTACATCTCACTATGACACTATGACCTGAACTATCTGACTTTCGCATTGTGTTCTCTCACTGTCTTACCTGACCTCCCTACTCACTATGACACTGTAGGTTGAGTGGCTGGGTGTCTTTTTCTCTTTTCTAAGTAGAAAATATCTTGTTTACGTGCATTACTTGATTGTCACCCTGTATGTTCTGGTCTGGTAAAATGTTCTAGACTTTCTCTTCAATCCAGATTCAAGTAATTCCAGCCAATCACTAAACTCCATGTGAGAAAGATATAACAATGTCCTGGCTAGCCACGTGTTCTCTCAACCTCGTTCCTACTCCACCGCTGATGGATTTTTCGACCAGCTTCTTCCTCATCTCACCCACATTTTCAACCAGAGCCTGATGTCTTTGCTTTTTCTACTATCTAAGACAGCTATTGTAAAGAGGTTGCTGATGAAACTATCACCAAACAATCTTTTCAAACAAAATACCGCCCTGTCTCCAACCTCCCGATCGTATCCCTGTATTTTTCAAAGAAAATAATTGTCCTGTAGTAGCTCATTGTTTACCAAGATCCAAATAATCTGCTTTGTTCTTCCGTGTCAGTAAAACGCGTTGCTTTTTTAGTACTGAAACAATATCCTGCGCGCACTTGATAAAGGGGTATTTTTGTACATAACTCTTTTCGATCTGTCGACCTATTTGAAACAACTGACCATGCCATTTGCTAAACAGACTTTACTCACTCCATCGTATCTCTGGTGCAGTTTTATCGTGGTTTGAATGCGTATATTCTTTTGATCCTATTTGGTTTGTTATCCCACGTAAATTTACAACACCTGTTCTGCTTAATTGTATGTATTGTTGGAGGACTTGGCAGTATGATCCATATGCGTATACGCACAAAATTGTTCTCCCCCTTCCTCCCTCACCTTGTCTCTCTATATCACTCTCTACCTTGTTTACGTGTGTGTGTGTTGTGTGTGTGTGTGTGTGTGTGACAGAAGAGAGACAGAGGGAGGGGAGGAGCTTCATTACCCCTGTGTGGACTGTTGTCAAAATTGTCACAAACATCTTTCATCTTTGTGTCCTTGTACCTTCATGGAGTTTAATGGCAGACATACATTAGCTGTTACGTGTGTCCGGTTATAACGTATAGCTGTCTGTCTCATTGGGGGGAGGCAGATTTATTGCCGGATTTCTGGCCTCGTCTTTCACGTGTGTATTCAGAATATTGAGTTTTTTCTTTTTGTTTTTGTTTTGGTTTTTGTTGTTGTTTTTGCGGGGGAGTTTTTGTGTGTTGTTTGTTTTCATCCAAAACATCTCATGCCCGCGTAATTCCCCTTAGTTGATCCAGTGCTTTGACGTTTCTCCCATCATAAGGATGATGGATGATAAATGAATAAGAACATATGGTGGCATATTTACAAAATTCATTTCTTTCCCCCAAGTCCAGCGATGTGCTTATGGTGCACGTGCCTTTTTATATTGAATGATGGTCAAATATTACAGTTTGTGAAAGGGTGTAAAATGCAAGTACTGCTACATTGTACTGAATAAATTGCTGTCAGCCTCAGGCTGTCATGTGCAACACCTCACCAACATTCTTAGGTTTCTGTATTTGTTGTTTCAGACCGCAGGATCGAGTGGAATTAGTGCCAGACTAATTATGTTGCTGAATGCTTAGATCAGCGTCTGAACCATACCGGCTGAGTGACATTGGTACATTAAGTGTCAACAAGGATCTGTTTATGTTTGCGCTGTCTTCTTTTCCTCAACTCCAACATATCTGGCTTGCTCTGCCGAAATGTAAGAGGATAAAATATATGGTAATAAAAGTCCGGAAAAACAAAAAAACAGTGTTTTGAGTCAGCGTATTCTTGTAGTGCTTTGCAGTTGTGTAGTGTAATGCAGCAGGGTTGAGGTGGGTGAAAAACAACCACAGAGGCAGAACAGTGTAGAAATCTAATCTGATTTTCGGAATTTCCCCTTCATCTTGTCATCTGATTTGGTTGCTTAATGTATCCTGTGGTATTTACTCTCTAGCCACCCCTTCATGAAGTGGAATGTCGCAGGGCTGAGCAGATCAACTTCTCTGATGGGGTGAACAAAGTGAGAGGAGGAACGATATACTGTGGAGCACAGGTGGTGATTGCATGGCTACCAGATGGGTGAACAAAGTGAGAGGAGGAACGATATACTGTGGAGCACAGGTGGTGATTGCATGGCTACCAGATGGGGTCACAAATGAAGAAATCTAACATGGCTTTTCTTAATTTTATCATCAGATTTGTTTTCCCAAAACCCAGCCAGTACTAATTTGTTTTGCTTAATTAATGTAGCCTGTTTATTTTCTGTCCTGAAATCTGGTAGTTCCAACCTTTTCAGGGTCTACACTTTCGGTCTCCATATGGGAGGGTATCACACACACACACACACACACACACACGGAAAATATATTCAGATTCATACAATACAGGGATGTGGATTGGACTGCGTTAGGTGAAAGACTGTTTGGAAAGAAACGTTTTAGATTTGTTTGCAAGGAAAACAGTAACAGGCTGTGACGGGCAGGACAGACTTGAGTTCCGGATTTGCACACGTAGGGAGCAAAAGTTCTTCGCTATGATACTATCAACGTTTGTACGTTGTACTGACAGAGTCGAGAATCGCAGTTCTTCTGACTGTCATTGGATTTCAGACAGCCACAACTGAACTTCTCTGACACAGGTCTGAAGACTGAGATAGATAACCTCTGCAGTGATATTATCTGCTTTTCTTGTTTAGTTTTCTGAAGTCAAGATTCGTGTTCTTTGTCCACTCATTCTGACCTTTTTCCAACTCAAGCCATCGTGACTAATGTTCCAGAAATCTTGTTTGTTTTCTTTTTGTCTTACTTTTGTACCTGTCGTTCTGCCGATCAGGTATAACCTGAAGACATCTCCTCTATCCGATCTAGTTTCCTCCGATTGGAGGAAGGTGTCAGAATGATTGAGACGCTTTAATCTACCAATACAGTGTCCGTGAGGGTCTGTGTTCGAATCTCAGACTCGCCCTATCTCCCAAATTAAACTGGAAAATCAAACTGGGCGTATAGTCATTCCAGACGTTAAACCGAGGCCCCTTGTGCAGCACGCACTTGGCCTACTGAACCCATGGCAACAAAAGAATTGCCCTCTGGCAATATTTACAGATGGAATCCATTCTGAAATGTACACAAATAGACACATCAGGCCTGACCGAGCGCGTCGGGTTATGCTGGTGGTCAGGCATCTACCTCGATGAGTGTCCTGACGTGCTGTGGGTAACACTTCAAATCGTCCTGAGGCACAGTAGTCATGGTTCTGAACGAGGACAAATCCCTCTGGGATTACGTCCAGTTTAGCTGCTGTCAGCTCCTGTACTGCTCGGATTAATCAAACTTGTCAGACGCAGCCCATTTTACACACATGCCTTTAGTTTCTCCCGTAAATGAGCCTGGGTTGTCTTTGCCTGCAGCAGATACCATACTGTTTAGCAATTTACAGCTGTAGATGCCCATCTATACCTGGAAGAGGAAACTACAGATACTTGAAAACACAGTCTAATCTATTCAGAATAAATCGCATAATGGATGGAACTGATAACAAAACTGATGACAAAATTCTTTTGTCGTTTTTTCAGTAGACACATCTTTACACGATCCCTGTGCATTTTTGACAAAATTAGTCAAATAAGCTTTCTGTTAGAATAGCACAGCAGCTGGTCGCCCAGACTGTTCTGTCGTGAAACAGTGGTTTAGTCCCAGAGGGTTTAGTCCCGTGGACCCTCCCCGTTCTCAACTGTCTGCTCTGATTGTGGCCCTGCTGGACTCCCTCCACATACTGTCCACAGTCCCAAGAAATGATCTTCTACAACTCGTTCTCTGAGTTGGTTGCTCGAAACCAGGCCTGTTTCTATCTGTTCTCTCTCTCTCTCTCTCTCTCTCTCTCTCTCTCTCTCTCTCTCTCGCAATAACATACAACGAATTTGCCCTAAACGTAGACAAGTAACGGATGATTTAACAGTAGACGAATGGTTTGAACATTTCAATCCAATACTTGAAAAGGAAGTTGAGAAGTTAAATCGGATAGCCGTTAACACTATTGATGAGAATGAGTATATTTAAACCGTGCAAAAATACAGGTTTCAATTCGGAGTGTCGGACATCGTGTCCATCTTTACAGGTAAAGAACATGTACGGAACAAGACTTACTGTGTCAATCATGCGGAAAATATTTTTAAAAAAGACGATGTGCACTTTGTAATTGTATGTCAAGTAACCCAGAGATTAAGAGAAGAACTTATCCAAGAAAAAAATAGTATAGAGAACCTTATTTCTTCCGTTTCGGTATGCTATGGTCATCTTCAAGTCAAAAAGTGGTAGAAAAATCTCAGTATGTTTTTGTATCGCGTCTTAAAACTCAGAGCTACAGTATGTTCATAAATGTAATTTGTGTTTATGTATAAATGTGTGTGTTGTGATTCGTACATTTACTATGCTTGGTGAAATATTTTGTTTCACTTCCCTCCATACTGGGGTCATGGCCTATTTATGAATAAACTATTCATTCATTAATTGTAGTGTGTGTGTGTGTGTGTGTGTGTGTGTGTGTGTGTGTGTGTGTTCGCGTGTCTTCTATCATCTGTCTGTCCACATGCCTACTTTGACTGGTTGTCTATCCCTATGCATCTGATTGCGTTTAGGCTATGTCTCCACAACAACAATATTTTTATATTATGATGTGACAGTTTTTAGTTTTCTTGTTTGGTTAGTTGGGATTTTTTATCAGCAGACTTACACCCTTATTATCTAGTATTGTGTAGCGTGGACCCTATTTGGGACAAAGACTGGATGAAAAAATGTAAACCAGTACCTATGCATTATCCTTGAATGTAAATAATTGTGTCAACTGATCTAGCACGCTGAGTCTTAAGATTGAATGTTAATGATTTTGTCATTTCTTGTACGCTCTTTCACTGATCTAGCTCACCGAATCTTAAGATGCCTCGGTCAAAATTAACGCTTGTGACAAACAAGTGTTTTTCGCTTTTGATGGTCCAGTGTCACAAAAAGGAAAGTTAGTTTCTGTTGACGTGTTTACTTTCTATTCCATCTTTTAAATCCTATTCAGAACATGTTTTTCTACCTTTTTTGCATAGCTTTCCTGTTGTTGTTGTTGTTGTTGTTTTTTAACCCAGTTTTGTCTGTTGATTCACATTAATATACGTGCGTATCTGTGTGGGTGAGTGCGTGGTTGAGTTGGAAGCCGTGACGGACGAGGAAGAGGAGGTGATGGAGGAGGAGGAGGATGTACACCTACAAAAGGCTTTTCCTGTGGATCACATTGTTTAGCGCGGCTCATGTCAGTCATGTGGCCAGGATTGTAGGCGGCAAGCAGAACATCAGAAAGCACAACAGTTTCCTCTTTGTTGTGACAGAGACAAACACGGAGACAGGGAGAGAGTGAGAGGGGAGGGGGGTGCCAGTTCTGAAGATAGCTAGTACTCACCATTTGGAATCTTCTAAGCGCGGACACCGAGCTATCCAACAAGAACTGATATGAGGGTTTTAAAAGCAGGCGTAAGTGTACAGAGGAGGTGTAAGTGAAGATCAGTTTGACAAAAAGATGGATGAGAGTTGTGTCCAGCACGGAGAGGAATGGAGTGGGGGGAGATTAGAAATGTAAACAACAAGACAGCAGTGTGTGTGTGTGTGTGTGTGTGTGTGTGTGTGTGTGTGTGTGTGTGTGTGATTCTTGAAAACGATTTCAGCTCAAGCTGAGTGGGGTACAAACCAAGGTGTGTGGACACAACCCAGTTCTCTGAGGGGAGAGATGGCGTTATGTGAAGAGCTTGGACATTGCAACATGTTTTGTACTGCTCCCGTCACTTATGCATACGGCGCTCGTGTTCTATAGTTCCGTCTATCTGCCTGGCTGGCTGGCTGGCTGGCTGGCTCTGTGTGTGTGTGTATTTTCTTTCATTCTTCTTATCTTTTTCTTGTATTGCTATATTGTTGTCGTTTGCCGCTTTATTATTGTTGTTGTTGTTGCGAGAGTATGGTGAAAAGAAACTAGTGGATATCCTTTTACCCTCAATAAAACATTCGAACTCGAGTTCTCTCTCTCTCTCTCTGTCTCTCTCTCTCCCGCAAGGTCAAGTTATCAAGTGCTGGGATCTTTGGCGTTGTTCCTTGGTGCAGGTCGTGCTTATAGGGTTTAGTTGAGACAGAAGGGTTTCAAGACAGAAAGGCTTTAAAGTAGCGTAACAACAGTCTGCGTTTCTTGGCGAGGGAGTTCTGGAATGGGGGGCATTGGCTGTTGGGGGAGAGTGGGTAACTGTAGGTACATATAGTGGACAATAATTGTCTGGGAGAAGAGGACACCTGGACCAGTGGATTGTGATTGTTTGGGAAATAGATAGCTGTACAAAGTGGACAATGAGTGTGCGAGAGGTAGACAGCTGTACAAAGTGGACGTTGGAGATCATTTAATCGGACAGTGGACAGCGGTCATAGGGAAGTAGATTACTGTACATAGTGGTCTTTGTGGGAGACAAGTAGACAGCTGAACACAGTGGGCTAAAACTGTTGGGGATAAATATACAGACTTAAATGATTTTCGGGAAGAAGTTGGATATACACAGTGGACTATGATTACCGGGGAGAAATGCTAGGTAACACGTCTTTATCCTGAAGTCATTTCATTCTACCTTTTTCACCTTTTTAACAGCTGTACATATGGACTACAACTAGAGGAGGATGTGGTCAGTTGTACAGTAGGGAAAGATCCCAAGGGGGGGCGTGGGGGGGGGGGGGGTTAAGGATGGCGTTGATTGTGTGTGGTGGATATTGCTGGAGACGCGATCTTATCGTGATAGTCGTGCCCAGGCGGACTGTAATTACTAATGCGCGTGACCGTGTCACACACATGGTGACAGAGCGACTGTCTGTCACTTTATTCACGTTTTCACAACACAGCTACGCACCTTCCTGTCTCTGTGCCCTGTTTACCGATCTTATTCCTGGCGTAAGGAAGGGATTGTATCGTTTGAAATATTGTCTCGCTTCAGCTTCAGTTGACGTTCCATGTACTCGAACCAATGGGCCAAAAAGAAAGCGATACATCCCAGTTTATGACTACTGGAAATACATAAAGCGGGAATACGCCGACTGGAGGAGTGGGGGCTGGGAGATTTGGGGGATGGGGGGCTGGGGGGGTGGGGGGGGAGTAAGGGGACGGGCTGACTGGGCCATCCATCTTCATTATGCTAATGTATTCCTGTCGGCTGTCCCATCTGACGTCCGATCTTTTCATGTGGCGGGAGGTAGCCGTGCAAAAAGGACGGCTGTTGAGGGTTGTGGGCTGGAAACACGTGACGGCCTGGCGGGAGGATGAATTCATTTATAACGGCCGGGAAGTGGACAGCGGAATGAGGAGGAAGCTCCTTAGCCACAAACCATAAATGAACGAATTAATAACTGCGGGGAAAGGAGAGGGGGTATGGTGGGAGGTTAGGGAGACAGGTTCCTCACGCACGAACTGTCATGCTGACACTTTTGAATTATTATGAGTGTATTTGGTGTCTGAAGAACTCTGTGTGAGTGTGTGTGTGTGTGTGAGTGCGTGTGTGTGTGTGTGTGTGTGTGTGTGTGTGTGTGTGTGTGTGTGTGTGTGTGTGTGTGTGTGTGCGACCGTGGCTGTCTGTGCCGTTGTTTCAAGTCGTAGCAGTTTGGTTTTTTTACAGACGTGGTGTGTGTGTGGATGATCAGTCCGCACGTTTTGACATCCCCTTTAAACTGAAATCAGTCTGTGTGAACAAGCTGTCTGTTGTGCTGTTTGTATGGCTGGTGCTGTCTGTACCTCAGGTGGGTGACCAGACAGTGCACCGATCGTCACACAGATAGTTGAACAAACTATCACCGTCACCAGTAAAGCAAATCAGCATAGAAAGGATACAAACCAGACATCCCCTCAAAATCAGCAAGACAACATCAGCACTGTCTGGACACACATACCTATTTGGGAGGACAGCAACTCTCCGTGAAACACAAGATCAGATCCATGTGTGCACTGGTATATTCCATCTTCCTTCGTGCATGCGAGACATAGACCCTCACGACGGATTTGGAAAGAATTCAAGCCATGGAAATAAGTTATCGCAAGATACTAAACATCAGATAACAGTATCACATCAGCAATTAACAAATGTACCAAACCATCAAGCAGCACACCTGACCTTATGAAGACATGCTGACATCAGTGAAGAAAGCTTCGCTGGTATGGCCGCCCAACAATATCCAGTGGCCTTGCTAAACAATCAAGGAACTGTTGAGGGAGGGAGACGGAGGGGAAGACAGAAAAACGATGGACTGATAGTATTGCATAAAGAACGGGAAGACCCATTGCAGTGACCCAGACTTTGACATACAACCGACAGACCTGGTAGGATCTGATGAACAGTTCTGTGCGGCGCCCCACTGACTTCACAGAGATGAGGGAGAAGTGAGTAGCTGTGTACTGGTTGTCTGCAGCACTGTGCTCCTTTACAGTTTAACATGTACCGTGGCATAACGACACACGGATATGAAAAATCCATTCCTTGCTCTAGATATATAAACATACTGTCAGTTCCATGTCTGTCTGATTTGACATGGACATAGCCAATTCAGTGCTTATTACCTGGAGTAACGTGGCCATATAGTGACTGATAGCTGGTGTGACATGGCCATATAGTGACTGATAGCTGGTGTGACAGTGGTCATATAGTGACTGATAGCTAGTGTGACAGTGGCCATATAGTGACTGATAGCTGGTATGACAGTGGTCATATAGTGACTGACAGCTGGTATGACAGTGGTCATATAGTGACTGACAGCTGGTATGACAGTGGTCATATAGTGACTGACAGCTGGTATGACAGTGGTCATGTAGCGACTGATAGCTGGTATGACATGGCCATATAGTGACTGATAGCTGGTATAATAGTGGTCATATAGTGACTGATAGCTGGTATGACAGTGGTCATGTAGTGACTGATAGCTGGTATGACAGTGGTCATGTAGTGACTGACAGCTGGTATGACAGTGGTCATGTAGCGACTGATAGCTGGTATGACAGTGGCCATATAGTGACTGACATCTGGTATGACATGGCCATATAGTGACTGATAGCTGGTGTGACAGTGGTCATATAGTGACTGATAGCTAGTGTGACAGTGGCCATATAGTGACTGATAGCTGGTATGACAGTGGTCATATAGTGACTGACAGCTGGTATGACAGTGGCCATATAGTGACTGACAGCTGGTGTGACATGGCCATATAGTGACTGACAGCTAGTGTGACATGGCCATATAGTGACTGACAGCTGGTGTGACAGTGGCCATATAGTGACTGACAGCTGGTGTGACATGGCCATATAGTGACTGACAGCTGGTATGACATGACCATATAGTGACTGATAGCTGGTGTGACAGTGGTCATATAGTGACTGATAGCTAGTGTGACAGTGGCCACATAGTGACTGATAGCTGGTATGACAGTGGTCATATAGTGACTGACAGCTGGTATGACATGGCCATATAGTGACTGATAGCTGGTGTGACAGTGGTCATATAGTGACTGATAGCTGGTATGACATGGCCATATAGTGACTGATAGCTGGTGTGACAGTGGCCATATAGTGACTGACAGCTGGTATGACAGTGGTCATATAGTGACTGATAGCTGATGTGACAGTGGTCATATAGTGACTGATAGCTGGTGTGACAGTGGTCATATAGTGACTGATAGCTGGTATGACAGTGGTCATAGAGTGACTGATAGCTGGTGTGACAGTGGTCATATAGTGACTGATAGCTGGTGTGACAGTGGTCATATAGTGACTGATAGCTGGTATGACAGTGGTCATATAGTGACTGACAGCTGGTATGAGAGTAGTCATATAGTGACTGACAGCTGGTGTGACATGGCCATATAGTGACTGATAGCTGGTATAATAGTGGTCATATAGTGACTGATAGCTGGTATGACAGTGGTCATATAGTGACTGACAGTTGGTGTGGCATGGCCATATAGTGACTGATCGCTGGTATGACAGTGGTCATATAGTGACTGACAGCTGGTGTGACATGGCCATACAGTGACTGATAGCTGGTATGACAGTGGTCATATAGTGACTGACAGCTGGTATGACAGTGGCCATATAGTGACTGATAGCTGGTGTGACATGGCCATATAGTGACTGATAGCTGGTGTGACAGTGGTCATATAGTGACTGACATCTGGTGTGACAGTGGCCATATAGTGACTGACAGCTAGTGTGACATGGCCATAATAGTGACTGACATCTGGTATGACATGGCCATGTAATGACTGACATCTGGTGTGACATTGTGATATAGTGACTGATAGCTGGTGTGACATTGTGATATAGTGACTGATAACTGGTGTGACATTGTGATATAGTGACTGATAGCTGGTGTGACATAGCCATGTCATGACTGTCAGCAAGAAGACAGAAAAAGATAATGAGAGAAAAGGATGGATCCCTTTCTATCGTCATTGTTCTTCTCTTTCTTTCTTTCTTTTTTTTCTTTTTTTATTTCATCTATGTATTCTGTATATTTGGCCTTTCTCTCCTTTCTTCACCTCTCTTCGTTCCAAAATGCTACTGATCTTCACAATGACTGATGTGTTATGGTGACTTTTATGTTCCAAAATGCTACTGATCTTCACAATGACTGATGTGTTATGGTGACTTTTATGTTCCAAAATGCTACTGATCTTCACAATGACTGATGTGTTATGGTGACTTTTATGTTCCAAAATGCTACTGATCTTCACAATGACTGATGTGTTATGGTGACTTTTATGTTCCAAAATGGTACTGATCTTCACAATAGCGAATGACTTATGTGTTATGGTGACTATTATGTTCCAAAATGCTACTGATCTTCACAATAGCGAATGACTGATGTGTTATGGTGACTATTATGTTTTGCGTTTTGATGTGTTAATGTTATGTGATTTATGTGGCATAATTTTTAAATGCTGTCAGTTGGTGTGACATGACCATGTAATGACTGACAGCTGTTGTGGCATGGCTATCTGGTGTGACATGAATGTCAAGATGGTTTCCGCAAAAGCTTTTCTACAATACAAATTTTCTGCTTCTATTCATTAGTTGGAATATGTTTGTTACAAGGTGGTAAAAACGGTGCGTTCATCTTGTTGCTTGGGGGGAGAAAAGCTTTCTATTCTGCATAGCATGGTGAGCTATTATATTGGATCAGAAATCAAAGTACTAATGAACACGTCATTTTCCTCGTCGATAAATGTATATCACCGTATCATATATACGACCCAAATTTGAGTATTCTGAGTATTTTACTGTCCAAAAGGTTAGTTCAAGGATGTGTTTTGAGCCCAACATTGTTTAACGGGTTTATTTGTCGATTGGTTTTATTTTCCTTCTTTTATTTTTTTCTGAAGATCGGTGTGAATTGATCACTGTCTCACTTTGTAAAAAAACGGCAAAAATGATACTAAAAATTAAAGGCATTTCACTGCCTGAATCAGTGGAAAATATTTTGTAATCATTGACCGTAGGCTGCAGGAATTAGTAGAATATATCAATATCATAACCAAGCTGGCTTTGAACCTGGATATTCGGTATTGTTTATATGCTAACTCTTGGCTATAAGCCAGAAACAGTTTGTTTTTACACAGCTTCCTGTAAGTTTATTGGCTTTATAAAGGCGTTCCGTTCCATAAACAGATATTTTACTATGGCCTATTTTGACAAAGCATTTTAGCTAAGCATGCCATTCAGGACCACGCTACTGAACTTTTAGATTGAAATCCGGAGCTCAGGGAACCTTTGTCCCACGTTCTATTCACCTTTTAAATTCTTAAGAGCCAGATGTGTGTGTGTGCGTGTGCAAAGTGCGTACATAAGTGTTTGTACTTTGTTTATTCTCTAAAATAAACTGTTTGATTAATATCAAGCTGAAAATGTGACAATGTACAGAAAATATGCAATATAATACGTGCAATGTTAACGTCGGTGTATTTCAGCATATTTACAATAATCATTAATTACAACATTTTAAGTGAATACGTGCAGTACTTTAAAATGAATGTCATATACTTATTGGTTCTTTTTAATTGTCATGTTTAGTGTTTTTGTGTGAGTACTTGTCTACGTTTGTTTTGTGGCACCTGATGTAATTTCCCTCAATGAGATGATACAGTTATTCTTATCTTATAACATGAATGATTTGAACTGAATGAAATGCATGGAAATGTAGTTTTAAATTAGTGTCCGGAGTGGTAACAAAGTTACTTGTATGAAGGTGAATGGATAACGGGTTGTATTCTGTTTTTGTTCTCATAATTCTCCAATGAATTAGCACCGAGTGGAAGTTTGAAAGGAACCATTAATTTTTGTGTTTGACGGTTTCGCTTGGTTGATTGCTTGCCCTAAAAGCGTGGTTTCATTCGGTCTGGATTTTTCTTTATATAGTCTCATGTTTCGCAGAAATACAAAATGTTTATTTTGCCGAGGCGTACGGAAAAAAGGTAATAGCATTACTGTTAAAAAAAATCAGTACAACGTCTTTAGGTCAATGCTTCACAAATGGTCAGTGCTATATTTTATCCCTTTGATTTTGAGGTATGCATGTGCGTGAATGTCTGGTGTGAAAGCACTTTGATTTCTCTCCGCACAAGATTCAGCGCAACATAAATACATTTTATTATTGTTATATTATTATCATTATTATTACTATTATTATATTATTATTATTATTGTTTTTGTTGTTGTTATTGTTAGTAGTAGTAGTAGTAGTAGTAGTAGTAGTGGCGGCACCAGTATGTCTGGCAGTAGTAATAGTAGATAGTTGTAAAGATGCAAAAGAAGACAGTCGCAAAACATTGTTTTCACATCCACGCCTGTCCGCACAAGGCTGAGGAAGATGGGGAGAGAGGGGCGTGCAGCCAGGGTTGGATGTCACCATGGCGGTTGTTGAAAAGCAGGAAGAGCGGTGTGGTGTGGCTTTGTAGTGACAACTGTCACATTCCTCGCTGGTACACCACAGGCCTCAGGAACGTGGTAGCCTCAGGGAACTCCACAAAGAGCGAGAAAGAGAGAATGAAAGATTGTTGTTGTTGTTGTTGTTTGGTTCTGAGGGTAATAGAATAAGTAGCGTTCATGCTTTTCTTTCTTCGTCTAGCCCTCGATAAAAAGAGAGAGGGAGGAACATACATTCATGAGTATAGGCAAAAGGCTGAAAAGTGTGGGGAGCAGGCGCGACGGATGAAAAGCGGGGGGTGGGGTGGGGGCGCTGGGGGGGGGGGGGTTAAGAGGGAGGGGGTGGCCGAGAGGAGGAGGGGGGGGGGGCGACGGGGGAGGCAGAGGAAGAAGAGTGTCGTGTAACAACTCCAGGACTGCCAGCAACAGGGAGGTCAAAGGTCGTCGCAGGGAACGGTACTGCTCACCTGTCCTATGACGCTACAAAGTGGGAGGGGGACGACTTGGGGAGACAGGGTGTCTGTCAGCTCTTGAGTGACAGCATCGCTGCCACACACACACACACACACACACACACTACCCCCCCCCCCCCCTTCCTCCCTCCCTCCACTCTCTCTCTCTCTCTCCCATTGTTTGTTCTGCGACCGTCAAGGAGGGTGAAGGTGTCTGCAGTGTACTGTGTGTATAAACACAGAAATAATCTACTGCTGCCCCACAAAATAATCCCGTTCCCGGGAGACGCAGTTAGCTCATTAGAAGGAGCTGCTTTCCAGAGAGAAAGTTAGAGTTTGTTTGTTTTAGCACTGACTGATTTTTGTGGCAACAAAACACTGCCAGGGACATCAGGGGTAAGAGGAGTATAAAGGGCTGCGGCGAACAAAAATGACCTTTCTCTGGAGACAGCCCCGTTCCATCCGTCCCATCGCTCGTAGTGTCATCTCTTTGATGTGGTAAAGCTGGGAACTGACAGGTGAGAGCTTTACTGCGGACAAAACCTGTAGAATATATCGATGCGACTGAAAGTTGATTAGGTATCGGGCAGGTGATATTTCTCTCGTAAAACCTGTTCTATGTGTGTAAGGTTGTTGCAATGAAAGTCAAACAATTACTTGACAATGGAAGCAGCAGGATGTAACATTCTGACAATGGAAGTCAAATATTTGTCTGGCAGGTTTATGTTCTTCCTAAAACTGAAGGGTGTGAGGTAGGTGTGACGTGACAGATGAAGAAAGCAATGTACCTTAAGTTTTTAGCTTCTTGCTGGTTTTAACACGTGAAGTATATAACGGCGTGATAATGGAAGTGATATAGGTTTTTTTCTTCTTCTTCTGCTTCTGTGCTGCTGCTGCTGCTGCTGGATATGTTCGTGTTTTCATAAACGGCCGAATGCTAGCATGCATTACGGGATTGTATTTGATCTTCTGCATGCATATTCACACGAAGCACGAAGGGGGTACAGGCTCTTGGCAGGTCTGTATATCTGTTGACATAGGAGTTCGGAAAAATCTTCACCCTTTACCCACCAGGCGCCGTGACCGGAATTCGAACCCATAACCCTCATAATCAAGATTCAACGTTTTAACCACTCGTCAGTTGCCGTCCACCGTGTAGGTGTCTTAATCTATAATTTTCCGTTTTGTAGCACTTCTGTTCTGTGATTGTGACAACGAGAGATGGGCAGGTATCTATTGTCTGCAACTTTGTGACGACAGGAGTAAGGCAGGTAGGTACCTGTTGTCTGCAACGTTGTGACGACAGGAGTAAGGCAGGTAGGTACCTGTTGTCTGTAACGTTGTGACAATGGAAGTAAGGCAGTACTTGTAGACTTGTTGTGACAGAGGGAGTAAGGCAGGTAGGTACCTGTTATCTGTAGCGTTGTGACATAAGGAATGAGGTAGGTATCTGTTCTGTGATTGTGACAACGAGAGATGGGCAGGTATCTATTGTCTGCAACTTTGTGACGACAGGAGTAAGGCAGGTAGGTACCTGTTGTCTGTAACGTTGTGACAATGGAAGTAAGGCAGTACTTGTAGACTTGTTGTGACAGAGAGAGTAAGGCAGGTAGGTACCTGTTATCTGTAGCGTTGTGACATAAGGAATGAGGTAGGTATCTGTCTTTTCTTATGTGACAGTAGAGGTATGACAGGTATATTTAATTTGTAACGTTGTGACAGTAAGGGTAGGACATACATGTAATTTGGAACGTTGTGCAGTAGGGGTAATACAGGTACATGTAATTTGGAACGTTGTGCAGTGGGGAAAAGGCATCTACCTGTTTGTAGTTTGTCTTCAGTGCTACTATCATCATAATGTCGTACATGATGTTTTTGCTGACTACCCTTTGCAGATTTCTCTCTGTCTCTGTATTATTATCTGCCGCCTCACGTTTTCTTCCCACCTGATCCCCTCACCCTCCACCTCCTGTCTCTGTCTCCTCCGCTCCTCGATCTCCCTGATCATCAGAAGTACATGGTTATATCATCATATTCTGTTTTGTTTTTTGATTACTTTTGATTTTACTTTT
Organism: Babylonia areolata; assembly: GCF_041734735.1. Classification (NCBI taxonomy): domain Eukaryota; kingdom Metazoa; phylum Mollusca; class Gastropoda; order Neogastropoda; family Buccinidae; genus Babylonia; species Babylonia areolata. The sequence continues at coordinate 25,289,051 of NC_134882.1, read as the reverse complement.
TCTGTTTATCTGAGGTGGGTTTTTTGGGGGTGTGTGTGTTTTTTGTTCATGTTTTTTTGTTTTTTGGTTTTTTTTGTTTTTTTTTTTGAGACATGATTTAGTTTTGCAAGTTGATAAGATTTTTTGTCTAAGTTGTTCTTTTGAAATGATCATTTGATTTATTTCTCAATTTCTCGAGTTAGAATTGCGATCTCTGAAGTTGATGGTGTTGTTCTTTCTTTCATGCTTCCTTTCCTTTTATTTTATTCTATTGTCATCGTGTTTTTCCTCCTCCTCCTCCTTCATTTTTTTTCTCTTGTAATTCTTTTTTCTGCTTCATTTGATTTTTTTTAAAATCATTGAAATTTTTTTGCTGTTGTTGTTGTGAGGGCATGGTGAAAATAAACTTGTAGCTTATCCTTTTACAATCAGTAAAATCATCGAATTCGAGTTCTCTCTCTCCACGAACAAAACAAGATGTTCGTTGTTTACTATTGACACGAGTTGTGCAGAACACTGACGTTGTCACTGCTGTGTCAAGTTCCATTGTTTGCCAGAAGCCAATGATTCATGCTGTCCGGACTCAGCACAACCCTCCGCTTTGCCTTCACCGAGTCTTCATTCGTCTCACTTTCCACTGCTGCCCTAACTTCATTCTTCCGTTTTTGTCTCATCCACGTATTACTTCATGCGGTAATATTGGCCGCTTTTCACCCTCCATTATTTGCGGAGAGAGCCGGTGCAGCAGATTATTCGTACCTTGGGTTTTACTTCGGGGTCAAATTTGGCGAATCCAGATTTATATTTGATTCTATGTAAACCAGTCTAGAATGACATCCGTGGGTAAAGTTTAGCTTGTCAGAGCGGACCCTCCATTCGGATAATACAACGCCCTTCCTATACATGGATATGGAGTCATTCCACAAGTAGGCTAGCTTAAAATGACCCCTGTGATTAAATTTGGTCCAGTTAGGTATGACCCCTCTCCCCTAATTAGTTGACTTTTAACTTGCAGTGATGTGGGAAGAGGGCACTTCAGCAAAGCCTCGAATGACCGGGCCGGGGTTAACTTAAGCCTATCCAGATCGATCCCCGCCATCTTCCACTTGATAGTTGAGACCCACCTATCTTCTGGTCGGGGAGGAGGGTGCGCCATGCTGAGCTAGCTGAAATCGACCCTCACTTGCTTTCCTCCTCTACAAAACAAACATTTGATATAATGTCTTGTGTTTGAATTTAGCTGTTCGGACGGATAACATGGGCTAGCTCATTATGACCCCAGGGTATAGCCAAAAGGGAGCTGTGCTTATTTGCTTAACATCTTAAAAGTTGGTTTGGTTTGGTTTCTCTCTGTGGTGATAACGTAGTGGGTCGGTGTGAAGTGTGGAGTCAGTGTCATACGATATAAAAGCATGAGACGAGAAGCATGTTCACTGTGTGTGTGTAGGAATTTTTTTTTTGTTTGTTTGTTTAATGTCCCGTCACACATATCGGTGATTGAAGACATTTTGTAAAAGTATTTATGAATACATCTGAGTATTATCGGTTAGAAGGGGTGGGAGATGTGGATGAATGGAGGGTTTGGGGAAACTGGGCAAATGAGGGTAAAAATGTGGGTGAAATTTGAAAGAAAAACAAAACAAACAAACAAACAAACAAAAACAAAAAACCCCTCTAAATACAGTTACAGGAAATTACTTAAAGGACTTCGTAAAAGAGAAGTCGTTAAACTGACAAGCGAAACAACTGATAATGAATGCAAAAAGTCAAAAACATCAACGTTCTCAGTCACTTGTGAAGACACACTTTCGTGTACAAAAGGCTTCATCAAGCTACAGTGAAAAATTATATGCTCAATTGTCAGGTTATTAAAGCATATACACTTGACATTAGAACAATACTTGGTCCGTAATGAATTTGATAATAGTCTGAGAGCTAAGCTCAGAATTGGTCTGCGAATCGGACCAAAGTCTGAGAGAGTCAACTGACGAGGTTTTAGACTTGAATTCAAGCACCTATAAAAGTCTCTTTCTAGTATATTGCTTATTTCCTTGTATGACAATGGGCAATATACTTTTATACTATCTATATGATTTTTTGCTCCCCTTTTTGCTGCCCTATCTGCTTGGTCGTTATAACGGAATCCAGTGTGGGATGGTATCCAACAAAAATCAACATTTGTACCCTTCACAAATAGGGAGTGCAATAAATACCTAATTTCAAAAAATAAATCTTCTCTTTGATTATTCTCAAAAAGGAGCAAACCTTTTAAGACAGATTGAGAATCAACACAAAATAGGATATTACTTATTATGATTGGTATATCAACAAGATGATTTAAAGCCATAAGGATGGCCACCAATTCAGCTGTAAAAATTGAATGTCCCTTACCTAAAAAATATGATTTTTCTGTTTTTAGGATGTGTGTGTGTGTGTGTGTGTGTGTGACACCTCTTTTGCAACGATCCATGGCTGTGTCATTGAACAGAGATTGCAACTTCAGTCCACAGTACCGCCATTTGCACTGTATTACTTTTTTTTTACTTACAACAGATTTCTTTGTTGTGTAATTCGGGTAGTTTTTCGCGGAGAGAGTGCGTCACCACAATGCTGCACCAACTCTTTTCTTTCTTTTTTTTCTGTCAGTGTATTTGGTCAAAGTGGCTTTTTTCTACTGGATTTAGTCAGGGACAACCCCTTGTTGCCGTGGGATCTTTTACATGCGTTAAATGCATGCTTCACATAGGACTTCATTTTATCGTCCCATCACAAAAGACTAGCACCCAGACCACCATCAACGTCCAGTAAAGAGGGAGTAAATTACCCGGTGATTGTTGGACTCAAACCCGTAAACACTCGCTTCCGAGTCGGGTGCATTACCACTGGGCCAGTGGTCCACCCTGCCCTTTTCTGTAGCATTTCATCATTTGCTGCCCGGCTGACAGACTGGTTGCAGATCAACAGAGTTCCGGCGTGCTTGGTACAAAGATGGTGCTGATGGAATGAACAGACATTGTACACACCTCTATCATTTGTTACCACGGTAATATCTGATCGGATGTTTGCATACATGTATTGATCATTTGTTAGCATTGTAACATCCGACTGGATGTATGTGCACATAACTTCATCATTTGTTAGCATTGTAATACCCGACTGGGTGTATACATTCCTTTTCATTTGTTTGCATACAATAACCGGTTGTATGTATGTATGTATATTTGTATGTATGTACGTATGCATATTTATATGTGTGTATATGCCCATTCCAATATTTTCATTGTAATATATACCCAGGTAAATATGCATACACCTAGTCATGTCTTGTCAGTGTAACATGTTTCCCATGTCTGTCCCTACTTTTTATCTACCCTGGTATGTATGTATGTATGTTTTCATGCATACATGTACGTATGCACACGCCTTCATCTGTTGTTTCTGTGACGATACCCGGTGAGGAGTGAATAAGCTACAGTCGTATTTAACGTCGACATCTCCCTCAAGTGGATTATGCCCGATGGGAATAACTATCCCAGGAAAATTGGGATGGGGGGGAGAGGGGGAATGCACTGACACCTCGAGAACAACACATTCAGACAGGCAACGAAAATGCCAGTTGTACGTGATTTGAATTCGCATTTTGACTGCGAGCTCGGCGCTCTTGTGATCGAGCCACCAAAGCACCGTTGACCAGCATAATTTGTTACCACTGTCAAACGCAAATGGGTACATACATACACACCTACCTACCTACCTACCTACATATATGCATGCATGCATGCATTGAGTGCTGGTGGTGGTCTATTGGTAATGTCTCTGCAATTGCAACGTAATAGAACCCACTGCAACAAGTGAGTTATCCCTGGCAAAATGTAGTAAAATCCGCTCTAATATGCATGTGTGTTTTGTGTGTGTCTGTCTGTCTGTGTCTGTGTGTCTGTACGTGCGTGCGTACTGCGTGTGTGTGTATGTGTGTGTGTGTGTGTGTGTGTATGTGTGTGTCCGCGCGTGTTAGTGTGTGTGTCTGTCTTGTGTCTGTACGTGCGTGCGTGCTGCGTCTGTGTGTATGTGTGTATGTGTGACTGAAGCCTGACTGAATGATACAGGAAAACAATGATGAGCGTCCACAGGCAGCTCTGTGTCGGCCCTACTCAGGTAGGCAGCCTGTTGTGCAAATGGCTCCGTGTTTGTAAAACCCTTTGAGTTTGGTCTCTGATCGAGGATAGAAGTTATGTAAGTATCCATATTAATCAATATCAATCAATAAATCAGTCAATGCACGCACGCAAACACACACACACACACACACACACACGCACGCACGCACGCACGCACACACACACAAACACACACCTACACACACACACGCACGCACACACACACGCACACACACATACACACACGCGCGCGCGCGCACACACACACACACACACACGTATATTAGATCAGATTTTACTACGAAATTGTGCCAGGGACAGATCTCTTGTTGATGTGTTTAGCAATTCATATTTGCAATGTGTGTTATTGCCTTGATGTAGATTTCTTTCACCGTGTGTCATCATCTGCTGTTTCGTGTCATTAAGCTTAACTTTATGTGTAGTTCACGGGAGGTGCGAACAGTCCATGATGAGGCGTGCTATGTGAACATGTTTGTTTCTGTGTCTGTTTTTCAGACTGTAGCGTGCGCGTGCTTTGGGGCAAAGGGAACATCTTGACACACCCTGAAGGCAGCGGCAGCAGCAGGCGGACAGACAGAAGTGGTGTTGACAGAGAGGGGTGGTGTCAACAGACAGGGGTGGTGTCAGCAGACAGGGGTGGTGTCAGCACTGATGGCGGACGACAGCGGGACGGGTCATGAGGGGGAGGACTCTGGGGTTCAGGCCCGGGTTCGGATCAACAGGTCAGCCTACCGCCTGTCCACCTTCCGAGACCAGTACCTCAAGGTCGGTAACCAGTCTTCTTCCTCCTCCTCTTCCTCTTCGTTTTCTTTTCCCCTTCCTCTTATCTCTTCATTGTCATTCCCATTATTCGGTTTTCTTTTGTTTTGTTTTTTGTCTGCGCACTTTTACTGTTTTACTGCTGTTCTCCCAGCTTTTGCATCTTTTCATCCCCCTGCCCCCTCTCTTCCTGCCCCTCTCTACTCTCTGTTGCCTCCTTTCTACTTCGGATGTTCTTAACAAACACACAGGAAAGGGTTAAGTAAATCATTTTGATTGATTATACAATACAATACTGTACAACACAACACAACACAATACAACACAGTACAATACCTTTTTTTCTGCCCAATCATCTGCACCGTTTCAGCGGCATTACTCCCATGCCGCTCATTTAGATTCCCCCATACACGGCCACACCCGGGTTCGTCCGTCACAGTTGCAGCGTCGGCAGTCCGCAGGGAACCATCGATGTCAGGTCGCCAGGAGGCCACACACCAGAGGATACCCTGCACTGCTGCTGAGTCACTTCGGTGGTGTTCATTGGTGCCTGTTCTGATTTAACCTACTTAGGACACCACCTACTAAGCCCCCTACTAACGACAGACTGTGTGAGCGTTCCTCCGAGAGTGGAGACCGCCACCACGTCCCTCAAACAACAGCCCCCCATGAATCTGCCGATACTGAAGACATTGATAGGTCTCACCTCAAGCACAGAAGTGGAGGGATATCGAAACTGAGGTCACCATGAGAGCAGGGCATGAAAGGTCACAGACTTCAAGACTGTTTTGTTTATATTGATGATGATGGAGGAGGAGGATGACGATGACGATGTTGCTATGGAGGTCCATTTTGGTTTGGGACTGCGTGACAAGGCTGTACTCTACGCTTCCTGTCATAATGATACCCCGGCGTTAACCAGGCCCGAGAGATACAGACACTTGCAGTGTTGGTCAGGTAATTATAGCAACACACCCAAAGACGCATCCTTGAAGTGGATGACACTCGACTGTGTGGTCCCAGTCTCCCCATTCAAGCCCACAGCACACTCAACTCTGGGCAGGAGCCGGCACGGGCCGAAAAACCCACCTCCGCTGGGATTCGAACCCGCGTCCTCCCAGCCGTCAGTCCGCGACGCCAACCACCTCGCCACGGTGACTGGTCAGTACAATACAATTGTCGACAAATTAGTCCAGCTATCCAGAAAGGCAGCTTATTAAGGAGTCTGTCACTTGAAGCAGCAGACCAAGTCTGACCTCAAGGAGTTGCCCGGATCTGACACCAAATGATAATGGGAAAATGGAATTTCTACGAGAAAGGAAAACAAACTCTTGATCGGCCACAGCCAGCTGCACAAAATGAGCGGAGTAGCTTCATGATCAGGGATGAACATACAAAAATTATTATATCGAGTGAAAGCCTCAGCCGCTTAGAGAGACTGACCCGCCGATGTATTCAAGTACATGCAGTTCTCAAACTCTTACCTAAGATCGCTGACTGCAAATTTCTGTGAACAAGTCAGCCAGATACACATTCCTCTCAGTATCTGGACCACAGGGTCAATCAAATATTGACCTCTGTGTCTTTTAATTCTCATTTGTAGGCCTATACACAAATCCAGTCTAAAGTGTGTACCACCAACCCTCGTCAAAATAAAGAAAGAAATATACTGACGGACTCCCCGATTCTTTTTCATCTCCACGTGAAGCTATATGAACCACCTTCGGTCTTCGCTAACAGCCTGTCCAGGTCAAAACAGACTTCCGGACAACTGCAAAGAGAGACAACGCTGCCCTTGCGTGTTAAAAGGTTAGCCGTAGGCCCGTGTTGGAAGTGATCAACCGTCTTGTCCAGATGAATGATAGGCAAATAACAAGATCCCTCCACCCTACCCCACCACTCCTACACACACACACACACACACACACACTTCCCCGTCACCCTTGATGCCGCCGATGTCTACAACCTGTGTTCGTCGACAGCATGGGCCGGGACTGTACTTTCGTCTGTCTGTCAGTTGTATACGTGGTGGGATGATTCTTGATATGAATAATTAAGACCGTGCGCTTTGGTTCGTCTTTAAAACAGCTGCATGGTAGATACGTATCAGAACGAGCCTGGACATTCTTCCAGCGGTTTTATTTCCTTTTGTGGCCTTAGTCGGAGTGGAGCACAATCTTTTTTTTTCTTGTCTTTTTTTGTTTTTTGTTTTTTTTGTTTGTTTGTTTGTTTGTTTTAGTGCTTCACATGTACTTCTTCAGTTTGCTCGTGGGGTGGGGGAAGGGAGTGGGTGTGTGTGTGTGTGTGTGTGTGTGTGTGTGTGTGTGTGTGTGTGTGGTTTCTTTCTCCAAAACATCTAAGTTCAACATCAAAATCATCCATTTGAGCACTTCATCAAATCAACCACCACAAAAACAATTGCCACGAACCCCATCCACCCAAACCGTCAATCGTCATTTACTTTTTAATTTTAAGTAATCTTTTTTTTTCATTGTATTACAGTTGACTCCATAATATTACAGTTGATGACATGGTGTTGCAATGGCTCCAACACATTTACAGTTGACCTCAGCGTTACAGCTGACCTGATGGTATTTACAATCAACTCCACGATATTACAGATGTTCCAAATGTGTTACAACTGATCTCACAGTATTACAGTTGGCCTCATGGTGTCGCTGTTGACCTCACAGTATTACATTACTCATGGTAGTATTACAGTTGACCTCGTGAGATAAGAATTGTTACAGTGGATCTCGTGGTGTTGCAGTTGACCCCACAGTATTACAGTTGATCTCAGAGCATCACAGCTGACCTCAATGTTTCACTCTTGACTCATAGTATTTCGTTTGATCTCAGGGCATTACAACTGACCTCGTGGTTTTACAGTTGACCCGATAGTGCCACATTTGACCTCTAACCCCCATCCCCACACACTGTCAGAGTTACAGTTGATTACGCGATGCCACTGCTGGCCCACATTGTTACAGTTGATTACGCGTTGCCACTGCTGGCCCACATTGTTACAGTTGCCTCCTGTGTGTTACAGCCGGTGGAGCCCCAGCCCCGACTGGTGGATCGGGTGAAGGGGAAGGTGGGACAGGCGGTGAGCTGTAACAAGGAGAGGTGCAAGAAGACCTGCCTCACGATCTTCCCCTTCATTCGCATCATGCGCAAGTATGATGTCAAGTCTGACCTCATCAATGACATCATTTCGGGTTTGACTGTTGGCATCATGCAGCTTCCTCAAGGTAAAGGGCCCAGAGTTTCTTTCCGTCCCTGTCTCTGAAATGTGCGAACCGATGTATCTGATACATGTGCTGCTAATTCAACTCTCTCTCTCTCTCTGTCTCTCCCTGTCTCTCTATCTGTCTCTCTCTCTGTCACTCTCTCTCTCTCTCACACACACACACACACATACACACACACACACATCTGTTGATGTAATTATTGTTTAATCCACGTCTGTGTTGATGTCTTTCATCAATTTGTCTCGTTAAAATCGTGGATATGTTTCAGAGAAAAATATGGGTGATGAAATAATTTTTAAAACTCCAAGAATGCCTCAGACCTTTGTTTTAGATCACTATATTATATTTTGTTCTCTCGGTTGAACATATAATTAGTACAGAGTTTTTGAGTTTTTGTTATTAATCCAGGAATGGCGTACGCCATGTTGGCTGATCTCCCTCCTGTGGTGGGACTGTACATGTCCTTCTTCCCTCCCCTTGTCTACTTCCTCTTCGGAACTTCGAAACAGATCTCCATGGGTACGTCTTCTCTGCACAGCGTCTCTTCTTGTTGTTGTTGTTGTTAGTAGGAGTAGTAGTAGTAGTAAGGCTCAACTCTCTGCTTATATCACAGATTGACATAAGTTTACAGTTGGGCCAACAGCAAAGTGAATGCTGTATTATCAATGATTTCTCCATTGGAATGGAAAATCATTTACAGCTTAGTCAGTTGTGAAGGACTTTGACTATGTGGCAAAATTGCACTGGCTCTTAGTGGGCTGCAGTCTTGGGGGTTAGTTGGCCTTTGGGAACGATCCCAACGCCGACTGTCCTAAAACCCTCTTGGCCGAGAGAGTGGGGATGTAACTTGGGCAAGACACTCTTCACTATTATCAAATACTAGCCCAAATAGTCGGGACAGCAGTTGCCTCCTCTGCTGTTCTGATGGTCATAGTCGGACACGACTGACTATCATAAGTTGTAGTAGTAGAAGTAGTAGTGTTCCTGTTCTTTGTTAGTATTGGTAGTAGTTGTTGTATAGTTTGATATCATATCGTTTTCTATTATTGAAAAAATTGGTATCATATCGTTTTCTATTACAATCTGTGCTGCATTTTATTGTATCTTATTGTTGTATCATGTTGTGTGTTTTATTGTATTGTACTGTATCATATTTATTGATGGAGTCTCCCGTTGGACCGACGGATAAGTAGGCAGGCAGGCTTTTCTGTCGGTGTGTGTCCTCATATGGGAGAAGAGGCCGATTCTGGATGCGCAGTACTTCCCACAGGTGTTGCAAGGGAAAACGTCTCCAGAAGTTGAGCCCTGCTTCCTTCGCTCACGCTTCTCCTTAATGGCCAGCGTTCTCTTGTTTTCAAACGTCTTTATGCCACTAGAGCATAGCATCCTCCAGCGAGAGCGGTCAAGGGCATCAGTTTCCCAGGAAGCGATGTCTATGTCACAGGCTTTGAGGTTTGTCTTCAAGGTGTCCTTGAAGCGCTTGCAGGGTCTTCCAAGTACGCGGTGGCCTTCCTTCAGCTGGCCATACAAGAGCATCTTCGGGATCCTGCTGTCTGTCATGCGGGTAACGTGTCATGTCCAGTGTAGCTGGCACTGGATCAGCAGGCTTTCGATGCTGGGCAGGCCGCTCCTCTCTAGGACATGGAGGTTGGAGACCCTGTCTTGCCACTTTATGCCGAGGATCTTTCGTAGGCATCTCTGGTGAAACTGCTCAAGTTGTTGAATGTGACTGTGATACGTCGTCCATGTTTTACAGCAGTACAACAAGGTGGTCATCACAACAGCTCTGTAGGTTTTGATTTTGGTGCTGAGCCTGATGCCTTTGTTGTTCCACAGCCTGTTGTTAAGTCTGCCAAAGGTGGAGCTGGCCTTGGCGATGTGCAGCGTCACTTCTGAATCATGGGCTCCGTTACTGCATAGGGTGCTGCCCAGGTAGCAAAACTTGTCGACTGACTTGATCTCTGTGTCATCGATCTTGATTGCGGTTGGGGGGTCAGGAGAGGGTGGGGGGGGGGGGGGACTGGCGTTCTGTGAGCTAGCTGCTGGTTGGTACATGGACTCGGTCTTGCTGAGGCTATTGGTGAGTCCAAAGCGCCTGCAGGAGGTTGAGAACCTGTCCATAATGAAATGCATGTCCTCATGGGTGTGTGCAGCAAGTGCACAGTCATCAGCGAAGAGGAACTCTCTCAACAGTGCCTCAGACACCCTGGACCTGGCATGGAGTCGCCGCAAGTTGAAAACTTTGCCATCTGTGCGAAACTGAGTGTAGATGTTCCGGTCACAGTCTTGGAAGGCGTCAATCAGCATGGCAGAGAAGAGAATGGAGAACAGTGTGGGTGCCAGGACGCAGCCCTGCTTCACTCTATTTACCACAGGGAACGGATCCGACATGTCAGTATTTTCCTGTACTCTCGCCTGCATGCCAACGTGGAATGACGCAATCAGCTGGATTAGGCTCTCTGGGCAGCCGAACTTTAGGAGGATCTTCCACAGACCACGGTGGTTCACCGTGTCGAAGGCCTTAGTCAGGTCTACAAAGACCATGTGGAGCTCCTTGTTCTGCTCACGGCACTTCTCTTGCATCTGGCGTACGGCAAACACCATGTCACATGTTCCCCTGCCTGAGCGGAAGCCGCACTGTGCTTCGGGGATGACTGTGTTGGAGACATGGTCAACCAGTCTGTCCAGTATGATGCGGACGAAGATCTTGCCGGCGATGCAAAGGTGAGAGATTCCACGGTGGTTATTGCAGGATGTTTTGTCCCCCTTCCGTTTGTAAATGTTGACAATTGAAGCATCCTTGAAATCCTGGCGGACCTCCCCTCTCTCCCAGATCGACTGGAACAGGGCTGTCAGCTTGTCTGTCAGCACCTCGCCTCCATACTTCTAGATGTCAGCCTGGATTCCATCCGCTCCTGGTGCTTTTCCTGACGTTGTCAGTTTCAGCACCTTCCGGGTCTCGGCCTTGGTGGGAGGGGCAGATAGCAAGTCATTGACTTGTAGCTGTGGGAGGGCTGGAATTACCTCGTCAGATACGGAGGAGTCCCTGTTGAGGACAGGGGTTGATCCTGTGACTCTCGGCCCATACATCATATTTATTACCCTTGAGTTAAACGGATTTCTCTGCGTGGAATTCGGGCTGCTCTAAGCCAGGGAGAACCTGTTCCCATGTTTCGGCGACACACACTATTGTTTTCTGTGGACGTGGGAGATGCAGTTCACGAAACAGAAGATGATAAGAAGAAGACAACACTGACCGAAAGACACACGTCACATTTATCCTTGGTTTTACCACCTTACTTTCCACGTGAGGTGCCTGCATGCAGGCCTGGTTGGGTCCATGTTTCACGCCTTTTGCTCTTTACGCACAACCACTTGTCCCGTATTCAGTGTACGCAGTGACAGTTCTGTTTAATGGCATCCCACACAACTGCTCTGTATGAAACATTAATCTGTCGGCCTGTTCTGAATACGGATGATGATGCGCAGTACAGTGCATTGCTGATCAGGCTTCAGGGAAAACACGGCTTTAGGATACAGACAGCAGTGTGCTGACCGTGATGTGCATTCATTTCTTCTGCGTTCACGTCGTTCCTGAGATTTAAAGATGAAAAATTAGGATGTGCCTCTGTGTGTGTGTGTGTGTGTGTGTGTGTGTGTGGACTGACAGACACAAGCTGTTTGCAGTGACAGACATGGTGTGACTGTATGTGTCCCCACAGGCACAGTGGCAGTGGTCAGTCTCCTCACGGGGGGCATTGTAGCCAGGGAGACAGAGATGTGGAAACAGGGCCCAGACCTCTCTACCACCGCCATCACCACCACAACAACAACAACCACAACTACACCAGCTTCCCCTCTGTCCTCATCCGCAACCCTAGGGCTGACCACTGATCACGTGATGCCGGACGACGCGGTGATGGGAGAGGAGGAGATGTTCAAAATCCAGATTGCCGCCACCGTCGCCTTCATCACTGGTCTGGCTCAGGTAAGAAAGACACACCAATACAGCCTGCAGGTAAGAGGGGTACGGTCTATCTAGTCAAGCCAGCTTTATTATCATCAATGCGTGGGCATAACTGTCGTGTCTTTGCATGTAGTTATCAGTCAGTTTTATTATCATCATATGGACACTTTTGTCATGTATTTGTGTTTAAAAGACGATTACTTTATCATCATCACTGAGTGGTCGTATGGACATAATTGTCATGTATCAGGGTGAGAGAAATCGTGGGCTTACACACCCTTCGTGACCAGTAGATAGCAAAGAGTAAATTTCAGATTCCAGTATTTTATTAAACAGATCCGAATTTGTTGGCACACAATCAGACTTTCTGGCGTTGAAAGGGTCCTTCTTACACCGTGTAAATTGTTTTTTCCTGGGGATGAAACAACCTCCAAAAATTATAAAAATCATATTTTCATTTTGATCATTAAGTTTCTTAACAATTATCCCAGCATGTAGTAAGAGCCACTCTGCAGACAGTCCCTGCAAGTGACCAGGTTCTGACACTGAAAGTGACGATGGCCAGGCTGCAGACAGTTGGAACACACGGGTTTCGTGTTGCCCTCAGTGCTCCTTGTAATACAACCGTCCAGTGAAGCTGTCCACTTGAAGAAGTAGCCGAATAGCTGAAAGGACAGTTAATGCACAAAGAAAGGACAGTTAATGCACACAAAAAGTCCATCTTCTCAATGAGGAGAGATCTAAGAGTACAAAGAGTACAACGTAGTCCCTCCCACAAGTCCAGTTTCATCCGCATTTGCCACTGAAATAGGAATGTCTTGTGTGAACAGTTAAGTGACAAGAATTTCCTGGTCACCGCTTCCCCCTCTCAAAAGGAAGGGATTGTTGTCATACAGTGACACACTATAACCCTTCAACACAATGCCTTCAATCACTAACTGACTCCGGGCAGATCGAGTCAAAGGGTAAATACGCCATGGGCCCTACAGTTTGTGCCCCTGACACAGTCTTACTTCCACCCACACCCTCAGCTGCCGAGAAAATGTCCTCGGTGGTAGGAAAACGGGTGGGAACTGCGTGGGGTAGATATCTGCGTCTTGAAGACACAGGTTCCACGTGCTGCTGTGAAACATCCATCATCACTGTCAGTATTCAAAAACAAAACAAAACAACAACAACAAAAAACGTGCACAGTGTCACGGCAAACCGATTGACACATTGCATCACTTTTCTTCATCCAGCAGATGCACGTGCAGCGAAAGAGTAAAGAATATACATACCCGATCACAGGCGTCACGAAACAAAACTTTAAACACACACACACACAAATAGGTACTAATCTGCTGAGCGGCATCACATACACTCAGCAAAACTTCATATATTAACTGAAGGTAACACGACAAATATACTTATCACGACACTTTGGCACGAACACGTTCCCAACTGAGTTAGATTAAGTGAATCACCACCGCCGTCGGAAACACGTCACTTGACCTCGGGTGAACACTTCCGCTCCATAGGTGGACAGTCATCACCGAGTGAGACAGGTGGACAGTTGTCACCGAGTGAGAGTGAGATAGTTGTCACCGAGTGAGATAGGGGGACAGTTGTCACCGAGTGAAAGGGAGATAGTTGTCACCGAGTGAGATAGGGGGTCAGTTGTCACCGAGTGAGACAGGTGGACAGTTGTCACTGAGAGGTATGGGGGGACAGTTGTCACCAAGAGGTATGGGTGGACAGTTGTCACTGAGAGGTATGGGTGGACAGTTGTCACCAAGAGGTATGGGTGGACAGTTGTCACTGAGAGGTATGGGTGGACAGTTGTCACCAAGAGGTATGGGTGGACAGTTGTCACCAAGAGGTATGGGTGGACAGTTGTCACTGAGAGGTATGGGGGGACAGTTGTCACCAAGAGGTATGGGGGGACAGTTGTCACCGAGTGAGACAGGTGGACAGTTGTCACCGAGAGGTACAGGGGGACAGTTGTCACCGAGAGGTATGGGTGGACAGTTGTCACTGAGAAGTATAGGTGGACAGTTGTCACCAAGAGGTATGGGGGGACAGTTGTCACCGAGTGAGACAGGTGGACAGTTGTCACCGAGAGGTACAGGGGGACAGTTGTCACCGAGAGGTATGGGTGGACAGTTGTCACTGAGAAGTATAGGTGGACAGTTGTCACTGAGAGGTATGGGTGGACAGTTGTCACCAAGAGGTATGGGTGGACAGTTGTCACCGAGTGAGAGGGGGACAGTTGTCACCGAGTGAGATAGGTGGACAGTTGTCACTGAGAGGTATGGGTGGATAGTTGTCACCGAAAGGTATGGGTGGATAGTTGTCACTGAGTGAGAGGGGGACATGCGGAAGTTGTCTGCACGATTGATTCTCCGCTGCTCACATCTTTCCAGAAGCAGGAACGAGTCACGTGCTCCCAGGCTCTTTTGGCCATGTGCCAAGAAAACCAAGAGGACTTCTCCGACAGACTAATCACGCAGGACGAAACATGGGTCCATCACTACGATCAGAGACTAAAGCCCAGTCAAAGCAATGGAAACTTCGACTCACCACCTCCGAAGAAGGCACGTGTCCAGCCATCGGCGGGCAAGGTCATGTTCACGGTCATTTGGGACCAGCGCGGAGTGAGGTGATGGATCTCCTGGCAAAGGGCACCACAATTACCGGGACATACTAAGCTTCATTGCTGCAGAAATTGCGAGAGGTCATCAAAATCTTGGCGTTGCATGCTGATCAAAGGTGTCAGTCTCCTTCAAGACAACGCCCCGGTTCACAACTCGCATGTTGCCCAAACGGAAGCACGGTCTTGTGGCTATGAAACCCTACCTCACCCCCATTACTCTCCCGACCCTGCACCATCTGACTTTCGCCTCTTTCCAGCCATGAAGTCATTTTTGAAGGGCAAGTAATTACTTCCGTTTGTATACGCTTATTTCCGAGGCCAAGTCGTGGCTTCTGGTGCAATCTGTAGACTTCTGCAGCTGAATTCAGCGGTGAGAGAAGTGTGTCACCCATAGTGGTACGTATGTAGAGAAAGACTAACTGTGCCAAATCTCGTTCCTCTCAGTCCATGGAAAGGTGAAATCTTTAATTTCCTCTCAGTTCATGGAAAGGTGAAATCTTTAATTAACATCCCTCGTAGTTACAGTTCGCATGTGGTTTCAGATCGGTGTAATAGACTGGCAATGGCTTTGCAGCTGGGCTGCTGTTACTGAGTGGAATTTCAGACTGGCTGTGACGAAACAGGCTGTAGTGTTGTAAGCTTGGCAGTGATGCTCAAAACTAGCAGAGGTGTTACAGACCGATGATAATATTACACTTTTGCAGTAATGGAAAAGTCTGTCGTATTACATCTTGACAGTGGTGTTATAGCCTTGCAGTAATGAATGTGGTGTTACGACTGAAGATGTTATTACAGGTATAAGGTGGTATTGTGGTGTTACAAATTGAAGGTGGTATTATCAAATGTTACAGACTGAAGATAGTGTCCCAGATTGAAAGTTGGAGTGTAGTATTACAGACTAGTTGTAATGAAACAGATTGGCATGGGGCTGTGCCGGGTGGGGTTTGTCACCACCTACATGGGCGACTCCCTGGTCAGTGGCTTCACTACAGGGGCCGCAGTGCACGTGTTCACCTCCCAGGTCAAGTACGCGTTGGGACTGAAGATCCCCCGCTTTGAGAACCTCTTCCAGATCATCAGGGTGAGCGCCTCTCCTGTATTCTCCTCCACTCCACCGCCCTCCAGTCTCATCTCCATCCCATCCTCTCTCATCTCTCATCTGGCCAATCTTCCACTCTTTTCCTCTCCTTTGCTCTCTTCACCATCCTCTGTAACCCCATCTCCCTCAAACCTCTCTGCCATAATTATCATTCCCTCTCTTCTCATGTATTCTTGTTCTCCCTCCTCCTTCCGCACTTCTCCTCTCCTCACCTCTCGGATCATAAGGTCAACACTTCTCCTCTCCTCACCTCTCTCGGATCATAAGGTCAACACTTCTCCTCTCTTCTCCACCTTCGTTTCACCTCCCCTTTCCTGTCCTCCCCTCTCCCCTTCACCTCCCCTTTCCTGTCCTCCCCTCTCCCCTTCACCTCCCCTTTCCTGTCCTCCCCTCTCCCCTTCACCACCCCTTTCCTGTCCTCCCCTCTCCCCTTCACCTCCCCTTTCCTGTCCTCCCCTCTCATCTTTCCTCTCCCACCCCTTCCCTGTCCTCCCCTTCTCTCTCTCTCCCCCTCCTTCCTCCTTCCCTCCTCTCCTTCTCTCTCCTCCCTCCTACCCTCCTGCCCTCTCTCCTTACCTCTCCTTCCTCCTTTCCTCTCCTCTCTTTCCCTCTCCTTCCCTCCCCTCTCCTTTTTCCTCTCCGCTCTCCTCTTCTGTCTTTCTCCTCCGCTGTCAAATCCCTTTCTCTCCCCCCTTCTCCTTCTGTCACATCTCTGCACCCCTTTTCTCTCCTTTTTTTAATTATCACCCTCTCCTCTTCTCCCCACCCCTCCCCTCTCCTTTCTCTTCTCCCTCTCCTCCGCTCTCCTTTTTTATCCCTTCTCATTTCTCCTATCCCTTCTTCCCCTCACTCCTCTCCTCCCCCCTCTCCCACATTGTCTGCTTTTCCTTCACTTATCTTTTCCCCTTTCTTCTCTACTTCCCTTCATTTCTTTCAATTCTCTTATCAAATCTCTTCTCTCTCATCACTCCGTCTATTACCAGTATCCCTTCATTTTTGTTACCTTTCTTTTCGTGTTTTTATCACAGGCAAATCAGCTGTGATTAAAAATAACACAATACAATACAATACAATCAGTGCTATGCTATGCTATGCTATGCTATGCTATGCTATGCTATGCTATGCTATGCTAAGCAACGCAGCACAACACAACACAACACAACACAACCTAACGCGAACCCACCCGACACGACACGACACAGCATGGTTCAATGCTGATGTTGATGTTGACGTCGATCAGACGTACGGGGCTATCCTGACCAGCCTGGGCAAGACGAACATCCCGGAGATGGTGATCACGCTGATCTGCATCGTGGTGCTCTATCTGGTCAAGGTACAGGTGAACCAGCGCATCAAGGACAAGTGCCGCATCCCCATCCCTATAGAGCTCATCGTGGTGCGTGCCGATCGGAGCCACAGGCCATTCTCTTTCTGTCTATTTTTCTTTATTTTCTACACTCCTCTTTGTTTTGCTTTAGTGTGACGTGGTTTGGTGTAGTGTGTGCTTTATTTGGTGTTATGAAGTGTTATGTAGAGAAGTGTGATTTGATATAGTGTGTGCTTTATTTGGTGTTGTGAAGTGTTATGTAGAGAAGTGTGATTTGATATAGTGTGTGCTTTATTTGGTGTTGTGAAGTGTTATGTAGAGAAGTGTGATTTGATATAGTGTGGCATTGTACGGTGTGCTGTGGAGTCGTTTTGTTCGGTGGAATCGTTTGCAAATGCTTTGTGGCATCAACAAAAATGAGCATACTGATTGTGGCTACTCAACTTGAAGAAGTAGAAATGTGTGGTGGAATGGGATGGGACGTGGTGTGATGTAACATATGTTGCCGTGTCGTGTCGTGTGATGTGATGTGACATGACGTGGTGTCTTTGGCATCATGTGGTGTGATGTGAGTTGAGGTGATGTGATATGACGTGATGTTACGTGACTTGGCATGATGCGATGTGACATGACGTGGTGTGATATGACGTGACGTGTGGTGTGATGATATGTGACTTGGTGTGAAATGTGACGTGACGTGATGTGACGTATTGTGATGTGACATGATTTGGTGTGAAATGATGTGATATTACACAGTGTAATGTGAAGTAGGATGACATGACGTGACGTGGTGTGTCGTGACGTTGTGTGATGTCATATTGTGTGGTATGGCGTGCTGTGAATTGACATGGTGTGTATTGTGACGTGACATGACGTGGTGTGACATAACGTGGTGTGACGTGACATGACGTGGTGTGATGTGACGTGAATTGTATGTGCAGGTAGTGTCCGGTACCTTGGCCAGCCACTTTGGGGGATTCCGGGAGAAGTGGGGGATCCGTACTGTGGGCCGCATCCCTGCAGGGTCAGTCTGGGTGTCTCTGCATTTCTTTCTTTCCCTACGCTGTTTGTATCTTGTGCCCTGAATTTTGAGAATGATTAATGCGGACAGCGTCTTCACACGCACTGAGGTAAAGTGGGAGGCGTGGATCGAGAAGGTAAATGTGGGTGGACTGGATACAGGGATCTGTGGATACAGAGGTAAAGGGTGTGGTGTGGAGTGAATCAAGACGTGCATGTACAAGGGCATGTTGTGGATAGAGGGGTGCAGGATAAAGCATATGCAATTAATATGTAAGGACATGATAAAGGGATTGAGTCGTACATGATGATAGACGACTTGTGTGGATATGTGGGTGGAGGATGAGGTGTGTATTGTAGGGTAGATACAGGATGGATACAGGGGTAAGGTGAAAGGTTTGCTGTGGGGTGGACACGGGCGGAGGGCTTACAATGGGATGGATACAGGAGTGAAGAGTTTATTGAGGGTGAATAAAAGGGTATTTGAGGATGGTAAAGGAGTCCAGTGTTTGCTGTGGGGTGGATACAAGGATGTAGGGTGAAAGATTTTGTGTGTGGGATAAATGCAAGGGTGCTGTGTGAAATGTTTGCTGTAGAGGTGGATACATGGGCAATGTGTTTGTTGCGGGGTGAATACTGGGATGAAATGTTTGCTGTGGGATAGATATAGGGATGAAGTATTTGCTGTAAAGGGACGAAGTGTGTGCTGTGGTGGTGGATACAGGGATGAAGTGTGTGCTGTAGTGGTGGATACAGGGATGAAGTATTTGCTGTAAAGGGACGAAGTGTGTGCTGTGGTGGTGGATACAGGGATGAAGTGTGTGCTGTAGTGGTGGATACAGGGATGAAGTATTTGCTGTAAAGGGACGAAGTGTGTGCTGTGGTGGTGGATACAGGGATGAAGTGTGTGCTGTAGTGGTGGATACAGGAATGAAGTGCTGTAGTGGTGGATACAGGAATGAAGTGCTGTAGTGGTGGATACAGGGATGAAGTGCTGTAGTGGTGGATACAGGGATGAAGTGTGTGCTGTAGTGGTGGATACAGGGATGAAGTGTGTGCTGTAGTGGTGGATACAGGGATGCAGTGTGTGCTGTAGTGGTGGATACAGGGATGAAGTGTGTGCTGTAGTGGTGGATACAGGGATGCAGTGTGTGCTGTAGTGGTGGATACAGGGATGCAGTGTGTGCTGTAGTGGTGGATACAGGGATGAAGTGCTGTTGTGGTGGATACAGGGATGCAGTGTGTGCTGTAGTGGTGGATACAGGGATGAAGTGCTGTTGTGGTGGATACAGGGATGCAGTGTGTGCTGTGGTGGTGGATACAGGGATGCAGTGTGTGCTGTAGTGGTGGATACAGGGACGAAGTGTGTGCTGTAGTGGTGGATACAGGGATGAAGTGTGTGCTGTAGTGGTGGATACAGGGATGAAGTGTGTGCTGTAGTGGTGGATACAGGAATGAAGTGCTGTAATGGTGGATACAGGGATGAAGTGTGTGCTGTAGTGGTGGATACAGGGACGAAGTGTGTGCTGTAGTGGTGGATACAGCAATGATGAACTGTAGTGGTGGATACAGGGATGCAGTGTGTGCTGTAGTGGTGGATACAGGAATGAAGTGCTGTAGTGGTGGATACAGGGATGAAGTGTGTGCTGTAGTGGTGGATACAGGCATGAAGTGTGTGCTGTAGTGGTGGATACAGGGATGAAGTGTGTGCTGTAGTGGTGGATACAGGAATGAAGTGTGTGCTGTAGTGGTGGATACAGGGATGCAGTGTGTGCTGTAGTGGTGGATACAGGAATGAAGTGCTGTAGTGGTGGATACAGGGATGAAGTGTGTGCTGTAGTGGTGGATACAGGGACGAAGTGTGTGCTGTAGTGGTGGATATAGGGATGAAGTGTGTGCTGTAGTTGTGGATACAGGGACGAAGTGTGTGCTGTAGTGGTGGATACAGGGACGAAGTGTGTGCTGTAGTGGTGGATACAGGAATGAAGTGCTGTACTGGTGGATACAGGGATGAAGTGTGTGCTGTAGTGGTGGATACAGGAATGAAGTGTGTGCTGTAGTGGTGGATACAGGAATGAAGTGTGTGCTGTAGTGGTGGATACAGGGATGAAGTGTGTGCTGTAGTGGTGGATACAGGGATGCAGTGTGTGCTGTAGTGGTGGATACAGGGATAAAGTGTGTGCTGTAGTGGTGGATACAGGAATGAAGTGTGTGCTGTAGTGGTGGATACAGGGATGCAGTGTGTGCTGTAGTGGTGGATACAGGGATGCAGTGTGTGCTGTAGTGGTGGATACAGGAATGAAGTGCTGTAGTGGTGGATACAGGGATGCAGTTTGTGCTGTAGTGGTGGATACAGGAATGAAGTGTGTGCTGTAGTGGTGGATACAGGGATGCAGTGTGTGCTGTAGTGGTGGATACAGGAATGAAGTGCTGTAGTGGTGGATACAGCAATGATGAACTGTAGTGGTGGATACAGGAATGAAGTGCTGTAGTGGTGGATACAGGGATGAAGTGTGTGCTGTAGTGGTGGATACAGGGACGAAGTGTGTGCTGTAGTGGTGGATACAGGGACGAAGTGTGTGCTGTAGTGGTGGATACAGGGATGAAGTGTGTGCTGTAGTGGTGGATACAGGGACGAAGTGTGTGCTGTAGTGGTGGATACAGGGATGAAGTGTGTGCTGTAGTGGTGGATACAGGGATAAAGTGCTGTAGTTGTGGATACAGGGATGCAGTTTGTGCTGTAGTGGTGGATACAGGGATGAAGTGTGTGCTGTAGTGGTGGATACAGGAATGAAGTGCTGTAGTGGTGGATACAGGCATGAAGTGTGTGCTGTAGTGGTGGATACAGGGATGAAGTGTGTGCTGTAGTGGTGGATACAGGAATGAAGTGTGTGCTGTAGTGGTGGATACAGGGATGAAGTGTGTGCTGTAGTGGTGGATACAGGATGAGAAGTGTGTGCTGTAGTGGTGGATACAGGGATGAAGTGTGTGCTGTAGTGGTGGATACAGGAATGAAGTGTGTGCTGTAGTGGTGGATACAGGGATGAAGTGTGTGCTGTAGTGGTGGATACAGGGATGCATGGTGAAGGGTTGCTTTGAGAGGAGTCCGGGGTGTCAGACAGGGTTACAGAATGCTTTATTATCTCTGAATAGAAATTATTTTGTTGTGTAAAACACGTAAACAATATGCGAAAATCGCAGTCATTCAATGTATCTTATAGAAGACACAAAGGCTTGAATGTCAACTTTAGTAAATCCCGCATAAAATTATCACAATCACAATGCAATAATCACAGTAGACATACAGATATTAGTTAAATTAGAGTAAATCACACATATAATAATCACAGCAATACACATGCAATGATTACAGATAAAGGCATAAAACATCATGCCATTATTAAACATAGTAATTATTTAAAACCAATTCAGTGCCAGAGAATTTTGTAAAAAAAAAAAAAAAAAAGAAAAAAAAAAGAGCTCTCCCCTTGCCACGGAATTTTGAGGATTCGGGGGTAATAAATCACACACAAAAATCCAGCAAAAAAACTATGGGTGGTACAGAAAGAAAGTAAACGTTTTTGTGAAGAAAAATGAGTGTAGATTCTGCTTCTGGGCTCTTTTACCCAATTAGGTTGGTTGTAGATAACTGTTCAGGCATGTAAAGTCAAGATAATGATTTTTGTGGAACAAAAAAATCTATTTCCACCTCTACATAATAACATCCATAAAGAAAAGAAACAAAATACAGCTAGAAATCGCATGCCTGTTGTCAGATTATACTTGTAGAAGAAATTAAAACAGGCTATAAGTTTATAAAAACAAACCACAGCTCGTGCAGACATGTTAGTAAATCACTGTCCCAACAACGACAAAGGTGGGTAATGTCAACGTAAAAGGTCAATCATGGTCTCAGAAACTGAGCTGGCAAGCTTTTGACAGCTGAAAGTGTTCAGGAGTGAGAGGGTGAAGTTCTTTGATGACATTCACATCTTTCTTAGTTGCACGTGGGCCGATTAAAGTGTCTGCTATGCATCCAGCTTGCCACCTCTTCAAACAAGTCTTCCCTCTGATTCAGCGAAAAAAGCGTGAAAAACAAAGCACGTGTTTCACGTCCAGTGCAGGTTCCACCCTGCGTTTCGTGAAAATCGTGGAGCTTTGGCGGTTGTTGAGCCGACAGTCTGCATTGAAATGTGAGCACGCTCATTCCCAAAAGCCACGGCCCCCTTCATGAACTCTGGCTGACATTCAACCTATCGTCTTACATCACTCCTCTCCCTCTCCTCCCCCTTCTTCCAACACTTGCTGCACGTATTCTGTCAGTCATAGTCACTTGTTCAAAAAAGCTGTCTGATTGGATAGATGGACTGAATTACCAGCAAATGGGGCTGTCAGTTTCGTCACTGTCATTGTCAATCACCTTCGTTTTCAAACCAATCATCAGACAAGAGAGATCCTTCTCCATCGCGAAATCTGTCCATAACCACAATCAGAGCTTTCAGAATTGTGTATGTCTGCTGAGTGTGACTATTTGCTTTACTGGACACAGTTTTCAACGCATTTTTTGGCACATGATGCAACCCCCTTTTCCACGCGCGTATCACGTGGTCAGTTAGCAAATTACTATTGAGTAGAAAGGGGTCTTCTACCTGATGAATGTTCATTTAAATAGTATTATTATAATCCAGACACATCAAACTACCTGTTCTGAGTCTGTTTATGTGAATTGAACCAAACTTCAATGAAGGAAGAATCAGAACATCTGCAAGACGTCAGTGAACGTCTTACAGGCATGATGGCAATACTTTTTGTAGGACGTCAGCTGACGTCTTAAGGCACTCTACTAGTTAAAACAAAAGTGCTGTTCAATAGTATGTTTAAAGTGAAATGTCGAGCACACATATACTTTGACATGCTTTCTATGGAATCACACAACTAGTTACCAGTCATTGAATTGACCTTGGAATAAAGCCGTATTTAGTTACGTTTGTTTTGAGTTTCGGAACATTGAAGCGTTTGCCTGAAGGTAGAAGTTGATGGCTGCTATTGCTTGAAATACACATGGCTTTTGGTCGTACTCTGATATTGTCTTGGTAGTCCATCGTTTTCAATGATGACAGCTTGCACAGCCCATTTGTTGTGGGTTCGTAGGTGGCTGTAGAGTCCAATTCTTAAATGGCATGGTCATTCAGTGGGAGCAGGGGAATTGTCCTGGTTCAGGTAGCACGGTTGCTGCTGTCTTCATCCTCTCACAGGCCTCCGTGATGCTTGCACGGCATCCCTCATCAAAGCTTTTGTGTGCCTGCCTTGAAAGAGCATGCCTGCCAAGCGTGTCCTGCGCACGGTGCTCAAGCTGCCTTTGGGCAATCCCGGCAAGGGTTACATTGGCCTTCACACAGTCTTTGAACCGCTTGCGTGGCCTGCTCTGGTTCCGCTTACCTTAGCAATGCTCGCCATGCAACAGCTGCTCAGGCATCCTGGAGACTTCCATTTGGATGATGTGGATTTTCAAGATCATGGCTTCGATGCTGGTTGTCTCAGTTCTGTCAAGGACCTCCTTGTTTGTGATTTGGTCCTGCCAGTGGATGCCAAGTACTGACTTCAGGCTGTGCATGTGGAACTTTTCCAGTTGTTTCAGGTGCCTTCTGTACAGAGTCTGTATCTCACATCTGTACAGAAGACTGGAGAGAACGATGGCCTTGTACACCTTCAGCTTCGTGGACAGCCTGATGTTGTTTGTGTTAGTTCAGGACACTTGTTCTCAGATGACCAAAAGCTTGCAGATCCTAGTGGTGACTTCTTTGTCCAGGGTTCCATCACTGAAATTGAAGCTGCCAAGGTACTTGAATTCTTCCACTGTCTTCAGCTCTGTCCCTTCCATTGTGATGGATGGAAGACGAGCAGTGGAAGATGGGACAGGTTGTAGCAGGACCTCTGTTTTGCCCAGACTGATGGTGAGACCAAAGAGACGGGTGGCTTCAGCAAACTTGTTGACGATGAGTTGGAGGTCAAACTCCTGGTGCACCATGAGGGCGCAGTCACCAGCAAAGCATGCTTTTGAGATGATCCTGTCTGTCACACACTCCAGACATCTGGGCAAGCCCAAAAGTCAGGAGACGTGGACTTTTAGGGTCGACACCGCGCAACACACACTCCCAAGAAGGACGCAGAAATCCGTGTACGATTTTACAACTTTTATTCACACAGTCACACACATATGGGTACAGGACCTACTTCCTAAGCTATCCCCAAACCCAAACCCTCGCCCCCACCCAACTCTAAACCACCCCTCCTTAACCCACCTTTAACCCCCACTGGGACAAAATCAAGAAACGAAAGAAAAACGAACCAAACACATACACACTCGCACATTCACTGCACAACCGGCAACGTTCATTTAAACTCATCTGTCACTCGTTGACGGACTGAAAATCCCTGCTCCAGGCTGGGAGTCGAACGCTAACTACAACCTCTCCCTCGACGTCCAGCTCACCCACAGAGCACCCCACCAGATGAGTCCGGGAGGTCACGGCAAGCAGGGCAGGCTGCGGTCGAAGGCCGACGCCAAGGGACGATCTGGATCCCCAGGGTGCGACCCCAGGGTTTCGTGTCAGCACTCGGCTCCTCAGGTGGAAGACCCCGAGGGGCGACCTCGGAGCTGGGACAGCAGAGAAGTCGATTTGCCGCTACTTGCGTCGGGGAATGCAGAACAACGCCCTGGAACCACCAGTCAACCTTGGGACAGCAGGGCCGTCGGACGTCGTCGCCTGAGTCGAGGAACGCGGAACCACATTGCCATGAGACCTCAATAAACAAACAAACAAGCAAGCTCACGACAGCTTGTGATGGGCGAAGGTGGTGACTTGGGTGGGACCTTCAGCCGGGCACTGCAGCCTCTGCTCACCAGCTTGCTAAAGATCAGGCAGAGGTTCTGGCTGGCCAAGAATTCCTCTCCATCAGCCTTCCGGGCCTCTGCCACAAGGTCCGCCCTCTCTGACATCTCAGAGTCAAGTCACACCTAATCACAGTCAGCTGCAGCCAGGTAAACGGCAGGTGAGCGCAAGTTCTGCACTTGGCATGCTAACCGGCCAAAACACATTGCACGCACTGCACTGCAGTTGCAGTCATGCCAATGTGACAAGAGCCCTCTCGCTCCTACAGAGCGGTGTGTGCACGTGCTGCACAACTCTTACACAGGTAAAACGAGTGTGCAGACACGCTTTTACCAAACCAAGAACATGTCAGAAAACATGATCTAGAGAAACTGGGATTCGAACTCCCAACCATCGGAACTAACACCACTTTCACCGGCCACTGAGCCATACTAAATCGCTCGCACTTCCGCCTATACTTCCGCAGCAACGAAAGGTTGGGCTGATCCGTGACACAACCCCCTTTCAAAGCCCTTAAGCTATGAGCTCAAGAGGCAAGCACAACCGCCACATAAGCTGCACAGATATAGGCAAGTGCTCTATGACTGCCGGCTCAAATAGTCGGCTCCATGGTTGTCTACACCCTTCACTGACTGAAAGACATATGAGTGTGACTGCAGCTCCATTGCCCAGCCCATCAGTCTCCTGCTAACTGGACGGATCCGATGCAAATACTGCAATGGATTGTGGTCACACTGGAGCTGAAAAGTACGTCCATACAAGTATGGATAGAACTTCCTCACTGACCACACCACCGCAAAGCACTCTAGCTCTATGGCATGGTACTGGAATTCTGCACCCACCAGTTTCTTGCTGGCATAAGCCACTGGTCGGAGCATCCCTTCATGCTCCTGCAGAAGCACAGCTCCCAAACCAGTTCCGGACGCATCCGTCCTCAGAACGAAAGGCTTAGACTGGTCAGGAAGTTGCAGAATGGGTGCGCTGACCAACGCATCCTTCAAAGAGTCAAACGCCTTTTGACACTCTGGGGACCATGAGACTTTGGTTGGCTCTTTCCCGCGAGTTTTTTCCGTCAAGGGCAAGGCCACCTCCGCATATCTGGGAACGAACTTCCGGTAATAACCGGCAAGACCCAAAATACTACGGAGTTCCTTCTTGGTAGTTGGAACTGGGGCATTCCGAATCCTGTCTACCTTCTCCTGCTGCAACCCTAGATGACCTTCTGAGACAGTGTGTCCCAGAAACTGGATCTCTGAGAATCCCAGTTCACACTTGGAGGGCTTAGCAGCAAGGTGGACCTCCTTGAGACGACGGAACAACGCCCGCAGTACCTTGATATGGCCTTGCCAACATTCAGACGCGATGAGAAGGTTGTCCATGAAATTTTGAATTTCTGGCAGTTTCAACGGAGCCAGAACCTCCCTCATCGTACGGGAAAAGATCGCCCCCGCGGTCTTCAGACCGAAGGGCATGGTCACCCACTGAAACTGTCCATCCGGGGTGGTGAAGGCTGTCCTAGGGCGATCAGACGTCTTCACGGGGATCTGCCAGTATCCCTTTGTGAGATCGAGCTTAGAGAAAACTTTTGCTTTCCCAAGCCTGGCAAAAATCTCATCAATGTTGGGCAAGGGCTCAGCATTAAACCTGAGATGCTTATTGAGCTGGCGGTAGTCCACACAAAACCGCACCTTGCCGTCCTTCTTCCTTAGGAGGACAATGGGAGCAGAATAGGGAGAGCTCGCCTTCTCTATAACCCCCATACTCAGCATTGCCTCGACCTCCTTGGCGATGACCTGTGTCTGAGAGTGAGGTAACGGGTACTGCCGAACCTGAACGGGTTCATCCGTATCCAGAATGATTTCACACTCACCCACCCTAGACCGGAGAGGTAAGTCCGTAAGGACATAGGATGCCTCAGCAGTCAGCTCCTGCAGCTGAGCACGCCGAACAGCCGACAAGTCTGGCCCCAACACGACATCTTTGAACGACTCCTCGGCGGTCAGAGGGACACAGGGGATCGCAGAAGAACCAACCCCCGATTCCGTAGCCTCCGACTCATCATCCTCGATGACAGTAGGGCAGTAGGCGGCCGCAGCCCGCTCCCGCCGAAGGAACTTCTTCAACAGGTTGGCGTGGTATAGCTTTGACTTCCCACGCACTGAAATCCTGTAGTCCCAGTCTCCCACTCTTTCGAGGACTTTAAAGGGTCCTTGCCACAACACCTGAAGTTTGTTGTGTCGGACGGGAAGAAGGAGCAAGACCTCATCTCCCTGGTCGAACCAACGTTCCTTGGAACGACGATTGAAACATCGGGCGTACCAACGTGAGGCCTGCCTGAGATTTTCCTGGGCAATCTCACAAACCTCTTTGACTCGATTCCGAAGATCTACCACGTACTCGGATTCAGTATGGGTCGGGTCGTCACCTTGAGAGTCTTCCTGAGTCCATACCCATCTGAGAATGGACATGGGCCCTTTTACCGTCCGTCCATAGAGAAGCTCAAAGGAGGAGAACTTCATAGACTCTTGTGGAACCTCACGATGAGCGAAGAGCACAGCTGGGACAAGCCTGTCCCAGTCCCTTGGCCGTTTGATGCAGAGCCGTTGGAGCATCTTTTTCAACGTGGCATTGAAACGCTCTACAAGGCCATTAGCTTGTGCATGATAGGGGCTGGTAAACAGACCCTTGATGCCCAAGAGCTGGTGAACTTCTCTCATGACGTTCCCCATGAACTGCGTTCCCTGGTCACTAAGGACCTGATCAGGAACCCCCACACGAGTCCACATCTGCCACAATGCTTCCGCAACAGTAGGAGCATCTATGCTCCTGAGCGGAACTGCCTCGGGATATCGAGTCGCATAGTCAACCATTACCAAAATGTAATGGTGACCGCGGGTAGACGAGGGGTGTATGGGACCGACAAGGTCCACGGCCACTTTGGAGAACGGTTCCGCCACAATGGGAACCGTCCCCAAAGGAACCCTAACGTTCTGGCCTTTCGGCGTGGTACGTTGACATACCTCGCAGGAGCGACAGTACTGACGGATATCTGAAGAACAGCCCGGCCAGCAGAAATCCTGCCAGATACGCTCCTGCGTCCGCCTGACCCCTAGATGACCTGCCATTGAGGAATCATGCCCTAAGGCAAGGACAGTGGGACGGAGTTCAGAGGGAACCACCAGCTGTTTGAAGCTGCGTCCTTGCTTGGCGAAGACTCGGAAGAGAGTACCTTGTTTGAAGACGTACTGGGTTCCATCCCGTGGGGACTCAGAGCCAGTACGAGCAAGTTCCCGTACCTTCGCCAGGGACGGATCTTTGCGCTGAAGGCTCTGAACAGTCTGACGATCTACCTTCAGCGCGGAATCAGATGGACTGACAGGAGTCCGCACTGGTTCCAGGGCCCTCCGAGGCTGCGAGGCTGAGCGGGTCACCATGCCAGCAGTCACCCCTGGGGGTAAATGGGTAGACACTCGCTCCTTACGCCCATCAACAAAGGTGACTGTATTGCCGATAAGGAGCGAGCACGGTGGCCTTTCTAATGCCACAGCCGAAACAACCCCCTCAAAATAGGGAGTATCCACACAGATTTGGCCTCTCGGCCTGAAAACAGCCCTGGACCCCCGTCACCCAACAAGACTTCCCTCTCTTGGCGGAAGGAGAAACGAGTGCTTCATCTACAAAGACACAGGTAGCCCCAGTGTCCCGGATGGTATCTCTGACCTTGCCCTCGACGATGCTGAGGAATGTGGCCAGGGAGTCCTCCCGTTCGCCTGTCACACTCTGAAAGCAATCAGCATGGTCCACGACCTGGACTAAATTACCTTTCTGGTAACGACCTGGCTGTGCAGAGGACAAGGCTGGGCAATCACGTCGGAGGTGTCCTCGCTTCCCACAGTTCCAGCAGCTAACTGGAGGGTGAGGCTGTGCGCTGGATGGTGACTTCTCGCCAGAACGATGGGGCAGAGTACCCCGATCCGGCATCCGAGGATGTCTACCATGACCCACGCTCCGCAAGCCAGTACCCCCCCTCGCATCTCTCCTAGCTTCCTCATAACCATCAGCTCTACGAGCCGCCGCCATGAGATCATCTGGGTGACTGTCTCGGACTTGCACAGCAATGTCCTGTGGCATAAAAGAGTACACCTGCTCTAGGAGGATCAACTCTCGCAGAGGGATGGAAGACAACTGCTCCCAATTCGTCAGAGCTTTATCAAGCCTGACCGAGCACTGTGCCCAAGTCTCGTCGGGTCGCTTCCTTATATCACGGAACTTGCGGCGGTATGCCTCCGGTGTAAGCCAGTACTGTGCCCGCAATGCTTTACACAAGTCCGCATAAGTACCTTCTGGTGGAAGCGTATTATACGCCTCCCTGGCCTTCCCAGACAGAGATGCAGACATGTGCACCTTCTTAGCACTGTCTTCTAAACCATAATCCCGAGCAACTGACTCAAAGTGCTCTATAAAGGCATCCACGTCCTCCCCTTCACGGAAGATAGGTAACTTAGGAGCAGGAGGGAGAACAGCTGCAGGGACTTGTGCAGACCGTGCAGCCTGTGATAACAGAGCCACCCTTGCGATCAAGTCTGCAAACTGTTGGTCCCTTCTGTCTCTATCCTCTCTTTCTCTCTGTTCTCTTTCCTCTTGCCTGCAGCCTGTCTCAGACCCAAAAGGCACCAGTCCGTGACCTGGGGTATGTCCCAGCCGCAGCAGAGGCGGGTATATGGCCTGCAAGACTGATACTGGGGCCAACCTCAGACTTGACAAAGAGACCCCAGCGGAAATAGCCTGCTGAGTCGGCTGAGTATCCAGTGATATACAAGCTGGTGTCAAAGGAGGAGTACGTGCGCCAAGGATACCACCTTGTTGCACCGGTGTTACACTACCCACGTCACTGGTGGAGACATGCGTGTCTGACCTACAGGTCGAAACATCCGTCATGGTTGTCGTGACCACACTAGTTGCCCCAATAGCTAGAGCAGCCTGACTTCTAGTCAAAGGTCCACACGTGTGGACTGGTATAACACTTGGCATGGTACTGTGAGTCAGTAGCTCATCCATATCTCAAAACTACTCAGTACCCTCCGACCACCAACTTTAAGGAAAAAAACACAACCACAACAACAACAACCAATCTTGATCTTGGCACTGAACTCACCCTACACAACCCGTGACACAGAAGAACGTTGGAGCGTAAGGATAAGTTGGTATACACACTCCCCTGTCCTGGCAAAAATAAGTGCCAGGGAGTGTCAAACTAAGCAAAATTTTGCTGCGAGGAAACACAGCATTCAATGATCTAAAGCCTAGGAGCGGCTAAGGACTGGCTGCTAAGCAGTGAAGAGGTCGCGCCTCGCGCAGCCCTGCCCACCAGAACAGAGCGCCAGGGACTTCGCCCAGTAACCCCAGACCTAAACCCCACACTACCAAGCACGCAAGGAGGGGTTCCAACCTCCTTTGCGACTCCTCAATCCCGCCAACCTCCCACGTTAAAGGCAACAAAAAATTCAAACAGAATAAACTAAAGAAACTGACAAACGTACACGCCCACGAATTCCGGGGCCCCACCCAAGAGTGTGCGAGTTCGCAGGTGTCAATCCCGGGCGAGCCCCCAAACTGTCACACACTCCAGAAATGTGGGCAAGCCCGAAAGTCAGGAGACGTGGACTTTTAGGGTCGACACCGCGCAACACACACTCCCAAGAAGGACGCAGAAATCCGTGTACGATTTTACAACTTTTATTCACACAATCACACACATATGGGTACAGGACCTACTTCCTAAGCTATCCCCAAACCCAAACCCTCGCCCCCACCTAACTCTAAACCACCCCTCCTTAACCCACCTTTAACCGCTACCGGGACAAAATCAAGAAACGAAAGAAAAACGAACCAAACACATACACACTCGCACATTCACTGCACAACCGGCAACGTTCATTTAAACTCATCTGTCACTCGTTGACGGACTGAAAAATCCCTGCTCCAGGCTGGGAGTCAAACGCTAACTACAACCTCTCCCTCGACGTCCAGCTCACCCACAGAGCACCCCACCAGATGAGTCCGGGAGGTCGCGGCAAGCAGGGCAGGCTGCGGTCGAAGGTCGACGCCGAGGGACGATCTGGATCCCCAGGGTGCAACCCCAGGGTTTCGTGTCAGCACTCGGCTCCTCAGGTGGAAGACCCCGAGGGGCGACCTCGGAGCTGGGACAGCAGAGCAGTCGATTTGCCGCTACTTGCGTCGGGGAACGCAGAACAATGCCCTGGAACCAACAGTCAACCTTGGGACAGCAGGGCCGTCGGACGTCGTCGCCTGAGTCGAGGAACGCGGAACCACATTGCCATGAGACCTCAATAAACAAACAAACAAGCAAGCTCACGACAGCTTGTGATGGGCGAAGGTGGTGACTTGGGTGGGACCTTCAGCCGGGCACTGCAGCCTCTGCTCACTGGCTTGCTAAAGATCAGGCAGAGGTTCTGGCTGGCCAAGAATTCCTCTCCATCAGCCTTCCGGGCCTCTGCCACAAGGTCCGCCCTCTCTGACGTCTCAGAGTCAAGTCACACCTAATCACAGTCAGCTGCAGCCAGGTAAACGGCAGGTGAGCGCAAGTTCTGCACTTGGCACGCTAACCGGCCAAAGCACATTGCACGCACTGCACTGCAGTTGCAGTCATGCCAATGTGACAAGAGCCCTCTCGCTCCTACAGAGCGGTGTGTGCACGTGCTGCACAACTCTTACACAGGTAAAACGAGTGTGCAGACACACGCTTTTACCAAACCAAGAACATGTCAGAAAACATGATCTAGAGAAACTGGGATTCGAACTCCCAACCATCGGAACTAACACCACTTTCACCGGCCACTGAGCCATACTAAATCGCTCGCACTTCCGCCTATACTTCCGCAGCAACGAAAGGTTGGGCTGATCCGTGACACTGTCCATTGTCTGTCTTGGTGCTCAAGCGGCAAAGATAAAAAAAAAAAAAAAAGATCCGTCCAAGCTGTACCTCAGGTACACCCCAAGTTCAAGGTCCCTGACAGTATGACTGACCACATGGGTCAAGAAGAGACTGAAGAGGACGGGAACCAGAACACATCCTTGTTGACGCCATTTGTTATGTTAAACGGCTCTGACACTTCTCCACCAGAGAGTACAAGTCCAATTATGTCATCATGGAAGAGGCAAAGTAGGTTCACGGACCTGTTTGGACATCTAAACTTTGATGGGATTGTTCAGAGGGCCTGTCAGAGTTCATTTAAACCGCTGTCTCACACCTACAGCCTTCCTGCACACATACACAATCTTATTCAACATATTCTTATTCTTTGCTGCAAGACCCCCATACCAGCATATAAAGAAAAAGTTAATTAAAACATGTTCAATAAAGCATCTATAGAATCCCTGAAGTACTTTAGAATTAACTCCGATATTTCAAAGTTTCTGCTAACAGATACGAGGCTGGCTTTTTTCTGTATAAAATCTGTATTAGAATTGAAATTCAGCTATTGATCAGTAATTGGTCCTTAATATTTATATTCAAACACTCTCTCTTTCAATCCTTAATATTTATATTCAAGCACTCTCTCTTTCAACCTTTTATCATCAATAAACATGTCAGAAATGGAAAAGGCGTTTGTTCTGAAAGGCAAAGGGTATGATGTTGGGTGGATACAGAGGAGCAAGGTAAAGGGTATGCATCAGTATCAATACAAATGTGTAAAGTGTCTGTTTTGGGGTTGATACTGGGGTGCAGGGTAAAGTGGGGTGAACACACTGACTCAGAGTGCAAGGTTTGCTGCGGAGAAGATTCAGAGGTGCAAGGTGTCTGATGTGGACACAGGGATACAAGGTGAAGGGTGTGCTGTCGGATGGATACAGGGGTGCAGGGTGAAGTGTTTGCTTTGGGGGTGCAGGGTATAGTATTTGATGTAGGGCTGGATATAGGGGTGCAGGGTATAATATTTGATGTAGGGCTGCATACAGGGGTGCAGGGTATAGTATTTGATGTAGGGCTGTATACAAGGGTGCAGGGTATGATATTTGATGTAGGGATGGATACAGGGGTGCAGGTATAGTATTTGATGTAGAGCTGTATACAAGGGTGCAGGGTATGATATTTGATGTAGGGCTGCATACAGGGGTGCAGGGTATAGTATTTGATGTAGGGCTGTATACAAGGGTGCATGGTATGATATTTGACGTAGGGATGGATACAGGGGTGCAGGTATAGTATTTGATGTAGAGCTGTATACAAGGGTGCAGGGTATGATATTTGATGTAGGGCTGGATACAGGGGTGCAGGTATAGTATTTGATGTAGGGCTGGATACAGGGGTGCAGGGTATAGTATTTGATGTAGGGCTGGATATAGGGGTGCAGGGTATAATATTTGATGTAGGGCTGGTATAATATTTGATGTAGGGCTGGATACAGGGTTGTGGGGTATAGTATTTGATGTAGGGCTGGATACAGGGGTGCAGGGTATAGTATTTGATGTAGGGCTGGAAACAGGGTTGTAGGGTGATGTGTTTGCTCTAGGGTGGACACAGGGGTGAAGTGTTCATTGTTTGGTACATGGCCTCAAGGCCTGACTAAGCGCGTTGGGTTACGCTGCTGGTCAGGCATCTGCTTGGCAGATGTGGTGTAGCATATATGGATTTGTCCGAACGCAGTGACGCCTCCTTGAGCTACTGAAACTGAAACTGGTACATGGTGAATTTTTTTTGCTGTGAAGAAGGTTCAAGGATGCAAGGTGTCTGATTTCGGTACAGGGTAAAGTATGTACAGCAGGGTGGATACAGGGGATCAGGATTAAGGGTTTGCTGTGGGGTGGATGCAGGGCGTAAGCTACAGACTGCTATGCTTGCTGGTTGACAGGTTGCCACAGCCAGCTCTGCCCACCTTCCACAACGTAGGCAACTACGGCTTTGAGTGCGTGGTGGTGGGCATCGTGGCCTTCGCCCAGTCCGTGTCCCTCGCCGTCCTCATGGCCAAGAAACACCACTACGATATCGATGCCAATAAGGTGTCTGCCTCTCGTTACATTTTCCTCCTGCTCACAGTCCTCCCTTTCCATTCCAGTTTCCATTTTCTCCATATCTGGTCTGGTCTCAATGCTTGTTGTTGTTATTGTTTAGGTTTGGGTTCTTTTTAGCTTTGTGTCGGTGGTGATATGTGCATTACACGTTATTATTTATTTCTTTTGACTGGTCGTTTTATTGTCATTGCTTATCTTCTTCGTTCATGTAGTATTTGGCAGGCCGTCAAAAACCGAACAATGCACTGGGTTTCTACGAAGGTGAGGAGTGTGCCAGCCCTTTTTTTTTTTTAGCAAGTGTGATGTAGCTTATATGTATTCGTCTGTATTGTCTGACGCCTCCTTGGAACTGGAAATGAAAGTGGAACACACAGACTATTTTCGAGCTTCACAAAAAGCTAAGTACCACATTTCCGCACAAAAATCAAACTAAGATAAATGTGGATAAACCAAATGATTTAAGCTTGGGTAGATACTTTAATTCAATAATCAAAAATCGATACTGAGGAAGTCCGGTAAACGGAACAAGGACAGCGACATGCAGAACAATGTCACCCCAACATTTCAAAATCAGAGAAACACAGACTGGCCATTCTCAGTGGTCCTTACTTTTTGTGAAATTTGTGTATGTGGTATAATAGAGGAGGCGCCGTAGCAGAATTGGTTAGGCGTTGAACTTCTGATCCTGTGTCCATCAGCGATCAGGGTTCGAGGCCCCGTTTCAGCATGGTTTTGTGTCCTTGGGAAAGGCATTTTACTCGGATTTCCCTCATTCCACCCAGATGTGAGTGGGTACGTGACTTTGGTTAGGAAAAGTTTAAACGGCGGAAGGAGAGGTTTGGGCCCCGCCTTCCTATGCCGATCCCTAGACACAGTGGCTGTAAGTTCACTGACTGGATTGCCGTAAAAGGCTAGCGGACCTTTGACCCATAAAATGCTGGTGTTGTCAGGAAATGATAGGGTACGGGGCGGGCACGCTGTTCGGCTCCTTCTTCTCCTGTTACCCCATTGCTGCCTCCGTGTCCAGGAGCTCCGTGCAGGATTCTGCCGGCGGCAAGACACAGGTGACAGCCTGACGTCAGTGCGCATGTGTATATATATGTATGCTTGTCTGTGTGTGCATGTGAGTATATGGATGTGCTTGTCTGTGTGTGCCTGTGAGTATATGTATGTGCTTGTCTGTGTGTGCCTGTGAGTATATGGATGTGCTTGTCTGTGTGTGCATTAAATTGTGAGTATATGTATGTGCTTGTCTGTGTGTGCCTGTGAGTATATGTATGTGCTTGTCTGTGTGTGCCTGTGAGTTCATGAATGTGCTTGTCTGTGTCTGTATATGTATGTGCTTGTCTGTGTGTGCCTGTGTGTATATGTATGTGCTTGTCTGTGTGTATATGCATGTGCTTGTCTGTGTGTGTATATGTATGTGCTTGTCTGTGTTTGCCTGTGTGTATATGGATGTGCTTGTCTGTGTGTGTATATGTATGTGCTTGTCTGTGTGTGCCTGTGTGTATATGTATGTCATGTGTGTATATGTATGTCATTGTCTGTGTGTGCTTGTGTGTGTATATGTGTGTGTATGTATCTGTAGTGTTCATCAATTTCACGTCTGTACACATATGATATTAGATGATGTGTGTTTGTGGGGGGGGGGAGGTGGCGGGGGGGGCGGGGGGGGGACGGGAGGGTGTGTGTGTGGGTGTATGTGTGTGGGTGTTTATGTGTATGGGTGAGTGTAGTGGGTGGGTGGGTGGATGTGGGTAGGTGTGTACGTGTGTGGATGTCCGTATGTGTGCTTGTGTCTGGGTGTGTTTGTGTGTATGTGTTTGAGGGAGCGAGTGTTGTCTTGGCGTTTGAGCGGGGGAGGAGGGGGGCTGGTGTGTTATGGTTTACCTGCGCGTCTGTTTCTGTATCTTCATCTTGATATTTGAGGGATGGTATAATGAGGTGTGTTGATCTATCGACCGTGACAATACATTGATGATATTGATTATGCTGTGTTGATCTGTTGACAGTAGTGATATACTGATGATACTAACCATGTGTGTTGATATGTCGTCAGTGGTTATATACTGATGATAATAATACTGATAAATATGATCAACTGTGATGGTAATAACTAAGTGTGGTGGTCAACAACTGATCTGTATGTGACAAGGATGATTATCAAATGAGTAGGTGTACTTTGGACTGGCTATCAGCCTAAAGAAGTGGAAACTTGGGGTAAGCGCTACCAGTCATCACCATCGATGATCACGAGCTGGAGGTTGTGACCCAGTTCACATACATGGGTCCATTATCAGAAGCAACCTCTCCTTGGACAAAGAGGTAGACACGAGGATTGGAAGGCAGCAACTACACTCGTCTGCCCCACCGCTCGAGTGTGGGAGAACTCTAGACTCTCTGTCATGACCAAGATGGCAGTGTACTGTGCCTGCAATGTCAGCACATTGCTCTGTGGGAGTGAGACGTGGTCAACGTACGCCAAGCAGGAGAAGAGACTAAATCCCTTCCACTTGAGGTGCATCCGCCTCATCCTGGGCATATCGTCGAAGGACAGTTGTCAGTGCTCAGCACCGAAGTGCTATCTCGTGCAGGCCTCCCAACCATGTTCACTCTGCTCAGGCATCGCTGGCAGGGCCACGTCCATCGTATGGAGGAGGGCCGAATCCCCAGACCTTCTCTACGGAGAACTGACGTCAGGCAAGAGAGACACTGGTCGGCCAAAGATGCGCTTCAAAGATGCACTGCGAGATGGATTTAAAGGCTCTTGAAATTGACACAGAGGACTGGGAGGACCTCCAGACGACCGCTCTAGTTGGAGATACTGATTGACCAAGCAACTGAAATGAGAAGAATGACTGATGTGTGCAGCAGAAGAAAAACAGACCCGCTGCAGTTTAAACAGCACAGAGTCGATCCACCTCTGCAACTTGTATGACAAAGACTGCCATTCGCGCATCCGCCTGTTCAGCCATAGGCAGCGCTGTACCAGTAGGGCAGACATGATTTAGGAAGTAAACACTCACCGACGGAGGCCTGTATGTGGTGTGCTGACAGATGGCCAGATTTCTTAACCCTCGTGCATTGACATATTTCAATAGAAAAACTCTTCCTAGTGTTTGGCTGTGGCTGGAGTGAATGCAAGAGAGTTGGACAAAATCGCTGCAGCATTCCTGAAATGTCACCTCACCTCACCTCACTCTGCAAGAGTTCTTGCGTTAGAGGAGAGTCATCTTCAGTACCTCGACCAGACGCATCAATCCCGCAAAGAGAGAAGTCGATACCTATCATCTACTGTTGTCTGCGCATCGGCCTGTTCAGCCACAAGCAGTCGCATTAATTTTTTTGCATCTGCCATTGGGCAGCATTCTCATCTTTGGAGTTATTGACGTCTGGACTTCCATGATGATGATGATGATCATGATGATTATGACGATGATGATGATGAAGATTATGATGTGTGTTGGCTGCCGGTCCATTTACTTTGATGATAACTATGACGTGTTGGTGTGTTGACAGACCACAACTTTAATGTGGTGATTATGACGCAGATAATGTGTTTTGACAGCTGGCCAGTGTATTCTTGTGAAGGTGAGGTAACTGTTGACAGCTAGCTGTTTAATATGTCATGATGATGATGCGCCTTTTCAGCTAGCCAGTATTTTCTCGGCCTCTCTGGTGCTGATCGTCATTCTATTCATCGGCCCGCTCTTCCAGGAACTGCCCAACGTGAGTGCTGCTACCTCGCCCTCCACCAGCACAGCAATGCCAATCCTGTCTGACCTCTCTCTCACTGTCAATCCTGTCTGACTTCTTTCTCTGCCAGCACTGTCAATCCTGTCTGACCTCTCTCTCTGCCAGCACTGTCAATCCTGTCTGACCTCTTTCTCTGCCAGCAATGCCAATCCTGTCTGACCTCTTTCTCACTGTCAACCCTGTCTGACCTCTCTGTCACTGTCAACCCTGTCTGACCTCTCTCTCACTGTCAATCCTGTCTGACCTCTCTCTCACTGTCAATCCTGTCTGACCTCTTTCTCTACCAGCACCATCAATTCTGTCACACCTCTCCCTTTGTCAGCAATATTAATCGTATCTTACCTCTGCCAGCACTGTCAATCCTGTCTGACTTCTTTCTCTGCCAGCACTGTCAATCCTGTCTGACCTCTCTCTCTGCCAGCACTGTCAATCCTGTCTGACTTCTTTCTCTGCCAAAGCTGTCAATCTTGTTTGATCTGTCTGAAAACAGCTGAAGTGGCGTGACATGACACAATGAATAGAATATAATTTTTTTGTTTAATCATTGTCTCTAGGCACATGGTTTATTGCATAGTGAAACATTGTGAAATTTTGGAGAATCATTGTTTTCCACATATTCAACAACGTCATTTATTTATGTGATTTGGACCTTCATGTGATTGAATTTGGAATTAACATATATGTCGTTGATTATATCAAAACATTTTCCAGTTATGCCCATTCTGTTCAACTTTAAGAACATGGCATCATGCCAAACATTATCAGGTGATTTTTTTCAATATCCGCGAAACAATCATATATTCTACCATTTTTCACTTTTATCATTTTATATATCATCTTTTTCAAAATAAGAATTTGATCGGATGTTCTCTAGTGTTTCCGAAATCGGATTTGTTCGGTGTTTGTTTTTGGGGTTTTTTTGTTTGTTTTTTAAACATTTTTTTAATATCAAGAAACAAGGTGCAATACAGCGTTCAATTAAGAAGACTTAGGGGCTGATTTTGTTCTTCGTATCCAGTTATTCTCTTATTTAAGAATAAGCAGGTTACTTTCCCCAAGGTATTGGTTAAAATAATTCCCTAATAATTGTTTGGATCTCTTGGGTTCCCATTTTTACACAATGGAATGTTTAACCATTTTCCAAGACTCTGGATATATACTGTGCGCGAAAATAATGTTGAACATTTTTAATGATATGGATAGTTATTGGAAGACTTGTTTCCATCACTTCGTTTGTAGTGCCGTTCACTCCTGATGATTTATCATTTTTTTATGCATGCTCGCTTTCTTTCTTTCTTAGCCTGATATCATTAAGTTGATATTTGATGGCAGAGTCAAGTTCGTTTGACGTTTTGTAGTTTATCGCTAACTTTTTGCCTGTGTTTTTCTTTGATATTCACATATTTGCCAATGAGATTTTCCAGATGTAAAATCGATATTGATGCATTTAACTGATGTTTGCGTGTGGCACTCTCGCCTGCAGTTTGTAAACTTTTCAATTAATGTTTTCCAAACGTTGTTCGGATCTTTATGAAGAACGTCAAATGAAATAATCAGCAACACAACCATTTGGACCACAGCATATTAAGCATAAATCACCCAGTTTTCTGCCATTACGGATACACGAATTATGGTCAATGTATATGGATACCAGTCTTCTGTCAGCTTTTTGTACAAAGCCACCCAATGGATTTCAGTATGTAAATAATATGTTTCCTTCATTTTTCTTCATTTTTTTCGACGTTTTCCTCTAATATTTGTTTTTGTTTTTTTCATCACAACAAATTTCTGTGATTGAAATTCGGGCTGTTCTCCCCAGGGAGAGCGCGTCGCCACCCATTTAAAAAAAATTCTTGCATGCAGTTTTATTTGTTTTTCCTATCGAAGTGGACCTTACTACAGAATTTTGCCAGGAATAACCCATTTGTTGTCGTGGGTTCTTTTACGTGCGCTAAGTGCATGCTGCACACGGGACCTCTTTTTATCGTCTCATCCGCATAATATATAAGTTATATGACGTGATGTGTGAAAGGATGTGAAGTGACATGACGTGATGTGTTAAGTTCTGCGAAGTGACATGACATGATGTGTGGTGTGAAGTGACATGTCATTATGTGTGAAGTGATGTGAAGAGGCATGTCATGATGTGTGAAGTGACATGACACGATGTGTGAAGTGACATTCCATGATTGAAGTGATGTGAAGTGACATGTCATGATTGTGATGTGAAGTGATATGTCATGATGTGTTAAATGTTGTGGAGTGACCTGACGTAATGTGTTAAATGTTGTGGAGTGACATGACATGATGTGTGAAGTGGTGTGGAGTGACATGTCATGATGTGTGAAGTGGTGTGAAGTGACATGACATGGTGTGTGAAGTGGTGTGGAGTGACATGTCATGATGTGTGAAGTGGTGTGAAGTGACATGACATGGTGTGTGAAGTGGTGTGGAGTGACATGTCATGATGTGTGAAGTGGTGTGGAGTGACATGTCATGATGTGTGAAGTGGTGTGAAGTTACATGACATGATGTGTTAAATGTTGTGAAGTGACATGACATGGTGTGTGTGAAGTGGTGTGGAGTGACATGACACGATGTGTTAAATGCTGTGAAGTGACATGTCATGATGTGTGAAGTTACATGACACGATGTGTTAAATGCTGCGAAGTGACACGACATGATGTGTGAAGTGGTGTGAAGTGACATATCAAGATGTGTTAAATGATGTGAAGTGACATGACATTATGTGTGAAGTGACATGACATGATGTATTAAATGCTGCGAAGTGACACGACATGATGTGTAAAGTGGTGTGAAGTGACATGTCATGATGTGTTAAATCATGTGAAGTGACATGACGTGCGCCATGCTGTGGTGTGTGCAGTGCTGTGAAGTGACATGGCATGGTGTGTGAAGTGCTGTGAAGTGACATGACGTGCTGTGTGAAGTGACAGGAAGCGCCATGCTGTGTTGTGTGCAGTGCTGTCTGTCAGCCATCATCATGGTGGCGCTGAGGTCCATGTTTCTGCAAGTCTTACAGCTGCCTCAGCTGTGCAGGGTCTCTCCCTATGACTTTGTGAGTCCCCATCAACTCTCCGCCTCTCTCTGTCTCTTCCTCCCTCTCTCTCTCTCTCTCTCATTTTATATTCTGATTGCCACGTGATTGCTCCACATACAAAATCATACACATTCAGACACATACCATGCCATGTACCATGTTATATCATTTCAGAAACACACACACACACACACACACACACACACACACACACACACACACACACACACACACACACACACACACACACACACTTTTTCTCTCTTGCACTTTCACTATTTATTTTCTTAAATAGATTTCATTTTATGTTCATATCTTACAGAAACGAAGGCTATGCTTTCACGACCTGAACAGAACGTTGGGTTTATGCGAAGGTCATGCATGCGCTCCCTTTTTTCTCAACAACAGAAACAACACATGTGGTGTCGCGTGTATGGATCAGTCCGCACACTTTGACATTGCTATGAAACCGGAACTGAAACTCCGGGTGTGTGGGAGGGCGGGCGGGGGGGGGGAAGGGGTGTTGGGGGGGGGGGGCGGGGTTGAGGGTGTCTGTGGTGTGTGTGTGTGTGTGTGTGTGTGTGGTTTGATGTGATAATCATGATGTGGTGTGATGTGGAAATCACAACGTGGTGTGTGTGTGTGTGTGTGCGTGCGTGTGTGTGTGTGTGTGTTTGTGTGTGTGTCAGGCCATCTGGGTAGTTACCTTCCTGTCAGTGGTAGTCCTGAGTGTGGACTACGGCCTCTACATCGGCATCGTCTTCGCCTTCTTCACCGTCGTCACCCGCTCACAGATGTAGGCCCGTTTTTCCTTTCTTTCTTTCTCTTAATTATTACATTTTCTGATTCTATCTATGGATCACAATATTTGTCAGATCACTTTATCACATAAATATTCACTCTGAAATAATTTACAAAGTCAGGTTTTATGTTGGTATTGATTGAAAGTAGCAGTGTGTTGCCATTGGTTGTTGTTGATCATTGACAGTGGCAATGTGTTGTCTTTGGCAGTGTCAGTCATTGACAGTGGCAGTTTGTTGTCAAGGACTGTGTCAGTCATTGACAGTGGCAGTTTGTTGTCAAGGATTGTGTCAGTCATTGACAGTGGCAGTTTGTTGTCAAGGACTGTGTCAGTCATTGACAGTGGCAGTTTGTTGTCAAGGATTGTGGCAGTCATTGACAGTGGCAGTTTGTTGTTATCATCTAAGTGTCAATCATATGACAGTTGCAGTTTGTTTTCAAGGATTGTGTCAGTCATTGACAGTGGCAGTTTGTTGTCAAGAATTGTGTCAGTCATTGACAGTGGCAGTTTGTTGTCAAGGACTGTGTCAGTCATTGACAGTGGCAGTTTGTTGTCAAGGATTGTGTCAGTCATTGACAGTGGCAGTTTGTTGTCAAGAATTGTGTCAGTCATTGACAGTGGCAGTTTGTTGTCAAGAATTGTGTCAGTCATTGACAGTGGCAGTTTGTTGTCAAGAATTGTGTCAGTCATTGACAGTGGCAGTTTGTTGTCAAGGATTGTGTCAGTCATTGACAGTGGCAGTTTGTTGTCAAGAATTGTGGCAGTCATTGACAGTGGCAGTTTGTTGTCAAGGATTGTGGCAGTCATTGGCAGTGGCAGTGTGTTATTGTCATTGTAAGTGTCAGTCCTTCACAGTGACAGTGTGTTGTTATTGGTTGTGTCTGTCTTTGACAGTGGTGGTGTGTTGTTATTGGTTGTGTCTGTCTTTGACAGTGGTGGTGTGTTGTTATTGGTTGTGTCTGTCTTTGACAGTGGTAGTGTGTTGTTGAATCACTTTATGCTGATGGGGTGTGCAGGGCTTCAGTTAAGACAGTGGAGAATGTGGCAGACAACGACATCTACAAGATGACAGACCTCTATACAAAGGTTCGTGTTACACTCCCATTTCTTTACAGAAATTTCCATATAGAAAAGTTTGTGATTTGCCAGTTCATGCATCAAGCTTTTGAAAAGATCAATAACCAGCAATCTTAGAAACAAGCATTTATCAATCTCCTAAATGTACTGGTAAACACACACCTCACGAAGTCTCAAACAAAGACTACAAGCTCAGTGCTGGGGACAGGTTAGAGACAAAGTCTGAATTTAGGGCAGAGACAGAATTGGGGTTTTGTCTCTGTTTCTCCAACATTTTTGGGTGTTCGTGTAATGTACAATGTTGAACATTTGATGTTCAAGCACTTGTGAAGCCTCCAAGTCCTGGTAGATTGACGCAAACTTATTGCATTTAGATATGAAATGTCAGATATATCTCACGAAAAAAAAATCCAGCAATCTTGTAGATATATCCAGTCTGTGAAAACTCATTCTACTGAACACAGTACACAATTCGGTACTTTGTGGATTGATGGCTTAATGGGTAGAGTGCACATCGCTCAGCTAGGAAGCAAGGTTCCTGGGCTTGAGTCACACATGCCTGACATGGCTACGATACTCATCCCTCTCCACTACAATTGGATGCTGATCTTTCAGGTGATAAACCAAGTGCCAGCATGCGCTTCGCACATGCAAAAGAACCAGTGTCAACAAATCCCTAACAATATTTGTTGAAAATTCAGTTTGAAAGGAAAGCAAACATGCTTGCCAGAATAAGGCAGTGCTGCATTGTAGTCACACATACACACACACACCCTCGCACGCACGCACGTACGCACACACACACACACACACACACCACACCACACCACACCACACCACACCACACAACACAATAACACACCACACCAAGGGCCGTAGGCGTGACACTTCACAAGAAATCTGAAAGACAAAACAAAATGATTTATATCAAAGCTAGACAGGTTTCGTCCTCACATGCAAGAATGAGTACAATTACTTTGGAAGAAAAAAAATCAAGTCATATCATCTATTTTATATCCAAAAATCAACCAGTCCATTATCAGCCCCACTTAATTCACTAATGTAATGAATGCGTGAGAAAGGTGATTATGAGCTGTGCACCAAACGCCTACCACACTTCCGTTCGAATGTTTTGATGAAATCCTACCTGCTTTGACTCATGTAATCAATAACTCTTGATCATCTTGGATTTCCCCTCCTTCTGTAAATAACCTTTAGTTAAACCCCTGCTCAAGAACTCTAATGACCTAAATAAAAAAATATTTTAAAAACCCTATCGTCGAGTGTCTAACCTATCCATCTAAAATATAATTGAAAAAATAGTGCTTCACCAGCTTTCCGT
This sequence comes from Babylonia areolata, assembly GCF_041734735.1. Lineage (NCBI taxonomy): Eukaryota > Metazoa > Mollusca > Gastropoda > Neogastropoda > Buccinidae > Babylonia > Babylonia areolata. The sequence goes on along the minus strand of NC_134882.1, from coordinate 25,244,872 downwards.
CTATTTGAACTTCCATGATCTCTTCAGTTCTGTTCAGTCTGCGGACCGACGGTTTCACAGTACGGAAACAGCTCTTTCGAAAATTACAAATTATCTTCTCCTTGCACTGGATTCTGGAAACATGTCTGTGCTAATGTTGTTTGATCTTTCGGCCGCGTTTGACACGATCGTCCTTGATATCCTGCTTCGTAGGCTCGAGCATGTCTTTGGCATTCGAAGCATGGCTCTATCATAGTTCAGATCATATCTGTCTGATAGGACCCAAACAGTTGTGATGGAAGACTCGAGGTCAGCACCATCATGTCTTGAATATGGCGTTCCACAGGGTTTAGTGTTTTGGCCTGACTATATTTTCAAAGAACACTCTATCAGTCACCGCGCACTTGCAGATGACACACAGACGCAGAAATCTGCGTCCTCAGAACAAATAAGCGCAACCATATCAGACATGCAGACATACATTTCATGAATGAACACAAACAATCTAAAGCTTAACGACGAAAAAACTGAAGCACTGCTGATCAGGTCTAAAAGATCATCTTTCCAAGACATAGCACCCACTTCTGTACGTGTGGGTCAGACCGACATCCCCTTCACAGATCATGCAAAGAATCTTGGTATCACTCTTTCCAGTGGTATGTCCATGGAAAAGCATGTTTCTAATGTCTGTAATACATAGAAAGTCGCCGCATTGCTTCCATTCTTCACTTCCTGTCTGTTGACGCAACCAAAACTCTCATTCGTGCACTTGTCTTCTCAAAACTGGATTATTGTAATTCTCTGCTTGCTGGTTCTCCACAGTACATTATTCATAAACTGCAGAAAGTCCAAAACTCAGCTGCCCGTCTTGTTCTGAAACGCCCAAAGAGTGACCATATTTTTTTTAATCAACATTAAAAAAAACATTTTTTACATGTAGACAAATATGCAACAACAAAAACAACAACAAATTCACACCATGTACCATTGTAATAAAATAAAGACAATATGGAATTTAAAAAAAAAAGTAAAATAGGATAAAGTAGATAGGGCATAAATCAATGGATGAGTTATGTTAGGGTCAGCAACGACAGTTTACCTCTGAACCAATCACATCAGTCATTAGATAATAATATTTAGCAAAACAAAAACAAAAAAAACACAAAAAAGATAAGAAAAAAAGAAAACACACACCTACGAATACGTCATCACACCAAAGTTCCCATGGGAAGAAGTGGTTATAAAGAAGGCATTTGAAAATAATACAAGTATTAACTACTGGGGAAAAAGAAAACATTGGCTTATAAAAGTTCCATTGCACATCAAATCTGGATACATCATTTTTTACATACGCATTATGCCGTTCAATTTTATACCTCGCATAAAGCTGTTTTAGAAAGGCATGCAGACCTGGTGTGCATTTTTCAATTTTGCATTTGTAGACATATAGTTTGGCAAACAATATAATGAAATCAAATATATTATGTTTTTAAATGCTGTGCAACACCGAAAAGTGTTAAACTGCAACAGATCTTAATGTTATAGGCATTTTCACATTTTTCGTTAAACAATTTTTCTAAAGAGGTCCAAAATGACTATATGTTTACAATGCCACAATGTTCCATGGAGTCACTTGCGTCATTACACAGCATGCAGTTATTTGTATCAGATACTCCCATGGCATTTAAGACAACATTTAAGAATCCTATGAACGATTCTCATTTGCAGCCATTTTATTTTAACATCTTTAATTCTATGGGTTTTATAAAAGACAGTTTTCCAATGAATATCGATATTTAATTTATTCGTCCATTTTAAAAAACATTTGGTTTATCATCATTTTTTGTTAATACATTGTACAACAGTTTGATCCCTTCTGTGCATTTTGAATAAATGTTAGTGCATTTGGCATATCTGTAAGTCCACTATAATTATTGTTTAGTTTTATTCCTGTTTGTTTAATATATTCCTTTATTGAAGAGATCCATCCATTAAAAGTGACAAAATTAGTCTGATAATTAATGTCAGAAAAAAATCATTGTATTTCATAAAATCTCCATTACTTTTAAGGAAGTGTTTAATGGCATATTTTCCTTTTCCCATCAGTTTGTCATTCTTGTATTCCCAGTTTTTATGTTTTCATTGAAGAATACAGATTGGGAAAGTATTTCTTTTGAGTTTCTAGGTTTCAAAGTATAAAAGAGTATTTTGTATGCTTGAAGTGTATGGGATCAGAATATATTTGTACTCCTACATCTATACTCATATGCTTGTCCACAAAATGCTAAGTTTTCAAGAAATGGGCACACTTTTGCTGCGATGTATTTCAATTTGTGGTGCGTGGCTTCAAATTTTCTTATCCATTACAGCTTTAGAGCATGAATATATTTTCTAATGTCCAGTATATTTAAACCTCCTTGTTTCTCGGTTTTAATTGAAGTCTTTCTGCTAATTCTATCCTGCTTTCCATTCCACACAAACAAAAAGCACATTTTCTGAAGGTTTTTTTTAACAAAATCATCAGGTGGATTGGGTAGCAGAATCCAAAGATGTATTAGTTTAGATAGAACAAGTGATTTAAGAATAGCCACTCTACCAACTGGTGTAATGCTTCTTTGCGACCAAATCTTAAATAAAATTTTTACTTCTGAAAATTTTTTCATTGTAATTGATTGTTTCACAATCCGCCAGATCTTGAGTAAACCATATGCATAGTATTTTAAATCTGGAAGGATTCCAAATCATTTTCAGATTGAGACAATATCTTTTTTGTGATTTTTTTCCTACTCCCTAACCAAATTGCTTGTGTTTTACTACTGTTCATGTACAGACCTCATACTTTACCAAACTGATTAATGATGTGTATAATTTGTTCAAAAGAGTTTCTGTCTCCAATATTGAATAACTGCATGTCATCAGCAAATTGAGAAGTTTTGTGTTCAACATTATTAATATAAATACCTTTTATTGTTTCTTCCTCTTTAATCATTATTGCCGAAATCTCTGCACAAAGTATGAATAGATATGGTGAGACTGGATCTCCCTGTCTACAACCCCTTTCTACTTGGAACCATGGAGTAATATTGCCATTTACAAATACTTTTGATTTTATGTTTTTTATAGAATGTGTGGATCCACTGATAAATACTATCTCCAAAACCATAAGCTCTTAGTACTTTAAACATAAATTTCCAACTTAGGGAATCAAATGCTTTCTCAAAATCAGTACTCAACAGTAGGCAAGAGTGACCATATTTGAAACTCTCTGCATATTTCTTTCACGATTTCTCTGGTTCTTCACCAAACTGTCTTTCTGATCTCCTCACTGTTTATGCTCCAAGGAGAGAACTGCGTTCATCATCAGACAGTCGCATTTTCCAAATTCTGTCTGTTAAGACTGTTCTTTGGTCACAGATCCTTTGCATTCACTGCCCCCGTCTAGTGGAATTCTTTGCCATATGAATTGATACATTCCCAGTCCATTTGCACCTTCAAAACCACCTCAAGACTCATCTGCTTAAAACTGCCTTTAATTGATCTCCTGATGCCTACGATAGTGTGGGTGTGTATTTCTGTTTTCTGTGAGTGTTGTTGAGGTTTTGTGTGGAGGTAGGGGCTGGGGGTAAGGCCTGCTTTTGGGGCGTTGTAATTGGGTTTCGCTTGTTTGAGCGTTGTAATTTACATGATTGGTTTTTGATGCTTTGAATGTTTTGACTGGACATTAGGTTTTGTATTGGCATTTGTTTTTAAGTATTGTGATTAGTTTTAAATATTCTACCTCTACTGAGGTGTTTGCGGAGGGGGTGAGACTGATTTTAAGTATTGTGATTTTATATGTCAATGAAAGTATTAATTCAACATTGTTATGCATGTGACCAGTTTCAGATAGTGGGATTGGTTTAGGTATTGTGATTTTGTTCTAGGTTTTGTGATATTACTATTGGTGTTGGGCGTATGATACGTGGAAGGTGCATTGGCTGAGTACAGCGGTGTGTGGTATGTGCGGTGAGAGTGGTGTTTTGGATGGGAAATTTTGTTTCTGTGTGAGTGTGTGTTTGAACGTGCTTTGGTGTTTGGCAGGATGTATGTGTAGGTTATGGATATTGGTTTTTCATTTTGTGTTTAAATGTATGTTTTGCTCGTCGGGTTTTACACTGTGCAGTGAAATTGAGCATATTTTGCATGTTGGGTGCAGTGTCGACAGGACTTTCATTGTTGTTATTACTTTTAATGCAGTGTCTCGTTTTATTTTGTCATGTTTGTTTCTACGTTGAATCAACCTGCATATTTCAATGGATTATATATGTTTGTTTTCTTGTAATAACTTAGAACTACAAACACAACACAACACAACACAATTGTAATTTTAAAGCGCCTACAGCAAAAGTATTTGATTAGGCGTTATATAAATAATTATCATCATTCATTATTATTATTATTGTTGTTGTTGATATTATCATCATCACCATTCTTCTTCTTCTTCTTCTTCTTCTTATTATTATTATTATTATTATCATTATTATTAATATTATTATTATTCACAATAATTTTCATTGCAACATACACAAACAAGATTTTGTGCCTTTCTCCTTTCGTGCTTCATATCATGCTCAGTATCAGTCTCTTACAGAACACATCAACAAAGCTATTGCCTGGGTTAATCATTACAAGTGCATCCATCATGTAAAGAAAACAGAAGCAACAAATGTAATAAAATCGGCATACATTCAAATACATCATGCTCCTGGTGATGTACGCATTCCTTGAGCGAAGAAAGCCATTCATTGCATGCTCTCTCTCTCTCTCTATAAACTGCAATCATCACGGGGGAAATATTCCACTTTTTTTTCATAAGTCAGATTTTACAGTATTCAGCTTCAAGGATAGGTTTTGGGTGTAAAGCTATGCTACATGCACAGTTTTGGAAACATTATGTTTGTTTTCAAAACAATGAAACTTAATACAATAAAGATAAAATAACATATTTTGAACGAAAACAAGTCTGTGATGTACTGTGGTCGTTTAATTCCCGTGATTTGTTGTTGTTTTTGCTATGTCTTGGCCTCTTGTTGTGTTTGTAGTAGTAGCGTGACTTGCTGTGGTTGCAATGCCTGTGACTTTTTCTTGTTGTGTAATATAGGTAATTTGCTATGGGTGTAATATCTTACTTATTGTGGGTTTAATACCTGCGTCTTGATCGGCACAATACGCTTGAACCACTGTAGCATGTGAGTGACGTGACTGACAGACGGAGACCCGGCCAGGGATCCGTATCATCACCTACAACAGCCCGCTGTACTACGCCAACGGAGACCTCTTCATGAAGAACCTGTTCAGGGCCACGGACGCCAAGCCAGAGAAGATCAGAAAGGCCATGAAACGCCTGCAGATGTCATCCACTTTGCATGTCAGTGCTTTGCTCTCTCTTCCTTCCCCTATTTCAGTTTATGTACATGTGTGCATTGTTGACAGGGCAAAGTCAAAGTTCTACTCTTTTAAAATCCTTGCATGCACCACAGCCAAACAGCTTTTCAACGCTACGAACAATCTACCAGGTAAAATGAAAAACACTCCTCTCCCTACAACATTTTCGGTGCAGGAACTCCCTCAAAAGTTTTCTGACTTCTTCACCGGCAAAATAGCACACATTCGTGAGAAGCTTGACTCTGTTGTGTCTCCTTCTTCACCCGTTAAAGAACGCGTGTACAGTGGTCCTGTTTTATATTGTTTCCAACCGGTTACTGAAGATTTTGTGAAGAAAGTGTGTCTGAACGCTTGTCCGAAATCCTGTGAGCTTGACCCTGTCCCGTCTTCTTTGTTGTTTGAATGTATTGATGTTCTACGCCACATATTACTCCTGTCATCAATTCTTCCTTACTGTCTGGTTTATTCCCTGAAAGCTTCAGATCTGCTGTTGTACGTCCACTCATCAAGAAACCATCTTTGGATCATAATTGTTTGAAAAATTATCGACCTGTCTCTAATCTGTCATTTTTATCAAAACTGCTAGAAAAGATCATATTGTCTCAGCTCTTAGCTCATCTGGAACAAAATGGTTTACTTAATCCCCACCAGTCAGCTTATAGACGTGGTCATAGTTACGAAACGGCCCTTCTTAGAATAGTGAATGATTTGCTTTCGGGATTTGATGAGGATAAGATATCTGTTCTCGCTCTCTTAGATTTATCAGCAGCTTTTGACACTATCGACCACTCTATCCTCTTGAACAGACTTAAAACTTCCTTTGGTATTCGTGACACTGCACTAGCATGGATCACGTCTTACCTGTCAGATCGTACACAGAAAGTGTGTGTAAATGGTAGATACTCCAGGGTATCTGCCTTAAAATATGGTGTCCCACAAGGGTCCGTCCTAGGTCCTGTTCTTTTCGTGCTGTATGCGGCTCCTGTGTTGGATGTCAACAGTCATCATGCGATGTTGCATGAGAGCTTTGCTGATGACACACAACTTTATCAGTCGGCTTCCATAGCTGAATTTGATGCACTGGTGACTCGAACACAGGAGAGCATTGCTGGCCTAAAGGACTGGATGACTCTCAACAAGCTGCAACTAAATGATGATAAGGCTGAATTTATGATAACCTGTCCAAAGAGGTTTCGTCAACATCCTTCCTTTCCTGACTCTGTTCTGATCAATAGCACACCTGTTTCACTTTCTCCTTCTGTTCGCAGTCTTGGTGTAATCCTAGACCAGTCTCTTTCCTTTCAACAGCACATTTCGAATATATGTAAATTTGCCTATTTGGAACTGCGTAGAATCAGCTCTATCCGCTACTATCTCTCAACCGATGCAACCAAGACACTTGTATGCTCTCTGGTTCTCTCAAGATTGGATTACTGCAACTCTCTTTTGGCCGGCCTTCCCAAATATCTGTTAGACAGACTCCAACGAATTCAGAATAACGCTGCCAGACTCAGTTGCAGAGCTTCTAAATTTGAACATGTTTCTCCTCTCCTTCAGTCTCACCACTGGTTGCCTGTTTCTGATCGAATAGACTATAAGCTTCCCACTCTGATTTTTTCTGCAGTCAACAGATCTGGCCCCAAGTATCTTTCTGAACTCCTCCATATCTATACCCCGTCTCGCCAGCTCCGTTCTTCCTCTGATACTCGACTTCTCAGGATACCTCACGTCAGAAGTAAGACCTAGGGACACAGATCGTTTTCTTTTCAATCGCCAAAGACGTGGAACAAGCTCCCTGATAACCTCCGTCATTCTGATTCCCTTGCATCTTTTAAGTCTCGTCTCAAAACTCACCTTTTCCCTCAGCAGTAAGTTCAATTGTGGCAGGTCCACTTCCTTTGCGTTAGTTGTGCTTGACTATGTGTGTACACATGTGTATGTGTACATAACTACATGCATGTATATGAATGTGTATTGTGTGTCCGTGCGTTTATGCAAGTTTGTGCCTGCCTATGTGTGCGTATGTGTTAAAGTAGCTGTTAGATACACATGTATGTTAAAATGTATGTATGCAGTGCGTGCGTGCGTGCGTGCGTGTGTGTAGTCACATTTTGTTGTGTGTATGTAACATAGATGTAATGTTTTATGTCAACAAAGCGTTTTTGTAAAGAACCTAGAGCAGATTTCTGGATAGTGTGCTATATAAGTATCCATTATTATTATTATTAGATATGGATGGATGCATGGATGGATGGATGCATATGTGTAAATATACATTTATGTATACTTTGTGTTTGATGTGATTCATCTTACATGTACATAGCATTAAGTGGTGTACGGGTCTATGTTTGTATGAAAATGTGTATATGTTTTGATATGATGCGCACCTGGTAATGTATGTATGTATGTATGTATGTATTAAGAGCACCGCCAACCTGATCGTGGACGAGTCAATGGTTGTGGAAATGGAACCAGTCAGTGGCCCGTCGCCCATCGGCAACTCCACGAAAGCCAACGGGGATGCCCGAGACTCGAACCCCAAAGACCCCCGCCCCTTCAGACACCTGGTCATTGACTGCACCTCCATGTCTTTTGTGGACCCAGTGGGCATCAAGACTTTCAAACAGGTGTGTGTGTATGCGTGTGCGTGCTTGTGAGTGTGTGTGTATGCGTGCGTGCGTGCGTGTGTGTGTGTGTGTGTGTGTGTGTCCGTCAGGATCAGAATCATATTTATTTGTGATTTAAGCCATAAATAAAGGTTATAAACACAAAAGAGTTTATAAACAATATACACAAGTTTCAGTTTCAGTTTCACTTTCTCAAGGAGGCGTCACTGCGTTCGGACAAATCCATACACGCTACACCACATCTGTTGAGCAGATGCCTGACCAGCAGCATAACCCAACGCGCTTAGTCAGGCCTTGAGTGCATGCTTACATATTTGTGTACCTATGAAAGTGGATTTCATTTTACGTAATTTCGCCAGAGGACAACACTCTCGTTGCCATGGGTTCTTTTTCAGTGCGCCAAGTGCGTGCTGCACACGGGACCTCGGTTTATCGTCTCATCCGAAAGACTAGACGCTCAGTTTGATTTTCCAGTCAAACTTAGGAGAAAGGGCGAGAGCGGGATTCGAACCCACACCCTCACGGACTCGCTGTATTGGCAGCTGAGCGTCTTAACCATTCTGCCACCTTCCTCCTATATACACAAGGTTTATGGACAATAAAGAGTAAAACGCTTGCATGTCTTTTTTTTCAACTTATGTATCTGCCCATTTCTGTGTGGAAATAATATGCACTTAAAGGAAGTTTGCACACGGCGATTCTTTGCTCCGTTTTTCTTGACTAGAACAGGTATGGTCCAGCCCGTATTATTTTGTAACATAATTGTAGAATGTTAGCAGAGAGTTTTAATAAACATTTTTATTCGATTTTAACATTATTTTAGACATACAGACATGCATTAATGATAATATTGTTAGTTTTTAAGTGTTATTTAAACTGTACAAAAGAAAAAAAACGTTGTTTCATACAGAAAAGAAAGAAAACCACACACTCAAAAAAATCGTAATCACCGTTACATTCGCTGTTGTCTTTTTTCTTCCTGTTCCTCTTTCTTTTCTCTTCCCACCCCTTTCTTCATTCACATTTTACCCACTTTTATGGGCACATATGAAAACACATCTATCAAGACATGAGCAAATAAAGCAAGCGCAATGTCAAGACCAGTGTCTTGCAACACAATCATCAGCCAGTTTGTATAAGTATCTCCATGAACATCATTAACTTCCACAATCAACTGCACTATGTGGCACATAACAAAGTAAAACCACTCCGATCCAACATACAACACCACTGTCGTGGATCCTGTAGTACTGTTACGAGATAGCACGGCGTCTCATGTAACATTCCATGCGCCATTGTCTTCAACCATTTTTTTTATGTATGGGTACCATTTTCTAGAAAATGCTATGGGCATCATTTCCATCGAGTGTACATATTCATCGACTTCATATGTTTCTTAGGTCTGTTAGGAAGTGCTTTATACTTTTTTTTTTCATTTTATTCCGCATTTATGTTAACTTTTCTGACGGGCGCAATAGCCGAGTGGTTAAAGCGTTGAACTTTCAATCTGAGGGTCCCGGGTGCGAATCTCGGTGTGTGTGTGTGTGTTTGTTTGTTGTTTTATTTTTTTTGTTGTTTTTGTTGTTTGTGTGTGTGTGTGTGTGTGTGTGTGTGTTTGCGTGCTTGTATTTGTGTATGTGCATGTGTGTGCGTGGGTATGTGTGTTTGTGTCTGTGTCTGTGTCTGCGGGTAAAGAATACGAATATACACATTCCGAATAATAATTATAATAATAATAATAATAATGGTATTTATATAGCGCTGAATCTTGTGCAGAGACAAATCAAAGCGCTTTCGCACCAGTCATTCTCACGCACGCATAACTCTAAAACTGGAGAAACTGAAGACAAGGAAGAGGCAGGGAAGGGAGGCTATTTTGGGAAGAGGTGGATTTAAAGGCCAGTCTTGAAAGAGCTGAGTGTGGAGACTTGACGAAGCGAAAGAGGAAGTTCATTCCAATTGCAAGGTCCAGAGACAGAGAAAGAACGGCGGCCAACAGTCGAGAGTTTAATCTAGGTATGCATAAATAGAGTGGATCCGAAGCTGATCGTAGTGAGCGAGATGGAGTGTAGAGGTGAAGGCAGCCACAGAGATAGGAAGGGGCTGATTTGTGAATACATTTGTAGCATAGAGTGCTGATCTTGTACTTTATTCTGTGTGAGACAGGGAGCCAGTGGAGATGTTGCAAAAGAGGAGTGATGTGCTCAGATCTTTTCTTTCCGAGGACGAGTCGGGCAGCAGAGTTTTGTATGCGCTGAAGGGACTGAATGGATGAAGCAGGCAAACCAGACAATAGAGAGTTACAGTAGTCAAGGCGAGAGAGAATGAGAGAAACGACAAGTCTAGATGTTGCGTCAATGGACAGATAATTCCGGATGGAACTGATGCGCCCACAATTGACAGTAGCAGGATTGACATGTCTGACTAATAAATTTTTGCATGGACAGTGTGTTGTCAAGGGCAACGCCGAGGTTCCTGACTGAACTGGAAAGAGGGATGGATGTACTGCCAAGTTTGATTGTGTCAATTGTGATGGAAGAGAGTTTTTGTTTAGTTCCTATGATCATTGCTTTTGTCCGCGTTCAATTGTAACTTATTTAGAGTCATCCAATTTTGAATATCCAGGAAGCATTTCGAAGACAGACAACCAAAACTACAGTGTTCTGTAATTTGTAAATGTTCATGTCTCACAACAATAAAGCATTTAACTGGAATTTCCTTTTCCCTGTCCTGTCTTTCCTTTTTAAGATACATGGATTTTCAATACACTGAGGAAAGATACATGGATTTTCAATACACTGAGGAAAGACAGCAAACAGAAAGAAAAAAGCAAACAAAACAAATCAACAACAAAGAGAGTGGGAAGTGAAAATAAAAAGGCTAACAAACAAAAAACAAGGAGGGAAAATAGGAACGGACTCAAAGAAACAAACGAAAGGAAATATGATGCATTTATGGTTCCAACAGGGCACTCTGTAAGAGCACTTCATTTATGTTTTGCATTACGTTATGATAATGATAATCATTATCATCATCATCATCATAAGGATATTTGGCGCGCCCAATCTAATGAGTAAAAACACACGAATACACCCGCACCCACAAATCATCCCGTTCCAACTCCAGCATATGAACCCACACCCACTCCACACAAGATGTAGACACACACGCGCGCGTGCAAGCACATCCCGGCCGTTCAAGGCATATGAACATGCGTACGTTTGAAAATAATGAAAATAATAGAAGTTTTAAAAAAAAAACTTGATTAAAACATAAAAATGAAGACAAGAAGTTGTTTACTGATTTGAATGACTGGAAATAAATGAGTTCTCAAAGAGGTTTTGAAAGGACAAGAAACAGTATGACGGACAGGAAACGGGAGTGAGTTCCATGCGGAAGAAGCCTGGAAAGGGAAAATGCGTTTTCCTTATAATCTGGTTCTGTAGGAGGGAATTTTTTAGAGACGGTCATTACCTTATGACCGGAGCTGGAGAGCTGGAGAGATGCAGGAGCTCAGAAAAGTAAGGAGAAGACATGCCAATCATAAATTTGTAGCGCAAGAGAGAGAGTTTGTAATATGTTGTAACCAGTGGAGGGAATGAAGGAGAGGGGTGATATGAGCAGATTTGGGAGAACGACGTTAAGCCGTGCAGCATGGTTTAGGACTCTCTGAAGTCTGGATAACAAGTAGTTGGGGCATCCAGCGAGCAAAGAATTACAATTGTCAAGCCTAGATAGGACCAGGTTTTTGTTGCATCCTGAGACAGAAAGTGCCGAATAGAACTTATCCTACGTAACTCAAGGTAACAGATCTGACAGATCGAGGAAATCTGCCGTTCAAAAGATAGTGTCTGCTCTAAGCAAACACCAAGGTTGCGAACATTTTTTGAAGTTGGACCATTGCACCCATTTAAATGAACAGCTTGGGGAAGTGAAACAGAATTTTGCAAACGTTTTGGAGAAAAATCATTCCTGTTTTTTCGTCATTCAACTGTAATTTATTTCTTGTCATCCATGATTTTGTCAGCTATACATTGTTGAGTAAAGGCGACAGTCTCAGAAAAATTAGAGATTGGACCATCAGTTATCATCCGAAAAACTGTGATGTAAGAGAATGATTTACACTGAGAATTATACACTGTAGCAGTTCTTTTTCTTGGAGACCAAGGTTGTTGAATGCATTTAAAAGTTCTTTCTCTCTCTCTTTCTCTGTCTGACACACACACGCGCGCGCGCGCGCGCATGTACGCACACACACACGCGCGCGCGTGCACACACACACACACACATACATACTGATAACCAATGGAAAAGGATTGTGTTACATGATAGTAAGATCAAGTATTGTGTTCATACATTTTCTGTTACCAACCTAGAGTATGGCAGCCATTTTTTTCCGAAAGACCTGGTATCTCATTTCTGTTGGACGCACATTTTTTTCTGTGGATATATAAATTTATGTTTCAATTCATTGCGAAGTGTTTGTAGTTTTGGATGATTTGATTAATCCTGGATTTAAAGATGAAAAAAATCGCCCATAAAACTATAAATAATGATTTCGCCTGCTCTTCATTTATCATCTATATAAACAGAACCAGTTCGTAAAAGTTTTTGCATTTTTCTTTTATTCCAGAATGAACGTGAAACGGGACGGTATCACAAATGATGCTGTACAGTACCTTTTCACGATCACAAAATTTGCGTTTGTCATTACCATTCACTGTGATTTGTTTCAAATGCATTTGATACTGAACTTCTATGATATTGTCTCAGCCAAAATTATTTAATATTGGTTATATATTTTGATGTATCTAATGTACTGTTGATGATACTGATGATGTTGGCGGTGTTGCTCTCGTATTTCAGATCATTGAAGAGTACAAAGGCGTGGGCATTAACGTGTACCTGGGAGGAATAAGAGGTTGGTGGAATGAACAGCGACTGTGATTGTGTCCTCCTGACTATGAACCTGTCACACTCGTCTTTCAGTCGGTTGGTTGTCTGTCTGTCTGCCTGTTGTGAACTGTGGGATATGGGGGTGGCACGTGATAATCATTATGCGGTGCAGATGTTTGCTGACTGAGTAGGAAGAGCTTAATAGTGCTGATATCAGATCAGTCCGATTTGGTGGAGTTTGTGGCGGTGCTGTTGTTTCTGCAGCCGATGATGATGGTGTTACTGTTATCATTGTTATCATCATTATTATTATCATTGCTATTATTATCATTATCATCAGCATAATCATCACCATCATCATTATTCGTATTCTTATTATTATCATTATTAATGTTGTTATTAATGATCATGGTGGTGGGCGTGGTGATGGTGGTGCTGCAGCCGTATGATGAACTGCCAGCAAAGATTATAGACATACAGATAGGTGTTTGACATATATCAGACGTTGGTGTTCATTGCCAAGTGATGCTGACAAAAGGCGACTGCAAGGTGTGGACGGTCAGATGAGGCAGTGAGGTGCTGGTGCTGTTGTACAGATGAGGTGTGGCGGACGATGCAGGCAGCAGACTTCACCAGCAAGTATGCCTCCAACATCTACCTGACGGTCTACGATGCCGTGCTCACGGCAGAAACCGCCCTCCGGAGCGAGGTCAATGTGGCCGACTTGGTCAGTACTGTGCTGTCTGTTTCTGTCTGTGTTAGTTGTTTGGGCAGTTGCTGAAAGGAACTAGCTGACTGTTCCATTTTTAGGGACATTGGCAGGAACCGGCTGCCTTCAGCATGGCTAGGGACATTGGCAGGAACACCTGGTTTCTGCATTATTTGGAACATTGGCAGAAACTAGCCCCCTGTTGTATCACAAAGGATATTGGTATTTATTGCATAGTTATGCATGCTTTGTCTTCTTTGCTGAAAAATATGCTGACAGACCGTTGTTGGGTTGAGGGGCTACTAATCACATGTGGACATGTGGCCATTCTGTATAGACTGACAAGAACTTATCGAGAATGGATTGCTAACGATATGTGGACCGGTAAAGCAATTAATATATTGGTAACGCGCTAACATCATCCTCTAACCATGGGGAATATTATCTGTTCAAAAGAACACGTGTACCCCACCTTCACGTTTGCTGGAAAGGGAAATTATGTTTATTGGATGTACTGGTGTTTGTTTAAGTATGCAATACACTAAACGTCTAGTATTGGTGATTTGAGATGGTTGGCCAATGATATTTAGCATGATTTAGATGGGTGGTAGGTAAAACAGTATTTGTCATTTGTGTATGATTTTTGGTAATGATAGACGGGGTAAGTTGTTCTGCTTGGATCTGCTCATGAAAATGCGTCCCAAGCACTTGTCAATTTTTGCAGGTTAATTGTCGTTTTCTTTTGCAGATGTCTGTAATGTGTGCCATGTTCTGTTTGCAGTGAGCATAATCTGATATGTTTGCAATGTTCAACCTGAAGTTTGCCGTCAGAGTGTTCACTGTATCGTTTCATGTACAGTCACACTGTCCTAGAGAGAAGTTCACTGTATCTTTTGTTTACAGTCACACTGACCTAGAGAGAGGTTCATTGTATTGTTTATATACGGTCACAGTGTCCTAGAGAGAGGTTAAGTTTATTGTTGTATGTACAGTCACAGTTTCTCAGGTAAAGTTCGGTGTAGTGCCGCATGTACAGTCACAAGTCACAATATCCTGAGGCCCCGTGTATTGTTGCACATACAGTCACAATGTCCTAGAGATTTTTTTTAACTTGTTTAATTCAATATAAGGGCACGGAGTAAGCATCCACATTCAACTGATAAGTCTTTATAACAGATTTTGTGGATGTAAGTTTTTTTTTAGCTAAAAAGACCAGAAACTGTTTTATGTCTTAATGTTAAGAAAATTTCAGGTCCATATTTTTCAGCATTTTCAAGCCGAAGAAACCATGTAATATGGTCAGCTTCTATTCATGGTTTGCTGTGTCAGTTTATCTGATCCAGTCCAGCTTTAACGCCACGGCAAACGTTTTCAAATTTGGCAGTCCAAGTCCTCCGTTTCTTATACTTTTGTGCACATTTTTCTACTAATTTTGTCTTTTTTCTTGTTCCAAACAAACTTAGGTTCTGCGAACTCTGCAAGAAAATTTCAGGGAGGTTCGGCAAAAAGGTGTCAATTTTTATATTTTTCTTAAATTCAATATTACTACCCTTCCAACTGAAGTCAGTTGTCTTCTTACCCAGATTTTAAATAAATGTCTAAATATCAGCTAATCTTTCTGAGTGATTTACTTGAGGACAGTCTTTCAAATCATTTGTAAACAAGACTCCTAGTATTTTGATTTGTGCAGGTTTCCATTCCATGTGCAAATGATTCAGGTAACGGATTGAAGAGTTTTTACAGCTACCTAACCATATTGCACTTGTTTTTCTTTGGTTCGTATATAAGGCTGATTTTCGCCCAAATATATCTGATACATTAATACATGTCTCAAATGATTTTTTATCACCTGCTGAAAGAAATTCGGTATCGTCGGCATACTGGGGTATTTTGTGCTCTACTTATTTATTGTTTATTTCGAGTTTCTTATTACTGAGACATGGATAAGCCATTGACTTTCAGGAACAGTCTGAATGACGTTCAGGAAAGACCAAGTGACACTGGGAAAGACTAGACTCTCGGGTTCCGTGGGTTGGCAGCCCCCTTACCCTTAATCAATTGCTACAAGTTGTTCAAAGAAGAGATGCTCCCAGGATTCACCGAAAGGGGGAGAGAATGATGAATCCATCGGCGCCAACAGAATCACGACTGGAAACGGTAAACAGACTACGATTTCAGAACTGATGGAATTCCTATGTGTCTGTGGGCGGAAATTCTCCACTGAGCGTGGCATGAAGATCCACAGGACCAAAAATGGTTGTATGAAGAATATGACGAATGCTCAGCAGCGCACTGCACCAGCAGATAAGACGTCAGAAAACCAAGGCCAGGATTCAAACCACAGTGCCAGGGACATCCTCGCTGATAATTCAGACGAATCAATCGTGCAAGATCTTGATGTCAAACGCCAGAAACTAAACTTGCCACCTGCAAGTGCAAAAACGGAATGGGAAGAGTTGGACCAGAAAATAGTTCGAAAACTTGATGCGCTGATAGGAAAGAGCACCTTGGAACACAAGTTAGCCACCTACAGAGATACCGTGTACGCAACCTGTCAGGAAACCTATGCAGTGAAAGAACCAAAGACAAGAACACCTCAAAAATCCAGGCGACAACGAGAAATGGACAACATCCGAAATGCAAAAAGAAAGCTCAAGAAAACGATGAAGACAGCTTCAGAATTTGAGAAGCAGGGCCAACAGAAACTTTGGAAAGACCTAAGATCTGAAAGCAAAGCAAAGTGCCCTCAGTAAAGCAGAATCAGCAAGGAGGAAAAGGAGCAAAAAGAAGAAGACACAAGACTGCTTCTTCCGAGACCCCTTTCAGTTCGCCAGGAAACTGTTCGAACAGCCCAAATCAGGGACACTCACAGTGGACAAAGAAACACTTGAACAGCACCTCAGGAAAACGTATTCTGATCCGCAAGGCAAGAAACCACTAGATCTCAAGGGTTTGGCTCATCCCAGGAAACCAGAGAAGAAGTTCAGCAATAAACCACCAACCCTTGAGGAAGTACAGAAAGTGGCCAAGAAAGCCAGGGCCAAATCATCACCAGGGCCAAACGGAATACCGTACCTGCTGTGCAAGAAATGTCCTGAGGTCCTTGAGTGGCTCCACAAAGTGATAAGATCAGCATGGAGGAACCTGAATATCAGCGACCAGTGGATGATAGCTGATGGCGTGCACATCCCAAAAGAGCAGAATTCAAGTACCATCAGCCAGTTCAGACCAATATCGTTCCTGAATGTCGAAGGAAAAATCTTCTCCGTCATGGCTGCAAGACTGACAAAATACCTCATAGAAAATGAGTACCTGGATGTGTCAGTCCAGAAAGGTGGCATCCCAGGAGTTCCTGGCTGTGTAGAACATGCCACAATGATTTGTGATGCAATCCAAAGAGCAAAGGCAGAGAAAAAGAACCTTGACGTGGTATGGCTGGATCTAGCAAATGCGTACAGGTCAGTTCCTCATGAGATGATCCAACTGGCGCTCGAGATGCACCGTGTACCAACCAACATCAGGGAAATGCTGAAGAAGTACTTCCATGGCTTCTCAATGTGGTTCACCACCAAGGAATACACGACAGATTGGATCAATCTGGAAGTGGGCATAGCTATGGGCTGTGCAATTTCTCCAATCCTGTTCGTGCTGGCAACGGGAGTGATCTTGAAGGCCTCAGTGAAGGGAACGGATTGAACCGACCTCGGTAACAGATAGTAAGGTACCTCCGTGGAGAGCCTTCATGGGTGACACTACAGTCCTTTCAACAAAAGAGGATGACATCTGTGAAATATTGAAGCGGCTGAACGAGCTAGTTGCCTCAGCCAGGATGAATTTCAAACCAAAGAAATCACGGAGCCTCTCACTGCGTAAAGGAAGGGTAGCTGAAACGGTCACATTCACTGCAGCCAACCAAGCCATTCCAACGGTGTCAGATGAACCAGTCAAGAGCCTTGGAAGATTGTATGACGAGTCTCTGAAAGACACAAAAAGAGGAAAGGAAACCAAGCAGACAGCAGAAGAAGGCCTGCATATCACAGACCAGTGTGGCCTTCCTGGCAAATACAAAATGTGGTGCCTGCAGTCCATGCTGATACCAAAGCTCCTGTGGCCTCTCCTGATATATGATATCAGCTGTAGTACAGTTGAGTCGATAGAGGCAAAGATCAACAAGTACACACGCAAATGGCTTGGTGTTCTACCTGGTCTCACTAACGTGGCACTCTGCTGTCACCAAGCAAAGCTGAGGCTACCTCTTAAGTCCCTTGTCGAAGAATACAAGGTAGGGAAGGCAAGACTTCTCAGCATGCTCGAAGACAGGTGACAGTATTGTGAGATCCAACCAACCAACGCTGAAGATTGGCAGAAAATGGAAAGTCAGGGAGGCAGTCAGTGCAGCGAAAGAAAGCCTAAAGACGAAGGAAACAATAGGACACACCCAAACCAACAGACAAGGCCTGGGATCGACAAAGATGGAATGGTGGTCCAAGGCAAGGGGGAGAGCAAAAAGAGACATGATCATACAGGAGATCAAGAAGGAAGAGGATGATAAAAGAGTCCAGAAGGCAGCCCAGCAAGGCCAGCAGGGGCAGTGGACAACATAGGAAAATGCACTCCAAAGGGGCCTCAGCTGGAGCGACATGTGGAACATGGCCCCTCTGAGGATCAGCTTCATCCTAAGATCTGTGTACGACCTCCTTCCCTCGAATACAAACTTGGTGAAATGGGGGAAAGCAGATGACCCTGCGTGCCCACTCTGCCGTGGCAAACAAACAGTGGAACATGTCCTCAGCTCATGCAAAGCGGCATTGAGCCAAGGACGGTACACATGGAGGCACAACCAAGTGCTGAAAGAAATTGCACACGTGGTGAGCACTGTCCAAGGAGCACCAACCCCACCAGAAGTTCCAGTAGAGTTCCGCTCGGCAGAAGGCAATACAGTCTGGCCAGAAACAGCATCCAAAGTTTCCAAAGCATGGAAACGTGGGCTGCTTGATGGTGCCGAAGATTGGGAATGCACAGTTGACCTACCAGAGGGGACGAAACACCCGGAAATCATCAGCAAGAGCGGCATGAGACCTGACTCCACTCCAAGGCAACGAAACAAGCGATTCTGGTTGAACTCACTGTACCATACGAAAGCAGAATGGAGGAAGCCCACATCTACAAGACCGAGAAGTATGCTAGTCTAACCAGCAGCCTGAGATAATCTGGCTTCTAAGCCAAAGTCCTCGCCATAGAGATTGGTGCAAGAGGGTTTGTGGGTGCATCTGCCTACAGCCTCATGGAACAGCTGTCAATTTCTGGCAGAGAGAGGACATGGGCTCTCAAGGCAATGGCAGAAGCAGCAGAAAAGAGTTCCAGCTGGATCTGGTCGAGGAGGAATTTCCCAACTCAAACTAGGCGTATGATGGCTCAGTGGTTAAAACGTCTGCCAGAAAAGGTGACTCAGTTCTGAAGTGGCGACCACCCTGGAGGCGCGGGTTCGAACCTGCTGAGGACCATGAAAAAAGAAAAGAAAAAAAAGGCGGCAATATAAGGGCATCCAGGAGTCATGACCTGGGTGCGGCCCGGCCCCCTTAGAGTGTAAGGAGTTGAGGGCCAAAACACTTGACTGAGGGGGTCTTCTTCTCTGAAGACCTTGTCCTGTCCAGCTGTCCCTAGAGTTTCTTATCATATTGTTATACCACGCACATCCTTGCTTTCACGTATCATGATTGCCAACATTCCAAATATGGAGATCTAGGGTCACCCTGTCTACATCCTCGCTGCACATCAAGCCAATTGGAAATATGGCCACTGACTATAACGCAAGATTTGATATTGTTATAGAATGTTCCTATACATTGACGTATGTCTTCGTGAAATCCAAAAGCCTTCAATACCTTAAACATGAAATTCCAGTTAACAGAGTCAAATGCTTTTTTTCAAAATCTATATTCAGTTGTAGTCCTAGCAAATTGCTATCATCTAAATAGGCTATTGTATCATGAATCATTCTGATATTATCTCCAATCGATTTCGCATGAAACCTGTCTAATCTTCGTCTATAATATTTGGTAATACAGTCTTCAAACCATTGGCTATGTGACTTGATACGAATTTACGAATAGCGTTCAGTGGTGATATTGGTCTCCAATGCTTTATAAAGTGTCTATCTTTGTCTTCTTTCGGTATACACATTATTATTCCCTGTTTTTAACACAAAACAATTCTCCTTTTCTAAAACAACTATTTAGTGCCCTTAGTATAAACGGTCCTGTTTTCACACAAAAGCATTTTTTTAATCAGCACCAAAACCATCTGTTCCTGGGGTTTTGTTGTTTTTCATGTTTTGTAATGCAAGGCCTGTCTTATATAATTTCACCTTCTAATTCGCTTCTCTAACGTTCTGTTTTGGAACATTGTTTACCAGGTCATCTATCTCTCGGTTCTCTACATTTGATTCTTTATTTCAACTATCATAAAATCTTTGAACTTCTTGTAGAATACTTTCTTCTTTGTTTAAAGCATTAGCATCCTTGTCAATGAGCTTAGCCTTATTCTTACTTGTATAATATCGCTTCTCAAAATTGAAGGGAAAAAAAACAAAAAAACTTGTTGCTCTTGATCTTAAAAGTACTCCCTCGATTCTTTCTTCTCCGATATCTTGAAACAGTTCTTTCTTTAATTTGATTTGTTCTAAATCTTCTTCTTGTGTGTAATCATTTGCTTCAAATAACTGTTTATCATTTTGAAATCTATGTTCTTCATTTTTTTTCTTCTTTTATATAGAAGCATAAGGTATTGTTTTTGACCTTATCTTCATTGACAAAAATTTTTTTTAAATAAATCATCAGAAATAGAAAACTGCAAATCAAATAAGCAACAGTTTCAACAGTTTCTCTGGCTTGCTGAGGCGGTTTACTCCTTCTCCATGTATATCTCTGACAGTCAGGATTTAAATGTCACCACATCTCATTAAGTTCTAACTCAAGTATCATGTTATCAACTTTTTCTCTACTTTTGGGATTATTCACAAGCTTGTTTTTACATTAGTGTCTAGATAGATCAAAACCAACATCTCCAGCTATTTTTACATTAATAACATCAGAATCCTTTTGTGTTTGTTTGTTGTTGTTGTTTGTTTTAAAGCCATATAAAATCCGGGTCATAATTGTTTGGTCCGTACACATTCACTAACCGAAAATCTATACTTCCAGTTTCAATAGGCACTATGATATAATTTCTGCTGTAACTTTAGTTATGCCTCTTGAATTAGAAACATAACTTGAAAAAATTGCTATAATAATGATAATGGTATTTTATGTAGCGCTGAATCTTGTGCAGAGACAAACCAAAATGCTTTCGCACCAGTCATTCACACGCATGCATAACTCTAAAACTGGAGAAACTGATCACAAGGAAGAAGCACGGAAGGGAGGCTATTTAGGGAAGAGGTGGGTTTTAATGCCAGACTTGAAAGAGCTGAGTGCAGAGACCTGACGAAGCGAAAGAGGAAGTTCATTCCAATTGCAAGGTCCAGAGACAAAGAAAGAACAGCGGCCAGCAGTCGAGTGTTTGAATCTGGGTATGCGTAAACAGAGTGGATCCGAAGCCGATCGTAGAGAGCGAGATGGAGTGTACAGGTGAAGGCAGCCACAGAGATAGGAAGGGGCAGAATTGTGAATATATTTATAACACAGAGTGCTGATCTTGTACTTTATTCTGTGTGAAACAGTGAGCCAGTGGAGATGTTGCAAAAGAAGAGTGATATGCTAAGATCTTTCCTTTGGAGGACGAGTCGGGCAGCAGAGTTTTGTACGCACTGAAGGGACTGAATCGATGAAGCGGGCAAACCAGACAATAGAGAGTTAAGGCAAGTTAAGTCAAGGCGAGAGAGAATGAGACAAATGATAAGTCTAGATGTTGCGCCAGTGGACAGATATTTCCGAGTGGAACTGATACGCCGCAACTGACAGGAGCAGGACTGACATGTCTGACTGATAAATTTTTGCATGGACAGTGTGTTGTCAAGGACAACGCCCAGGGTTCCTGACTGAACTGGAAAGAGAGATGGATGTACTGCAAAGTTTGATTGTGTCAGTTGTGATGGAAGAGAGTTAGAATAGAATAGAATAGAATATGTCTTTATTACCAAGTGTACCGGGGTCACAAATAATATTAGGGGATAGTACATAACAGAATACGAACATAAATCGAAAATCATACACAACACAGATACAGTAGAAATTAGGATACATACAAGTGCATATCAATATAAAAACTTGTTCATACTCACACATGCACGCACTGCACACACACACACACACACACACACACACACACACACACACACACACACACACACACACGTTTGAACAGAAGCTGCATATTGCATGTGGATGGGGCTGATGACTAGATCTTTTGTTAGATGGTTGTTGGTTGCACAATTCTATTTATCACACTGGATTTGTTCGAGAGACAGGGCATTGACTGCTTTGGGAAAAAAGCTATTGGCGAAGCGATTGGTTTTCGTCCTTATACTTCTGTACCGTCGACCAGAGGGGAGCATCTCGAAAATCCCAAAAGCTGTATGTGATTCGTCCTGGCTTATAATATATGTCTTCTAGAGAAGGTAGATCAGCCCCGGTAATCTTGGTGGCAGTTTTTACGATGCTGTTAAGGGCTGCAACTTCTGCCTTGGAAATGTTTCCGTACCAAACAGTAACTTTCAATGACTGCTCGGTAGAAATCAACTATGATTTCTTTTTTAATTCCGAACCTTTTGAGGCGTCGAAGAAAGTACAGGAGCTGTTGTGCTTTCTTAACAATTTTCTTCCGTATTTTCCTCCGATTTCGAATCGTTTTGATAAGCTCCTATGATCGTTGCTTCAGTTTTGTCCGCGTTCATCTGTAACTTAGCTATCGCCTTTTGGATATAATATAATGTTCCATTTTCTCTTCAAAATGGGTATTTTACTAGAAGTAAGCAGAAAATGCCTTGCTTTTGAAATAATGAAAGATGTCTCTTCTTTTTGTGTATTGTTTAGGCCCTGACATTAACTGACATGACTGAGCTATTTATTTATGTTGTTCAATTGGGAATTTTCCTACTTTTATAATGACAGCCCATTGAAACTAATGTTAAACCTAATATGGATTGAAAACCACCACTCGTCTAAATCTATACTGGACATAATATCAGTGATAGTATGTATATAATGAAACTATTCCCACAATATCATGTACAATGTACCAAAGCAAAGAAAACATTAAAAACACATAACACGCATAACAATCAAACAGGGAAAAGGGAAAAAAATACAAGAGCTATTCGTATGTAACCAGAAACTCCAATCCCCGTGTAAGCATACAGCGCTCTCATAATAGTCAGAAGGATAAATGATTTTTATTTCATCGAAAAAGCTGAGAAAAAAATGTCATTAATGAAGCGACACGTAATCAAAAGATATCAATAGAGGAAGATATATCAATAGTTTTACATTTATTGAAAAAAATAGTATGAACATGGGAAAAGCTTAAGATATGATCAATGAAATAATGTGAAATAGTGTGTGTGTGTGTGTGTGTGTGTGTGTGTGTGTGTGTGTGTGTGTGTGTGTGTGTGTGTGTGTGTTGTATGCCTATACGTTTGTAATTGTGTGTGTGTGTGTGCGCGCGCGTGCAAGCGTACATGTAACCAGAGACCACAAAGTCCATGTGACAATGTAGCGCTCTTGTAATAGTCTGAAGACATTGTGATTTTGGTTTAGTTGGGTAGAGGGGGAGGGTCGGGTTTGTGTGTGTGTGTGTGTGTGTGTTTATTTGTTTGTTTGTTTTGGGGTTGTTTTTTATGAATGAAGTGGCACATTAATACACAATCAAACAAGATCGCTAATTTAAATTTTTTTAAATATTGTATATGACCAGGGCAAAAACTTAAAAATATAATCTATAAAGTTTTGTACACTTGCGTTCTGTGCGCGCTCGCGCGCGTGTGTGTGTGAGAGAGAGGGGGCGGGGGGAGCAAACAACCACAGACTGTGAAACAAGCACACCACTTTCCATTAGAAAAATAAAATAAAACCACAAAGACCACTCGCCTGCCCCCGTTAAAAGAGAGCGACAGTTCAAACTTCCAGCAGACACTGGTGTGGAGGTGTTGGCGGGATGGGGATGGGGGAGGATCGGGGGGGGGAGGGGGGGGGGGCGGGCGGGGGCCCGGCGAGGAAATCCAATACACAATGAACACGTACTCACTAGATTGTGTAAAACTGGTCTGAAGTGACACATACACCCTAAGAAATGTTCTCTGCGCGCGTGCGGTGTGTGTGTGTGTGCAGGCACGCGTGTTGTCAAACACGCAAGCGAAAGATTTAAGAAGTGCATAACCCTCGCGCTATTTTTCTCCACCATATCAATAATATCAAAAGAAAACAAAGTATGAGGAGGGGGACAGGCGCATAGAGAGAGACAGACACTCGCATATCAGCCTCAGGGAGGTGTCAAAAGCGTGTGGACCGGTCCTATACGCCATCATGACACCACTTCTGACACACATTTTCAGCTGCTTCTGAAAAACATTCATGTATTAGTACTAGTGTTGGTTATAGTGCAGCCGACCGTACAGGGCCATATCAGGACTGCCCAACTGCACAAATTTCCAACAGTGTTCAACACAAAACTGTCACACACACACACACACACACACACACACACACACACACACACACAAACAAACAAACAAAAAACACGCAAAACAGCAAAAACAAGGATAAACCTACAAAACATAGTTCATGACACACTATCTTCCTGGAGAATTTCAGTGTAATGCCTTATGCAAGCCACCGTTTTCAAATGAGGTACAGTATATGCTGTATGTAAAATAACCAGTTTTGAGTGATGTTCTGGTCTTCAAGAGAAGCTGTTATACTTTGTTCATTATTCAGTTTCATCACGATTAGCTCCAAGAGCCTGGGTTTGAAAAGACCTTTCAAAGTTGTGCTCTGTGTTGTCGTCATTCTTCCTTTATCCCAACAGAGAGTGAGCAGTGATCTTTTTCCCCCCACAGGAAGAGTGTGCCATATCATGCAGTGACCTCCCCCCCCCCCCCTCCCCACTGGAAAAGTGTGCCATAACATGCAGTGACCTTTTTCCTCCAACAGGAAAAGTGTGCCATAACATGCAACGACCTTCTTCCTCCAACAGGAAAAGTGTGCCATAAAAGTGTGCCATAACATGCAGCGACCTTTTTCCTCCAACAGGAAAAGTGTGCCATAACATGCAGCGACCTTCTTCCGCCAACAGGAAAAGTGTGCCATAAAAGTGTGCCATAACATGCAGTGACCTTTTTCCTCCAACAGGAAAAGTGTGCCATAACATGCAGCGACCTTTTTCCTCCAACAGGAAAAGTGTGCCATAACATGCAGTGACCTTTTTCCTCCAACAGGAAAAGTGTGCCATAACATGCAGCGACCTTTTTCCTCCAACAGGAAAAGCGTGCCATAACATGCAGTGACCTTTTTCCTCCAACAGGAAAAGTGTGCCATAACATGCAGCGACCTTTTTCCTCCAACAGGAAAAGTGTGCCATAACATGCAGCGACCTTTTTCCTCCAACAGGAAAAGTGTGCCATAACATGCAGCGACCTTCTTCCGCCAACAAGAAAAGTGTGCCATAACATGCAGTGACCTTTTTCCTCCAACAGAAAAATTGTGACATCTTTGTATCGTGCAGTAACGTTTCCCTGCAGGCTGAGCGCGCACAATGTTGATGACAGTGCAGTGGCCATGTTTGCAGAAGGCAGAAGACGAAGAGGGCATAGACCCGGAAGTGTCGGCAGAAACACAGCTGCTGGCCAATGCTTCTGAGGCCTAATGGTGACAGTGAGGGTTGCCCTCAGGTCCTTCTCCTCCCCCTCATCCACCCCCCGCCCCCCTCACTCCTCCTCCTTTTCCTGCTGTCTTCCTCACCGTCGATAAGAAGTCCTCTTGCTGTCGGGTTTCCTTTCTCTGTGTCTTCATTCTACAGCTCAGGGCAAGGACACAAGGGAAAAGACGGGTAGAGTTTAATCACAGTTATGTTTATTGGCCGTGCAAAAAAGTTAAATGTCATCGCGTGAACTTCGAGTGAGAGAGAGTGAGAGAGGGGGTGTTAGGTATGTGTGTGTGTGTGTGTGTTGGTGTGTGTATGTGTCTTCGTGCATGCGCGTGCTTCTGTGCGTTTGTATGAGATATATCAAGTCAAGATTTTATTTCATGATGGTAAATTGAATAAGTAACAATTGCTTTTTTACATCAAGCCATCAATGAAAAATTATATGTGCGCGTGTGTGTGTGTGAAGGAGACTGACACTGGCACTTACACTGACACTGACACAGGTTTAATTGTCATGGCCACTGGTGAGATGGAGACAGACAGACAGACAGAAAATCACACAACGCGGTACAAACGAACGGTCACTGAAGAAAGGCCGCACAGTTACAAAGACAGTGGAACCAGTGATAGCAAGAGGACCAACCCCCCTCCAGTGCTCTTTTCCTTCTCCATCTTCTTCCACTCTGGCTTCGTTTCACACTCCACGCCACTGTGCCCACCCCCTTCCCCGCCACCCGCTCCTCTTCACTCATAAAGCAGCCGCATACCCACACAATTACCCACAATCTCTCTCTCTCTCTCTCTCTCTCTCTCTCTCCTTTTTGCATAGTTTTCTTGCTCTTTGCTTTGATGTCAATTTGTTTGCACTTGCTTTTTTTTATTTTGCATTTTGTTTGCTGCACCACCTTTTTTCTCTTCCCCCCAGCTTGTCTAAATGCACTTTTTTA
Organism: Babylonia areolata; assembly: GCF_041734735.1. Lineage (NCBI taxonomy): Eukaryota > Metazoa > Mollusca > Gastropoda > Neogastropoda > Buccinidae > Babylonia > Babylonia areolata. Next base: position 25,218,431 of record NC_134882.1, on the reverse strand, counting down.
CATTTCTTTTACATGTGGCTGTTGGGAGTCCTTTCAGTTCCTCCTGTGGGGGCATTGTTCATATGGTTCATTCTTTCGTTGGTCTACTGTGGTAGGATGGTGAATATTAGTTTGTTTCTTTCTTTCTGTTTTTCATTTTTCAGCATTTTTCTTTGCGTTTCTAAATTAATAACTCACTCCTGACGAATAGTTCTCTCCCTTGATTTTCCCAACAGACGACCCATTTGTTAAGGTTTGGGAAAAGAAATAACAAAAAAAAACACCATGAAGTAACTGAATGAAACTCACCGTATTTGACCCACTGACCCCTCTCCTCACGTCGTGTGAATGCTCACCCCCCTCCCTCTTCACTGCTCTCAGAAGCTGAGTCACTGTCAGTACCTTCTTGCTGGTAGCGTTCTTTACTGATTCAACGTCTTCATCATCCTCGTCGATGTCGAAACTTTAAGTTTGAAGCATTTCAATTACTTCAGCATCGGTAAAAGCCGCTGTCATGATCTAGTTTGCTCCAAAAATTTCCACTTGTATCGCCTGCGACGCCCATTTCGATACGTATGCAGTTCAGCTTGTCGTGTCGGGTCCTGAACTCGCTGGTTCGCTGTGGAGTGTGTTGTTACGGAATCTCATGAAGAAACTTTCCATTCGATCATTGACACGTTCGCAATGCCCGGTGCAGCTGCGATTGTTATGCTACCCCATGAGGAAAACGTGGAAAAATTAATAATCGGAACCGCTATTGTGTTCTGTCGTCCGGAACGCTACCTTACGTCAGGAACGCTATAGCGTTTCATCGTCCGGAGTGAGTTCTAACTCTGTTTTTCAATTTGGTGGTAAATCTTTTTTATGGCGAGCGCAAAAGACAAAGACAGTGTGATTGCAATGGTAACGCAGCAGTCATAGGAAATGACTGCGATTTCAAACGCACTGAAAATGATACATTAAAGCATTATATACATAGTAATACTCCGCGAATTCCCTTACAAAATGAAGACAGATACCTAATAAGATATCCTGTCATATTTATTTACTGTGCTTTCCATTCTAGAGAGGAATTAATGTGAAGTTTAATGTTTCTGTGTGGAATTTAAATTTCGTAACTGAGTAAAAGTATATTTTCTTCCAATTTTGTTGAATCCGGGTTTTCCTCGGTTTTTCGTACAGTTATCTTCATGTGTACGTATTTTCATGTGGACAGGCTGGAGGCCTTTGCATTTAAGTCAACTGCGTTCTTGCGTTCTCTCTGTGTCTGATTCTGTCTCTGTTTGTCTGTCTGCCTGTGTCTGCTGCCTGTCTGTTTCTGTCTGTCTGACTCTCTCTCAAATCGAGTGAGCGAGGAAAATAGAACAGGTAGAAAACTACCAAAAAAATGACTAACTAACAAGCAATTACATTTAACAGATGATAATAATCAGAAGCCATTAACACAATTCTGAAGTACATTAAAGGAATGTAGAAATAGGGCTATGAACTTATGCCTGTCAAAGTTCGACCATAAGAACCTCGTCAGAAATAACTTTCCAAAAATCATCTGCATAATAGTTATTCTCTTTGAAATACTTGGGCAAGAAGGTACGTAACTGCTGACAGTGAAACAACCAATGATGCAAGCTGAACTGCTTACCACAGATGTGTATGTGTGTGTGTGTGTGTGTGTGTGTGTGTGTGTGTAATGGGTCAGAAGGCTTTCTACAATGAAAAATTTCTGAGTTCTCTCTGCCTCTGTCTCTGTCTGTCTGTCTGTCTGTCTGTCTGTCTGTCTCTGTCTGTCTGTCTCTTCTCTCTCTCTCTCTCTCTCTCTCTCTCTCTCTCTCTTATGTGTATTGTGGCCTGCAGCCGATGTACATTAAACCACTTCTGAGTTCTCCCTATCTCTTTTCTGTATTGTACTGTCTCTTGATAAACTAATGTATATTTGCACATATTGATGTGGCATTTGTTCGCTGTTTGTATGATCTTCATCATTGTTTTGACTTGCTGACTTTTCTTTTTATCTTGTATATGCATTGTATCATGTCCTTTATATGTACATATATATATATGCTAGTCACTTATTAAATGTGTGGGCAGTGTTGCTTTTTATATTCTGACTTATGTTCACTTGCAGTTTTTGATCAGTTTCAAATAGATACTTGTTACTGATATATTACAGTGAACAGCTAAGTTGATATGATAGGCATAACAAGTCATTAACATTGCTTGTGGAAATCATCGAGTTGATACGCTAGTTTGTGACAGTAACATATTTCATTTGTCATGATTTGGACTTGATGATGATGTTATAACACACTTGTAAAGATTGAGCTTTGTTGAATTGTAATAATCACGGATTACTTTTGATGATATAATAACGCGCTCATAATGATTGAATTTTTATTTGATGTAATAATCGCAGATAGCGATAATGTTAATTGTAATAATGCGTTCATAACTTTTCAGGTTTATATATATGATGGAATGATTCACTTATAACTGTTGAAGGGTTAATGATCATCTAATAACCATAGATGATAATTGAGGATTACTGGTGATCATTATAATGATGCATGGATAACAATGAAGGCTTGATGACGATGTAATAATTTGCAGATAATGATTTGAGTTTGGTTGAGGTGTAATGATGATCTTATAACAACTGAGGGTTGGTAATCATGTAAAAACTGTAGATAAGGATTAAGGAAAGATGATAAGTACTAATAAGACACTTATAATGATTGAGATTTTATTGTAAAGTAATACGGATTAAGGAAAGATGATAAGTACCAGTAAGACACTTATAATGATTGAAATTTTATTGTAAAGTAATAAGCATAAATAGCAATGAAGACTTGATTGTGATGTAACAATGCACAGATAAAGATTTAGGTTTGATGGTGATGTAGTTAAGCATTTTTAACTCAAGTAATGAGTGTAGATTACAATAGAGGCTTGATGATAATATGAAATATCAGTTGATAACTACTGGGGCTTCTTGCATTAACAACAATGGTTACTTGATGATGATGCAGTAATACACTTTTAAAGATTGAGGAATGATGTTCACATAATAACGCACATAATTGTACAAAGATTGAGGATTGATGCTGACATAATAACGCACATAATCGTACAAAGATTTAGGATTGATGTTGATGTAATTGCGCACATGAAACAATTGAGGTTTGATGATAGATCATGACGATGTAAAAAGACACTTACAGTGATTGAGTTTAGGTGATAACGGATTGAACATAGATAATTGTGGAGGCTTGAAGATGGATCTTAATGCATTTTTAATGTGGGTGTTTTTCAGTTTATCACACACATGTGAGTACGGAAGAGAATGGGAAATCCATCTGTCGGTCAGTCTCCATCTGGACAGTCTTCCGGTCACGTGAACCAATCGTCTTCCCCCATCAGTCAGTAGTGTCACATCACCAGTCGTTTACAGTCAGTTGTCTTCTATTATCAATCATCATGTCACACCAATCGTATGCAGCAAGTCATCTTCAATTAACAGCCAATGAATGGCATTACACAATCAGTTATCTGCAGACGGTCATCAGCCGTCATCAGTGAATGACGTCATATCAGCAATCATTTACAGTCACCAGCTTACATACAGTGACGTCGCATCACCATTCATCTGCAATCACAGCCTAGATGTCAGTGACGTCACATCACTAACCACCTGCAGAAGGTCGTGTTCCTCACTGTCAGTGACGTCATAGCTAATTGTTAGCACCAGCCGTCTTCCTCCATTAACCAGTGATCTAACATCCCCAGTCATGTGCAGCCAGTCTTCACTTCCATTCATAACCAAAGCCGAGCAGCCAGCCATGTGTGTCCACCGGTCGTCTCAATGAAATGAACCACCAGATGTCTGCCCACCAGTCAGTCCCCTACTTCTCGTTCAGCTTTAGCTCAAAGTTGACATTTATTCAGACACCAGCCTTTTTTATTCTAAGGACAGTCTAAGCGATGTTCATTTTTCAGTCAGATGTCTTTCAGGTTTTATTGACCAAATTGAGCAATCAGTCTTCCTCCCCGTGTTACAAGTCAGAAGCCTTGTGAGCGCAGTGACCAGTCACCTTTCGAGTGGATTAATGGATCAGTTGCACGTTGACCAGTCTGGTGTACCAGTGTAATACCACAGAATGACTCCACTTCATTAACTCAGTGGAGTCGTTCTGAGGAAGGTTTAAAATGACTCCAGTAGGGAGTCAGCCTGGGAAGACTCCAACCCTTGCCCTGATACGATTCCACGCCCTTGGAATTAGAATTTCATCAGATTAATCAGGAAGCACTGAATACATTAGAATATTGCTGGTGAAAAAAAAAAAAAAAAAAAAAAAAACAGGTGAAGTTACACACTCCAGTCCTGGTCCCGAAAGTACTTAATGAGTAGTCAGTGTGGGGTGGTATCTTTTCGACTCCCAAAATCATTGAAGGGCAATACCAGACTGGCTCTACACAAACATGAGTGAAGTGTATTCAGGACCAGCCCAAAATAATTCCACGGGAAGTCGTTTTAGGGCAGCACAACTGCCCGCGAAATTCGGGACATGGGATGGAATCATTCTATTTCTGCCCAAAAATTACCCGCTCCCGATTTTTTTTTATGCGTAATTAGTGCGCATTTCTGTGAAAATAAGGAAATTCGAATGGGAAAATGAGTTGGAGTTAATAAGGGACCTGTGGTGGTGTTTAAGAAAATAGCTTGCCCTGAAACAAATCAAATGGGAGTGCTGCGCCGACTCCATTGGAGTCAAAACGATGCTTGGGGTCATTACCGGGCGCTGCACCGGTCGTCATTCACCCGTCTTCTGTGCCTGTTGGTCAGCCTGCCTTCCCACGTCTTCCTGCCAGTCGCCCGTGTATTCGGAGCATCGACCGAGGCTTCGCCGAGTTCAGTTCGTGGTGAACAGACGATACCCTGAGGGACTTTTGCTTTGTATTCCCTGTTCATCCCTGTTGATTTTCTCATGGGACAGTCTGCATCAAGAGAAATCTCAATCTCTTTCTCTGTCTTTATCTCTGTCTTTTTTTATTTGTTTATCTGTGTATCTGTCTGTCTGTCTGTCAGTTTCACTGTCTCTCTCTCTCTCTCTCTGTCTGTCTCGAGTTGAGTTCGAGTTCACGTCGCAGCAAGTCGCACTGTATTCAACGTCTGTGTGTGTGTGTGTGTGTGTGTGTGTTTCTGTTTCTCTGTCTGTCTTTCTGTATATGCTTTTGTATATGATCATCTTGGACCTCTGATATTTTCACGCACAGTGATTTGTTTTGTTTCTATGATTCTTGTCTGACTTACCGTCTTACTGTTTTGCATCCTGATTCCATGCCCTGTTACGGGTTTGTTCGTGAAGTGCTCTGTTCAGTCCTGTATGTCAGGCCACTACATCTGTCCCTGCCCGGTACTTCCCTCCTGTCCACACTGTCACTTATGGACCCTGCCAACTAAGCAATTAATTTGTATCCACAATCAGGATCAGTACATGGCAGTGACACCATCTGTGAAGTAGAGCGGCCATAGACCCCTTTCCAGCGCCCGTATCTTAGGGGACAGCCACACACCCCATACCAGCTCCAGTTGTTTGATGATAATAATTATAATAATGATAAAAATCATAATAATAATAACAGTGATAATAATAGCCGAGTTGTTAAAGCGTTGGACTTTCAATCTGAGGGTCCCGGAATGGAATTTCGGTAACGGCGCCTGGTTGGTAAAGGGTGGAGACTTTTCCGATCTCCCAGGTCAACATATCTGCAGACCTGCTGGTGCCTGAGCCCCCTTCGTGTGTATACGCACGTAGAAGATCAAGTACGCACATTAAAGATCATGCAATCCATGTCAGCGTTCGGGAATTATGGAAACAAGAACAAACCAAGCATACACCCCTTCACCCCCACCCACGCCCGAAAACCGAGTATGGTTGTTTACATGGCGGCGTAAATAAACGAAACGGTCATACACGTAAAATGTTGCATGTCTGCCTGAGTGTGTATGTGTGCGTGCCTGAAACTGATTGAATTACACAGGAAACGAATGATGCGCACCCAATGGCAGCCATCAGTCAGCTCTGCACAGGTAGGCAGCCTGTTGTGCAAATGACCACGTGTTTTTGAAGCGCTTAGACTTTGGTCTCTGACCGAGGATAGGCGCTTATAAGTATGCATATCATCATCATTCATAATAATAATAATAATGCAGGCTTCTGTAGTGCAGTACCCCCATCTCAGATGGGGATCACCGCGCTTTACAATAAAATGTACAAATTTAAGAATTAGTGACATGAAAGTATATACAAACAAAATCAATGCAGGCAGTATCAGTCTCACATCACACTGGCCCAAATCACAACAAAATAAATAGATCACACTCACCAAAGTCAAGACAAATACCAAGAAACCAAGCATCACAAAAATTACAATCACAAATACATAGAAATCAACATAAAAAGCACGTCCAGCGTTCAGTTCAGAGCAAGCATATGTAGCCGTGTTACTGAGTGGTTATTCAAGAGTACGGTACAAAAGAACTAACTAAATGATTTATATGATAAAAGGATAGATAAGAATTCTCGCGCACAGGCCAGGAACATATAGAGGCCAGTCACAAATGGGGTTTTTTTTTTATTGTTTTATTTACAATAGTTCTGTAGAGAAAAACTAAGAAGAAGACATAAAGGGGAAGAGAAGATATAAAAAGAGAAGACAGTAGAGAAGAGAAGACAGTTCAGCAATACGTAGCGAGATGTCAGCCGTTGTGGGAACACACACGACACACACTGCTCGCGACGCAGCAAGAGAGAGAGAGAGCAGCTCTGGTCAGATGACTGACCAGGTATGAAATGACCACTCATCACTCACTGTGCCAATTTATGCAGGTTAAGTGGACTACAAAAACAGTCACATGTGCTGCAAAGCAGATCGGCACTAATCAGGCCAAATCCGACGACAACTTTGTTTCTGACAAGGTGTTCAGTGACAAATTTCTAAATGATCCCTGAACCAATTTACGTCGGATAAGTTGCAAAAGAAAGCTTAACGCCTACTTTCTAATGAGTATAAAATGAAGTGTTGACTATTTACGATGAATTTAAAATCTTAATCTAAGTCACCTGAACAGGATCAGTTTTAACGAGCTCGTCACTGAAAATTACAAACTGCGTTAAATCAGTTTAACGTAGGCAAACATAAATGGAATAGACTTATAGATGGAATTGCGACGATTCTGCCAGTATATAATACTTGTAGTTTACTGATCCGACAAAAGAGATATTAATTAAATACGGCAGAGCAGAAACACAGATTCCAGCTCAGCCAGTAGTGTACGGCAACGCGACACTGGTCGAGCAGTGGGTAGGTTATCTGGCGAAGAGGACAAAATGACGTAAGCGGAGTGACGTCACACATTCTGGGCGTGGGTTAGTTGCGAAAACTGCCCTCTGCTAATACAGCTTGTGCGTGAGGCAAGTGAATGCAGCTTGTGCGTGAGGCAAGTATTGGAGTAAGCATAGCGCTTGGTCACACATATGTAGATGGAGACGTTTTACTGAGAAAAATACAGTTTGAAAGGATATGTTTTGAGTGTTCTCTGTAATGCGGGTGTTGGGGGTGTGACAGAGGTGTGAGGGTAATGAAATCCACTGTTTGGGTGCAACAACAGAAAAGGAAGTTTTTGTGCAAATCTTTAGAATACACAATGTGCACATGTCATTTGAAGAACGGAGTTGTCTGGATGGTGAATAGACAGAAAGTAGATTCGAAAGTAGATTTGAAAGATAGAACAAGAATCCGTTAAGAAATTGTGACATGGCTGAGAATTTGTATTGTATTCGTGCTTGAACGGGGAGCCAGTGAAGGGAAGCGAATAGGGAAATGATGTGTTGACATTTTGCAGCCTTGAGCATGAGTCGTGCCGCAGACTTTTGATTTTTTTTTTCTCTAGTTTATCAACACAGTGTTTGGGACAGCCAGTAAGAAGAGTATTTCCATGATTTAATCTAGATAGAACAAACCAGTGTCTTGTGGTTTCTGTGGTTAGATATTGGCGAATGGAGCTGGTTAGTCAGAGTGCTGCATATGCTGACCTACAAATGTGTTTGATGTGTATGTACCTAAACTTCATGCAGATGCTGAGAAAGGTATATCTGAGTTCCTACCAGGAAAGATGAAGGCCTAGTTAATTCAGAAAATGAGCTCTTTGAGTGAATGAGAAGTGCTTCTGTTTTATTATCATTTAGTTTGAATTTGTGATCTGCCATCCATGATTTGACATTTGTAATGTATGGTTTGACCTATTTTTGTAGGGTGACATGTTCTATAAAGCTGTGTGCCCTCAGCGAAAGTTTGATTGAAAATAAAATGTGAAGAAACTTGGTGTACATGATGAAGAGTATATGACCCAACTGGAACTCCGAACGTAACAGGTGCTAGTTGTGATGAGTGATCATTGATGATGACTTTATGCGACTTGAAAGATAGCTTTTAACTCGAGAGAGAGCTAATCAAGAAACCCCTTAGTAGTGATGAAGGATATGCATTAGAAGTGTATGGTCTATAGTGTCAGACGCTGCACTGAGATCTAACAGAGTAAGAACAGAAACATGACCTTGATCTAATGCCACGAGTATTTCGTTGACGACCTTGAGGAGTGTAGTCTCGGTTTTATGTGAGGGTCTGTATGCTGACTGGTTGGGTGACAGCGGAGATTAGAAAAGAGAGATAAACCACTTGCAGAAATTGCTGAAGCCAGGCAGCCTGCGCCGCGGCACGCATTCATTATTCATGAGCTGCCTTTGCCCCGCCCAAACGAAAGGAAAGCGTCAGTCGAACGCAGTCTCCTGAGTGATTTTATAATTTGGATTACACCTTTTTTCCCTTTTCTGTTTGCTTCATCCCACGCAGATGTCAAACTCAATTTTGTTGTGAATAACATTCCTAAATATTTATATGTATTGGTTACTTTTATTTCCCTATCACCACAGCACCATTTTTCACGAGTCGAAAGATGACCTCCATTACGGAAAACTATAATATTGGTCTTAACGAGATTCACTGTTTGTTGTAGTCTGTCTGTTTCTTGCTTAAGGGCATTTAATTGATTTTGTAACCCTATGGGTGTGTCAGACAAGAGAACAACATCATCAGCAAATAGCATTAAGAGCAAATCTGTTGCGCCAGGTATCATTTGTATTCCATGTCTCCCCTTCTTTGATAACTCCACTGCCAATTCACCGATGAAAAAGGAAAACAGCTGTGTGCTTGGCATACAACCTTGTTTAACCCCTCTTGGACACTGAAAAAAGTCTGAATAAATACCTTTGTCACGAACACATACAAGTACAGAATCGTAGATGCTTTTAACAGCCATGTAAAACTCCCAAGAGAGAGACAGAGACAGAGACTTAGAGAGAGAGATAGAGCACAATACAACGGTCTGCTCGGGCAACATGAAGCGTTCGTATATATATGAATTATATATATGATTATGTACATATAGATAGATTTAGATTTACATACTGATAGATCTATATGAAATTATGTATGTATGTATTCATGTATGTATGTATAGACAGATGTTAGAAGAGAGACAGAGCTGAATATGTTTTATGTTTTGATTTTTTTTTTTTTTTTTTTTTTTTTTTTTAAGAAATGGTGATGTAAACCAGAAAGTGTGAAGAAAAAGTAGCGTTACAAAAACGCAGTTCAATAATTTATAACGGTCTCTCTCATGTGCAACATTGCGCTGGGGGAGGGGGGGGGGGAGTTGGTGGTGGGGGGAGCTGCTTTATTTTCTTTTTATATTATCTACATTCAAGCAGATGCAAACGTGCTAAAAACCAAAGCAAAAATGAATCGGTTTTCATTGTATACAGCGAATCTTACTACACGTGGGAAATTCCAGGCGTAACTTAACTTTCGCTTTCCTGCAGCTGAACCGTCGAACCGACCAGTTTCCTTCAGGTGGGGAAGGAGAGGGTGATTTACCCCCACCCTTCCGCACTGCGTGTGTGCCCCAAAACGGCTTCAGCACTGTTATAGACAGTAAGAAGGGGCCTGCCGCAAGTGGTTTATCTCTTTTCTAATCTCCGGTGACAGCAGGGAATGTGAATTTAAGTATTCAAATAACTAACTCAGAACATCTTTTTCAATGACCTTAGACATAACAGATAACTTTTAGACTGGTCGATAATTTTGTAGAGCATTCTGATCCAGAGAGCGCTTCTTAAGTAGTGGTTTTACAACTGCGCCTTTATAGAGGGGAAAGAACCTGACAGAAGGCTTTCATTTACTTCATGTGGGCGAGCGAGTGTCAATGTTTACAACTAACAAAGAGTTGAGAATGGGATCTAGCTGGCATGTGGTTGGTTTTGACTTTAGAATGATCTTTCCAAGTTCATCTTCTATAGCAGAATGGAAGCAGTCAAAAACAGAAGAAACTAAATTAGTGGTTTGAATCGAACTGATCACAGATAATGCAACAGTTATCATACGATCAGGTTCTTGTCCAATGTCCGTGACTTTCTTTGAAAAATAGTCTGAAAACACTTGAAGTAACTGATGAAGTGGATACAGAGCGGGAAGTGAAGAGGATTTAACATTACCGGTCAACTTTCCACGAATATAGAACGGTTTTCTTGCTGACGCACATCTGAACGTTACAGTGAGCAGTTTTCACTTGCCGGGCAGTGCGAGTGACATGTTTCTTAGCACTGATGAAAATCAAGTGGGGCAACTATACATTCCATGCCCGACCCAAGGAGGATGGTGAAAGAAGTGTTAATTAAAACGCTTGTCTGCCAGTACAATCTCCCTGAGAGTCTGTGTTTGAATCCCGATCTCGCCCTTTCTCCCAAGTTTGGCTAGAAAATCAAACTTAGCGTCCAGTCATTCGGAGGAGACGGTAGACCGAGTACTTGGTGCACTGAAAAAGAACACACAGCGACAGTAATAAGTTTATTTATATAGCGCCTTATCAAATGATTTTGCTCTGAGCGCTATAAAATTACAACAGTTCCAAAATGTATCACCCAACAAGACATGCAGGCTGGTCCAACTAAGTAAGCAAACAAGACGAATTATGACAAGACATTGCCTCAAAAGTACATACTAAGCTCAATGTCCATAATAGACAATATGTATCATACATTGAAACATACTTGTATGTCTACACACATATAATATTGTTAGTGATAATAATAATAGATACATGGATTTGTCCGAGCACAGTGATGCATCATTGAGAAACTGAAACCAGTCCCAGTTCTTTAGCATGACAACCATACTCCCAATACTAGCATGGCCTGAAGGGCTAGGGGCATGGAGTCCAATGTGATGCTGTTAATGTGTACATGTTGGGCCCTGCCATGCTTGTGCTCATGCTTCATGTATGTGTTCGTGCGTGCGTGTGTGTGTGTGTGGACCTGCATATATGTATACTTATTAAACAGACCGTTTTTGTATTCCTTTTTTTTTTTTTTATCAGGCAACAAAAGTCCGGAAAAAGTTGCTGCTCTAATATCGATGCGAATATTTTCTGACGTGTAAATATCGGTATCCGTGTTGATCCTATCCATCGATGTCAATGACATCTACTCCAAAATATATAAATTATGACGGGTTTTGGTGCGTGTGCTATCTGTTAAGAGATACATTCTGATGTCTATTTGGGTTTTCGGTATGAATAATATATGATGTTGTAGTCTGTCAAAGACTGTTTTATAGAACCAGGAATATGACGTGTCCAGCGTGCGTCCATTACTTTTGCCCAGTTTGTATCATTAATTTTGTATATCTGCCTTGTTTTGTGTTCATGTGCGCTCACATGCACACACACACACACACACACACACACACACACACACACACAGGTCAAACATGCAAAGTTAGAAGAAAGTCCTTGGTAAGATTAACAGTACCATCTGGATGTCCCTCGTGTTCAGAGCAACTGTCGCAACTTGACCTCCTAGTTCTTTTAGAAACTATCACATATTGAAATCACTCATGCTCAGAACAACAGTACCATCTTGAGGTCCTCAGCGCTCTGAGCAACAGTCCTATCTTGAAGTTCTTAGTGCTTTGAGTAATAGTCCCTTATTGAAGTTCCCAGTGCTCTGAGCAACAGTCCCATCTTGAAGTTCTTAGTGCTCTGAGGAACAATCCCATCTTGATGTTCTTAAAGCTTTGAGCAACAATCCCATCTTGATGTTCTTGGTGCTCTGAGCAGAGTCCCATCTTGATGTTCTTGGTGCTCTGAGCAAAGTCCCATCTTGACGTTCTTAGTGCTCTGAGCAAAGTCCCATCTTGACGTTCTTGGTGCTCTCCCATCTTGACGTTCTTGGTGTTCTGAGTAACAGTCCTGTCTTGAAGTCATAGGTGCTATGAGCGACAGTCACGTCTTGGTGTTTTTGGTGCTCAGAGCAACAGTCCCATTTTGAAATTCTTAGTGCTCTGAGCCATATTGAAGTCTTTGGTGCTCTGAGCAACAGCCCCATCTTGAAGTCCCCAGTGCTCTGAGCAACGGTCCCATCTTGAAGTCCTCACTGCTCTGAGCAACAGTCCCATCTTGAAGTCTTCAGTGCTCTGAGCAACAGTCCCATCTTGAAGTCTTCAGTGCTCTGAGCAACAGAAGTCTTCAGTGCTCTTAGCAACAGTCCCATCTTGAAGTCTTCAGTGCTCTGAGCAGCAGTCCCATCTTGAGGTCCTCAGTGCTCTGAGCAACAGTCCCATCTCGATGTCTTCAGTGCTCTGAGCAAAGTCCCATCTTGAAATCCTCAGTACTCTGAGCAACAGTCCCATCTCGATGTCTTCAGTGCTCTGAGCAAAGTCCCATCTTGAAATCCTCAGTACTCTGAGCAACAGTCCCATCTTGAAGTCCTCCCGCTGTGAGAAACACCCCACTCATGGATTCTGGTAACTGTCCTTGTCACTGTTTCTTATTGATAGCAACAGTTCATGTCGCTGTTTTCTATTGCTAGCAACAGTTCCTGTAGATGTTTCCTATGGCTAGCAACAGTCCCTGATGCTGTTTCGTATTGCTAGTAACAATCCCTGTTCCTTCTTGCAAATAACAGACCCTGTTGCTGTTTCGTATTGTTATTGTTTCATGTTGCTGGTTCCCAATTTGTTCCTTGTTAGTAACAGACCATGTTGCTGTTTCTAATTGCTAATATTTCCTGTTGCTGTTTTCTGTTTATGGCAGCAATCCATTTTGCTGTTTCCTTGTGCTACTAACAAGAACCCGTTACTTATATCAACCCCATTTATTGTTTCCTATTGCGAATAACATTTCCTTCACCATTTTCTATTACTAGTAACAGTTTTTGTTTGTTGTATACTGCCAGTGACAGTTTCTGTTGTCATTTCATGTTTTTGTACTCGTTCGTGTTGCTGTTTGATGTTGCTCGTGCCTGCTGACATTTTCCTGATACAAGTAACAATTTGCTTTTTTCTGGCGTCAGTATCCGTTTCTACAACTGTTTCCTGTTGCTGGAAACAGTTCATGTTTTCCTGATGATGATTACTGTTTCTGTTGCTATTTTCAACTGCTAAAATCAATAGCTTTCGTCATTTCTTTTATAAAGTTGACAGTTCCTTTTGCTGTTTCATACTGCCAGTAGCAGTTAATGAAATACGAGTACCAGTTTCTGTTTTCTTGTGCTGGTAATGGCCTCGTCTTGTTTCCATCCTGACGCCAGATGTTGTTTCACAGTGCTTGATATAATACCCGGTTCTGCCTTCTTCGGATTTGCTTGTCCTGCAATTTATGTCAAATGTCATTTCATTCCGAAGTTTTCACAAGTCCCAAATGGTATTTTCATGATTGTTGTCACTGTATGCATGTGTCAAATGGCCGCTCATTGTGTATTGTACATGACCGTTGTCATGGCCGCTTCTCTGGGAAACGTCTGTTACTTGTTTGTTCATTATTATAAGACATCTTGGTGTTCATCGGAGTCTGTCTTTCAGTCGTTTGTTCATCAGAATGTGTCTGTGTCTGTGTCTGTCATTCAGTCATTTGGAGGTTCATCAGAATTTGTCTATGTGTCTTTCAGTTTTCTAGTGTTCGTCAGAGTATTGAATGTTCATTAGAGTGTGCCTGTGTGTGTGGCTGTGTGTTTTTCAATCTCTTGGTGTTCATCACAGCAAGACCGACAGTAACTCTGGGAGAGACGGAGAAAGAAATGGGGGAGTGGGGGGGGCGGGGGGGGGGGGGGCGTTTGTGTGTGCCTTCAAATTTGTTTTCTTTTTGGTAATTTTATATGTCTCCATTTTACTGTCATTATGTACCCAAATCTCTCTCTCTCTCTCTCTCTCTCTCTCTCTCTCTCTCTCTCTCAAAAGAGTACATCAAGAATACAGGGCTGAGTCAGCTCACAACTACACAGACAGAGGCAATGAGTACGACTACCAAAGCGTGTACAACTGCGGAGAATGGGGAGAGTGGTTCAGTCAGCATCTCTTTCCTGACATGCAAGGTTACCAATGGGACACCTCTCCTTACGACCAGGAAAACGATTTGAGAAGGAATTCCGATTTCACCAGTGTTATGTCTAGCGGCGGAAATAACACTATCCACAAGACACGTGTCTCTGAAGAGAATCCTGGCAGTGTAAGAAATATTTGCCAAGAAGAGCCTTCTACAGCACAACAGCCAGTTACCACAGATATTCATGGCGAAACGGTTTCCTACAGCTCCCCTGACCCCAGTACAGGACAGGATAACCCGGGAACTCAAGCAGCCAGGGCAGACACTTCCCCTGTCAAAGGCACCCATGCTGAGGGACGAGATAAACCAGAAGAAAACCAGCAGCACGACGGGGACTTGCTGACCGGAACTGGCGCCGAGCAAGAACCGCTTCCCGTGTCAGTCACTGAAGGCCTTGGTGACAAAGGTGGGGCAGCTGGAGATCCCCATCAACCAGAGGACTCACCTACGGCAGAACCCACCATGGATGTGCAATCTTCAGCAAATGCGAACACCGCCCCTGAAAAACCATCCACAGTTGACTGTGACAGCAGCACCAGCCGTACAGAAGCCCCCGTTACAGACGAGGATTCATCTAGGAAGTGCAAACCACGGGGAAAAAAAACTAGATCCTAAACCAAGGTTCCTGCTGTAAGACAAAGAAGCAGCTCACTGTACAGTGCTAGAGACAAAAAACAATTAACCTTGCAAGATAGTGTGACAAAAAGTGTATCCCAAACCAGTGCAAAAAGGGCGACGCCCGACCAGACCAGAAAGGAATAGGATTTCGGCCCGGCAGTGGACTTGCGAATGTTGTACAAAGACAGTCTGTAATTTTCCTCACATACAACATAGAAGGACTCGCCAGTTTGTATGATCTTGACGGATACACGGGCATATGTAGAGCTGTGATGTTTGTTCATTTGTAGAGACTTTTTCAACTTCGTTCCCTTCCTTATTGTTTCCTCCTCATGACTCTTTTATTGCACCTGGCGTGAAAGTTAATGACGCCCCGACAGCCAGGCTGTCCGGAGGTGTAGTACTATTGGTTAAAAAGGGACTTAGTAAATACTTTAAAAGAATCGATATAGAGTTTGATAAAATGATCGCAGTAAGAATGTCAAGTGATTTTTTGGGAACAAACACTCCTCTATTCTTGTTAGGCTGTTACATCCCACCAATTCAGTCACCATATTATAAAGATACTGATATGTAAAATGGAATTTCTTTCATTGAACAGTGTATGATGGATATACTTGAGGACATGGGTGGTGTTCATTTTATTTTGATGGGCGACATGAATGCACGGTCTGGAAATGAAAACTCACATGGATTTGATGCTGTTGAGTTTTCCCCCGATAATCTCTTTCATAATTTTGATACTGTAACTAACAACAGGCGCATATCCAAAGATCAAACAATAAACGATTTTAGTAAATATATGTTAGACATTTGTGATCAGTTTGATTTGGCGATTCTAAATGGGACAGATATCGATAGAACTGGTGGGAGTTTCACTTACATAACATCTACTGGAAGTAGTATCGTTGACTATTTTATTGTATCGAAACAATTTCTTTCATTATTACTTTCATTGCACGTTGCTCAAAAAATAGAATCCAAACACATGCCAGTTGAAATGTATGTGGGGTGTCAAAAAGAATCCTCTTCAAATGCAAATGTTCCTAAATGTTTTGCTTTTGAAAAATATGTGTGGAATCCAGATATGGGCGACGAATTTCTCGCATGTATAGGAACAGAAGCACAATCTTGTTTCAGAGAAGCCACTGATTTTTTTGTTTTGGCCATGATATCAACGCTTCACTACTAAAGTTTAATGAAGGTCTCCTGAGTGCAGGACAATGCATGAAGAAGCATATTGTTGTAGGAAACATACAGAAGCAAATATGGAGTGTAGAGAAAGCAGATGTACAAGACAAAGTCTTTAACAGGACTAACGACATTGAAGATAGAGAGTCTTACGCGCAGAAACGTAGGGAATACAAAAATCTTTTAAAGCAAATGATGATACAGATTCGGTTTCATATGAAGGACACAACACTACCATGCTAGAAAACGACATCACTGAGGCGGAAATTTACTCAGCGTTGCGTTGTTTGAAAAGTGGTAAAGCTTCCCGACCAGATGGGGTTATTAATGAATTTCTTAAAAACTCATCAACAGTTATTGTTCCGTTCTTTAATGAATTATTTTCTTCGGGTTCTTACCCGGAAGATTGGTCAGAAGCCATTATACAACCTCTACACAAAAAGGGCGACCGAAACACTGCAGACAACTACAGAGGCATTTCTTTGCTAAATGTCTGCAGTAAGTTGTATAGTTCTATTTTGAGTAAGTGCTTGTCTCAATGGATTGAAGATTACAACATTCTCAATGACAGTCAAGCTGGTTTTCGAAGAAATCATAGTACTGTTGATCATATATTCACACTCACCTGTTTAGTTCAAAGACAATTATTATACCATAAAAAGTTATATGTTGTTTTTGTTGACTTTAGGAAGGCATTTGATTCGGTGAGTAGACAAAAACTGTGGAGCATATTAAGAAAACACGGTGTAAATGGGAAAATGTACAGAGCCATACAAAGCATGTATAGAACAGTGAAAGCTAAAGTCTGATCGGGTATTGATATGACAGAGTTTTTTCTATGTTCAAGAGGACTAAAACAAGGCGAAATATGCAGTCCGGTTTTATTATCTCTTCTTATTAATGAACTCGCAGATGAAATCACAAAACATGGCAGACATGGAATTCAGTTGATACCTGATATTATTGAAATTCTGATTCTGTTGTTTGCAGATGATGTCATTTTAGCTTCTTATACTGTTTGTGGTCTACAAAACCAGCTAAATGTTTTGCATAATGTAGCTGTCAAACGTGATTATCTTTAGAAACGCTGGTCATGCTGCTGCATGAGAACGGTGGTACCATGGAGAAAATCAGATAGAAATGACAAACTTACACAGGTATCTTGGTGTCTATCTCTCTTCTCGCTTGTCCTTTTCCCACGCTTTGAAAGATATCACAGATCGTGCAAAAAAGGCGTGGTATATATCTTCAGGTTACTCTAGTCTCTAGGAGAAAGATCCCTCACTGTATTTTTCAAACTGTTTGATGCACAGTTCCAGCCTATGTTGAGTTATGGTGCTGAAGTTTCGGGTATTGATAACGATCTTACAGCCATAGAAAGGGTGCATCTGTTTGCACTGAAAAGATTTTTGAATGTCAACGCCAAATCTTTTAGTTTATGGCGAGACAGGACGCTACCTATTATATATAAATATGTACACTAAGTGTTTGAAACACTGGTTACGTGTTGTCACGATGCCTACCCATCGTTTGCCATTTAAAGCATATAAAATGCTTTTATACCTACATGAACAAAATAAGAAAACGTGGGCCTCTTCCATTTGTTATACATTGGATTAGTATGGTTTTGAAGAAGTTTGGAGGAATCAGGGAGTAGGTGATGAAAAAACGTTTTTGGCTGAATTTAAGGAACGTTTAGTAAGGTCCTATAAACAGAATGGGTAAACAGTATAAATTCAAATGACAGATTTTCATTATAGTGCTCATTCAGCTCATCTTTAGATTTAGCACCATATTTAAACATGTTAAAACACATTAGAATTAGAATATTTTAACTCGTTTGAGATTAGGAGTATCACCATTAAAAATACACAAACTACGTTTCACAGACAATGCTTGTGAAAGAAAATTTGGTTGTCCATTTTGCAGATATCACAGAGAAACAGAAGTTCACTTCATTTTGTGTTGTCCAAAATACTATGAACTGAGGGAGTTGTATATTGCAAAAAAGTATTTCAATCGTCCTTCCAACTTATAACTATAGCTGTTATTTGCTAACAAAAACAAAATCATTCAAACACGTCTCGTCACTTACATTTACAAAGCTTTTCAAATCAGAAATATCTGAATTATAAATTATATTTTGTATTATTTTCATACCAACCTCTAGATGTGTTAACCTGTGTTGATATGAGTCAAAGGCATAATCAATAAATATGGCAAGACTCTCTCTCTCTCTCTCTTCTCTCTCTCTCTCTCTTCTCTCTCTCTCTCTCTCTCTCTCTTCTCTCTCACACACACACACACACACACACACACACAATTTATTCATCATGTTTTTCCTGTTTTCGTTATAACGAGCATGCCGTATTCTGTTGTAGGAATGTTGAACACTTTACTCTCATTCTGTCCAATTTTTCGTTGTTCTACCTTTTAACCTCTGCCTTTTTTTTTCTTCTTTTTTTTTCTTTACCTTTTTCAGGTCATTCCAACACCCCATCCCATCACCCCCACCCACCCACGCCCCACACGCACACACACAGACAAGTCCTCTTTTCTGACATCACTAAACAGTAAAAAGACATCAAACTAAAGAAAGAAAGCAAGAAAGAAAGAAACACACACACACACACACACACACACACACACACAGGGAGAGAGAGAGAGAGAACAGTTATTTTATTAAGGGAAAATAATGAAGTAGTCTCTCCTTTTTGATATTTCTTTGTTATCGTGTGTGTGTCTTCTGTGTATACTATGAATGTTACATGAACTGGTGAAATGTTTCTATGGTGTGAAATCCTAGCTTTTGATTCACCACATTTATGATGTGAAACAGCTGAAGTACAAATTGGGAGGGAGGACAGTGACAAACCACACAAACAACAGGCAGCCCTGTGGTTTGATTTATGACCATGGTTTTCACGTGGTTTTAGTTTTAAGCCACTCCGTCACTTGAACTTCATACACATCATGAACCGCATTCACTGATATTTCCGCTGCGATAACCATTGTGTGTGTGTGTGTGTGTACAACGACAATCGTGTCTACAAGGAGGCAGTGAAGGGGGGTGATTCACAAGTCTCTTGTAGTTGTTGATGAGCAATGTGATGCTCTGTGGTGTTAGTGATAGCTTTGTTTCTCTAATGTTTTACAGAAACCGTGTTTGTCAAATGTTGTACACAACAGTGGCTCTCCAGTGTTGTAGTCAGAACTGTATCACACATCTTCATGAAACCTGTTCATATAGTGACGAGTTTGTTTCTTTCTTTGTTAGGTTTTTTGTTTGTCTGTTTGACACCTTTAATGTCTCGTTAAATGTTCATCGTGCCTTATGTTTGACTGACATCTCATTATGCCTTGTTATGTTTGACTGACACCTCGTCATACCTTATGTTTGACTGACACCTCATCGTGCCTTATGTTTGACTGACATCTCATCATGCCTTGTTATGTTTGACTGACGCCTCATTCTGTCTTGTTATGTTTGACTGACATCTCATCATGCCTAATTGTTATGTTAGACTGACACATGATGCAGGAACGTTTTTGATTTATCATGATATTTGAAGAACCGTTCAGCTGACACTTCATCAGTCATGAAGTGACATGTCTTGGTGACATCCCCCGTTGTGCAGTGACGTATTTGAATGATACCTTATCTTCTAGTGACGTCTCTGGATGACATGGTTACGTATTAAAAAATTTTTGTTGATACCTCTTCATGAAGTGATATGTTTGGCCGACACCTCAACGTATAGTGACACTTCATCGTGTTCGGCCGACACCCTATCGTGTAGCGACATTTTTGAATGATACCTGGTCGTGCAGTGACGTGTTAAGCAGAACTCCATCAAGTACTGACGTATTTGAATGATACATCATCATAAATTTTATTGGCGTGTTGGAGGACACCTCACCGTGAAGTTGGGCATTTTGATGACACCCCATCATGTAGTGGCGTGTTTTAATTATACATGATCATATAGTGCCGTCTTTGGATGACACTTTATCGTGTAGTCACTTGTTTGAATGACACCTCGTGTAGTGATGTGTTAAGAGGGCATCTCATCATGGCGTGTTTGGCTGACAACTCATCCTGTCTTGCAGTGACATTTTTGGCAGACACTTCATCACGTATTGACGTGTTTGGCTGACACCTCATCATGTATTGACATGTTTGGCTAACACCTCATCATGTATCGTATGGATATGTTTGGCTGACACCTCATCACGTATTGACATGTTTGGCTGACACCTCATCACGTATTGACATGTTTGGCTGACACCTCATCATGTATCGTATGAACATGTTTGGCTGACGCCTCATCACGTATTGACGTATTTGGCTGACACCTCATCACGTATTGACATGTTTGGCTGACACCTCATCACGTATTGGCATGTTTGGCTGACACCTCATCACGTATTGACGTATTTGGCTGACACCTCATCATGTATTGACGTGTTTGGCTGACACATCATCCTGACATGTGCTGATGTGTTTCACTGAAACATCATTATACATTGTACAGCTGGCCCAGTGTAGAATAGTTAGGCCTGGTTGAACTTCATTGTGGAACATGATAATGTCAGAAGTGTATAACTTGAGATTGTAAGAGGGAACCGTGTGAACAAAATAAACATACATACTGCTTGGACTTTCTCTGTGTCTACTGGGAATGACGACGTTATTTTATGAGCATCAGTCTCAATGTGTGTGTGTGTGCGTGCGTGCGCGTGCGCATGTATGTGTGTGTGTGCGTGCGTGTATGTGCGTGTGTTCCATACATACTTGCATGCATACATGCAGACAGGCGCATAAGAAGACTGTCTCCATCCCTGATGGGTTACAGTTTTGAACTGAAGAGACACACACGATACTTTTTAATGATGGTACTGCCCCCCAAATTAACTTTTCATCTTGATGGAAAAGAACATTTCTACAAATTTGAGATTAAAACCAGTTCAGTGCCAGAGAATTTTGTAAAAAGGTGCTCTCCCCTTGCTAGGGAATTTTGAGGTTTCAGGGGTAATAAATCACACACAAAATTCTAGCACAAAAGCTATGGGTGTTACAAAAAGAAAGTAAACGTTTTTGTGAAGGAAAATGTGTAGATTCTGCTTCTGGGCTTTTTTTCCCCAATTTGATTGTAGGTAACTGTTGAGGCATGTAAATTCAAGATAATTTTTGTGCAACAAAAAAGTATATTTCCACCTCTACATAATGACATCCATGAAGAAAAGAAACAAAATACAGCTAGAAATAGCAAGCCTATTGTCAGATTATGCCTGTAGAAGAAATTAAAACAGGCTATAAGCTTATGAATACAAATCACAGCTCTTGCAGACATGTAAGTAAATCACTGTCCCAACAATGACAAAAGTGAGTAAAATCAACGTAAAAGGTCAATCACAGGCCCAGAAACTGAACTGGAAAGCTTTTTAACAGCAAAGAGCGTTTGCAAGTGAGAGGGTGAAGTTCTTTGATGACTTTCACTCCTTTCAAGTTGCACGTGGGCCGATTAAAGTGTGTGCTGTGCATCCTGCTTGCCACCTTTTCGAACAAGTCATCCCTCTGATTCAGAGAAAAAAGCGTTAAAAACAAAAAGCACGTGTTTCACGGCCAGTGCAGGTACAGCACTGCATTTCGTGAAAATCGTGGGGCATTGGCAGTTGTCGATTGCCTTCTGTCTGCTTTGAAATGTGAGTACACTCTTCCCAAAAGCCACGACCCCTTGATGACCTCTGGTTGGCAGTGTTTTACATCACTCCTCTCCCTCTCCTTCTCTCTTCCATTATTCTGTCAGTCATAGCCAGTTGTTCAAAAACGCTGTCTGATTGAATGAACGGACTGAATTACCATAAAATGGGCTGTTAGTTTCATAAATGTCCTTGTCAATCACCTTCGTTTTCAAACCAATAATCAGACAAGAGAGATCTTTCTCCATCGCGAAAGCTGTCCATAATCAAAAGCAGAGCTTTCAGAATTGTGTAAATCTGCTGACTGTGACTATTTGCTTTACTTGACAGTTTTCAATGCATTTGTTTGCACATGATGCAACCCCCTTTTCCATGCACGTAGCACGTAGTCAGTTAGCAAATTATTGAGTAGAAAGAGGTCTTCTACCTGATGTAAGTTCATTTAAATAGTATTTTTATAATCCAGATACATCAAACTAAGTAGAGTTTGTTTATGTGAATTGAACCAAACTCCAATGAAGGAAAAATCGGAACATATGCAGGACGTCAGAGGACGTCTTATAGGCACTATGGGAATACTTTTTGTAGGACGTCAGCTGACGTCTTATAGGCACTCTACTGGTTAAATTCCTTGGTGTTTATTTTACTCCAATGCTAATTGTTGGAAGAATCATCTGGAAAACATTGTATCAAAAGCAATGAAAGGCCTAAATTTTCTTAAAGTCGTGAGTAACAGCCTTGGGGTCAAGATTCAAAAACACTTAGTTATCTCACTGCTGCACTGGTAAGATCTAGATTGACTATGCACAGGAGGTATTTCTCTCTGCTCCGAATGCTTACCTTTAAAAAAAATGCAAAGCATAGATGGCAAAACCATAAAGTTTATGTCATTCAGGTGTTTCATATGAACACATTACAGTCGTATAGAGCTGCAGGAATACTGCCTCTTAATAAATTAAGAAAGCTAGGTCGGCAAAATATGTAATTGGAGCAAACGGAAAATTCTGTCAAAACTGAAATAAATGTACAGAATGACAAACTTTTTTCGAAAAGAGTGAAACAAAACAGAAATCTAGAAACTATTTCTACATACATGTCTCATGATATTAATCAATCGAATGTTGATCCACAAAATGTTGCTCTGATTATGATCACTTCACCAGTTCCATTAGCCTATGGGAATTAACTGGAGCAGCTTTTGACATTCAATATTGTGACATTAAGAAAGATGGAAATCCCAATATTCTAGCTTCTCGGGTCAAATCACATTGTCTGAAACATACCCCCACCACTTGAAAATATATACAGACAGTTCTGTTTTAGAAAATCAGTTTGCTGGTTCTGGATATACAATTTCTGCTTTGACGATTGAAATGTTATGTTGGAAATGGCTTCTCAATTTTTACAGCTGAATTAATTGTCATCCTTATGGCATTAACATTGATCTGCCCCTAAACTTGATTAATGTTTTATTTTGTATCAATTCAAAATCAGTACTGCAGTCTATGAAATCAGGTTGTACAAATATTAATTATAACATCATTTTTGAAATAAGATTTATGATTCACTGTATTCAAATGAGAGGAACTAATATTGACATGTGTTGGATTTTCCTCACACTATGGGCTTATTTCTAATGAACGTGCAGATATCTTGCAAAACTTGGAGCTAAAAACGCTTCAGATGCAATTGAACTTCCTCACGTTTATCATCATCTGAAATGTGTGATATCGTTGAAAGAAATATACTAAATACCTTTCTGTCTTTTGAAGTTAACACTTCTGCCTTACCAAATGCTAAAAGAACTGGCAGGGCTGTTGAAAGCATGGCATTTAGGTTATTACAAAATGCTCCAAAAACAAAATATTGTGAAAATATTGAATACATTTGCTGGAGTCATTTAACAGTACAGCACGTTTAACCTGTTGTCTAGAAATGAAACCATGCATTTTTACCTCCAGAAATTACTGAACACGTGTTATCAGTTTCAAATGTGGAGTGATGGCCTAGAGGTAACGTGTCCACCTCGGAAGCGAGAGAATCTGAGCACACTGGTTCGAATCACGGCTCAGCCGCCGATATTTTCTTCCCCTCCACTAGACCTTGAGTGGTGGTCTGGACGCTAGTCATTCGGATGAGACGACAAACCGAGGTCCCGTGTGCAGCATGCACTTAGCGCACATGAAAGAACCCACGGCAACAAAAGGGTTGTTCCTGGCAAAATTCTGTAGAAAAATCCACTTCAATAGGAAAAACAAATAAAACTGCACACAGGAAAAAATACAAAAACGTGGGTGGCGCTGTAGTGTAGCGACACGCACTCCCTGGGGAGAGCAGCCCGAATTTCACACTGAGAAATCTGTTGTGATAAAATGAAATACAAATACAACTACAAATAGTTTCTTTTTTGGAAAAAGTTATGTATTTGAAAATGTTCTTTATTAAAGTTAGCTGCTTATGTGTTGAAATGTCCAGTTGGTTGTTTATTGTAGGTCCTCACATCATCCTCTTTTCAAATGATAATCCCTAGAGGTATTGCGTACAATATTTGATTATTGATTAATTTTCTGTCTTAATCCCACTTCTCCCCATTCCCCCTCTCACACAGACCCGTCCAATATTATGTTTTTCTTTCTCCAATTACTGACACTCACCCTCTCCATTTTACATTTTTTACTCTATGCCACATTCTGTTTTCTCTCTCTCTTCCTTTCTTAGTGCAAGCTTCCTCATGCATGGAAAGGAAAATAACGGTATGAAATCATGCTCACAAACAAGATTGGTTTGACAAAGAATGTGGAGAAGGTAAAGCAATTACAAAACGTTCACTCAGACAATATAGAAATAGCGGTTTTAATAAAGAGGTAGATGACTACCTCTTAAAGCAACAAGAATTTAAACAATTGTTAAAATCAAAATCCGCCATGTATAAAAGTGATATGAAAAATAAGATTATTGATAGTATTGATGACTCAGATACATTTTGAGCTACCATTAAGTCAACCTCATCTAGGAAAAGTGTCAATGGAAACATCTCAAAGGAAGAACAGATAAAGTACTTTGCTACAGTATTTGATACCATAAACACCATGGATCAAAACAAAGAAATTATCCATGATGGATGTGATCATAATGACGAATTCAATTTGCAGTTGAACGGGGATATTCAGATTGATTAAGTCTTTGTATCTATCAACCATTTAAAACATAATAAAGCTGGTGGCTCTGATACTTTGATTTCTGAGGTATTTATTTATTCTGAAAGTACTGCAGCACCATTTCTTGTACGTTTATTTAACCAAGCCTTTAGCACTGGGCAATACCCAGCGTCTTGGTCAGAAGTAATTATTCAACCAATTTACAAGAAAGGTAAAAGAGATGACCCAAATAACTATTGTGGGATTTCCCTTTTAAATGTAGATAGTAAGCTGTACAGGTAAATACTTAACAAGCATCTAATCACATGGATTGAAGAAAATGAAACTATAGGAGAAGAACAAGCGGGTTTTAGGAAGATCACTCTACAATAGATCACATCTTTACACTCTTTGCAGTCATTCAGAAATACTTAGCGCAAAATAAGAAACGTTATATTGCCTTCATCGATTTCAAGAAAGCATTCGACTTTGTATCACACAGTAAACTTTGGCCAATACTTTTGAAACATGGCTTTAGTGGGAGAATATCCTGTGCAATTCAAAGCATGTACCAAACGGTAAAAATCGGAGTCAGAAGTGGGGACGGGTTGGCACTGTCAGATTTTCTTTTTTGTCAATAAGAACTCAAACAAGGGGAAACAACCAGCCCATTACTGTTCTCCTTATTTATTAACGAGCTAACCACTGACATTATTAGTAATGGTAAACATGGAGCTCAGCTTTACCCAAATTTTTATGACTTGTTTATATTGCTATTTGCTGACAACGTAGAATTGATATCATTCACTCCAGTTGGATTACAGCATCAGCTGACTTTGCTAGTGTGACGGGGTGGTAAGGTGGTGTTAGAGAAGGTGAAGACAGGTAGAAGGTGTTAGCAGAAGCTGCAGCCAGGCAAGGTAGACTCGGGAAGGCAGTGCATTGTTTTCTTCTTTTATTCTTTCATTCTTCCAGGCCAGGAGAGTTCTCTGTTTGTCTGGCACTCACTCACTCATATTCTGTTCCGCCGAACTGCAAAGCCAGCGCCGCGAAGCGACTCACGAAACCAGCCCTCCGCGAGCCTTGAGGGGCCAAGCTTGTGCTTGTTTGACCAAATTTAGCGGCTTCTGACTTTCGGCTCGGGGAACTAACATAGACATATTATATATCACACAAAACTACAAAAGACGAGCATTTTCTTAAGCTAAACCATTTTCTACAAAAATAATGTAGTTAAAAACTGTAAACAGAAAGAGTCACTGAATGAACGAGCTTTTAACGAGTTCATATATCATTTTTGTACATTACAACAATTGATACGTGGCGACATGTAATATAATTGCAACAATTAAGTGACTGAACATCCTGAATTTCCAACTATATAAAAATCATCTATAGAATCTGCTTCTAGAGTAAATGTTTTTTTATGTAAAAATTCCAGAGAAAACTCAACGGACAGCTCCCGTGTCGGCACTGCTTGGCGGTGCTTTTGGCACTTGTGATCGACAATGAAATACTTCGTTTAAACCAACTACAACACTGCTATACATGTATGATACGAATCAGATTGATAACAGAAATGCAAACATTTGCAAGACACGCTATAAAAATGTCTAGGTATTGTAAAAACGTATTTTGCTCAAATCGGCACTGACGAATTCCAATGGCTTAAAGAAGAGATAGTTTTGTGGGGCCGAAATGCCGTCAGACATTTCGTACCATCGCATGCCTATAACTTAGGTGTACACGGAAAGCAGTACACGAGAAGAAGCTTAATCATTTACATTTTAATGCACATTCTAAATTCCACGGCAACTATATCGATTTATAGAAAACGAAGGTATTTTGTATGCTTCAACTGAGTGGATTTCGAAGATCGCGCCAAAACTCATTCACATAAATATTAGTTTAAGAGAGTTATAGGCTACCTGGCCAAATGATATCATTACAGTTGAGAAGTATGATCTTTCTGAAGTCCAATAACATAAAAACTATAATCTCATCTATAAGGAAGTGTTTATAATTTAACAAATTGATGAAAATCATCAGACGGTTCCCTGTAAAGGGAGATAACTTGTGACCGATTTACAACTTCCTTGGTAACCTTCGGCGAGTCACAAAAGTCGTCTGCTAAGCTGGCCCAACGAAGATTGTAGCCAAGCCGGCTACACCAGCAAAGAATGCAGATTCTCTTAATCTCACAGTTAATTCGAACATTGTTATTTTTAGGTAGGATGGGTACATTGCTAGTTGAGAAAGATGGTTTCACAAAGGCACAGAGTTAAGAATTGTTAATGCTTACAATTACCTAGGAATTTTGCTCAGCACTCGGCTTTCATTCTCTTTCTCTCTTAACAAACATATAACCAAAGCAAAAGCTGGAATTCTTCAGATATTTAGAATCATGTGGATACTTGGTGATGTAACTCCATTGCTTATCTTCAAATTATTTGATACACAAATAAAACCCGTGCTTTTATACGGGTCAGAGGTTTGTTGCTTGCTAAACGACTTACGCATTGATAAGGCACATTTATTTGCATTAAAAAAAACTTATTAATGTATCCCCAAAAACGCCAAACGACATGGTACAAGGTGAAACGGGCAGGAAAAAACTATGGACAGATGCAAAAGTGAATGCAATTTGATATTGGTTACGTCTTACCAGAATGGAAAATAGTAGACTTCCTATGAAATCCTGTAACATACTTCTTGATATTCATGAAAATGGTAAAGAATGCTGGGTCACAAATGTCCAGAGACATTTAACAATTTATGGATTTGGGTTTGTTTGGCTAAATCAAGGGGTACAAGAGATTAACTGCTTTTACGTGAATAAAAAGAACGTATATCTGACTGTTGGTTACAAGGGTGGAATGAAAGGATCAAGGAATGGAAAAGATATTCTGTGTACACATTGTTCAATACTGAGTTATCTTTAGAACCTTACTTTGAATGTATCAAAAATATAAAACTTCGAGACACATTCATTCGATTCAGGCTTCGCATATCTGGCATAAAAACACATAAATTACGTTTTTCTTATAACTCTGGGGTAGATTTATCGTGTCCTTTGTGTGAATGCCACTTAGAAAATGAAACGCATTTTCTGTCGTTGTGTACAGCAACCGATGATTTAAGATAGAAATATTTCAAAAGAAAATGTGGAGAAACTTAAAGTACATCCCATAGCGTTTTTGTGTGATGTTAAACATTAAAACAGCTTAGCAAAATTTATTTACCATAGCTTAAGACTGCGAAGGGAGACTCGGAGAAACTGATCTCACAGACTAAGGTTTCATCTCGAAAATCAAATCTTAGCATGCATGAACGCCATTCGATTTATGTTGCCACTGTTTCATTGATTCGTTGATGGAACTGTATATGTGAATCGTTTTTGAAGATAGTTAAATTGACAAATGGTGCATGAACATCCTCTCTGTCTCTCTCTCTCTCTCTCTCTGACTACGAAATCGGGTCGATGGCCTCGAGTTACTTAAATATGAACCTCATCAGTAGACCACGAAGATTGTGCGTATACATGCCAATAGATATTGTTTTGTATTCGTTATAAAGTGCAGAATAATGTTGTGAAAAGCGTGAATGTGTAGGAGGGAGGTAGGGAGGAAGCGTTTTTTCCACTTGGTGATATGAGCATGTTGCTCAAGTCGTTAAACTATTTTAATCTTGAATCTGTGATTCACAGCACACACACACACACACACACACACACACAAACGCTCCGTCATCATATTGAACATGTGTTTATGATTGTAGCCGTGTACTGAACCTAGTGGTTCTATTTGGGTACGGTACAAAAGAACTAACTAAATGATGATTTACTGAATTAAATGATAGACAAGAATTCCCGCGCACAGGCCAGGAACATATAGAGGCCAGTCACAAATGGGTTTTTCTATTGTTTTATTTACAATAGTTATAAGAACATAAGAAAAGAAGACAAATAATGAGAGAAGAATAGAAGAAGATATAAGAAGAGGAGACAGTGCCTGGAAAGACACAAACAAATGTCATTAGCACAACATGTTGGCACAAGTGAATAGTAAAGCACATGTATACATATTACATGGAAAGGCTACCAGTTGGTAATGCAGATGTGTGAAGACCAAACACTGACATCAAATGACATTTCTAATACATTTAAATAGTGCAGTTAAACTGATTGAAGCTATGCTGATTTAGTTAAAGTACACCGACAGTATAGATTAGGTAAAGCTCATACTGTGTCAAAGTGACTCAAATGAATCAGTTTATCATGTAGCAATATACTGGAGTAAGCTGTATAGGAGAGGGCATGATAACTAAATTACAATTAACAGACTGATACATATCAGGTGGTTTTAACCAATAACTGATATTAATTCAACACTATCTTGTAACCATGACAGAATACTACACACATCTTAGAGTACTGAGAATCAGTGAAATACTGTAACCTTCATCAGTGACAGCATATGAGAAAGAACGCGTCATATGCATTTACTAGAATATTCTCGAACAAACTGTCAGTGTCCAGAGACGTCATTGACTGTGACGTTAAGAAGGATCAAATGGAACACTGCTCTAAGCATATGACGACATGGCAGTTATTTAGATCAATCATAGCCGAGCTGTGACTAACATGTCAAAGCAATAACTGAACAAAGCAATAACTGAACATACTCATATGAACACAAGTACTGTGTCGAACAATACAATTTACAAATCAACACATTCTACACAACTAGTACTGACAGCGATATGAAGCCAGATGTCCACTGTTGTGGGAACACACACAACACACACTCGCACACTGCTTGCGACGCAGCAAGAGAGAAAGCGCGGCTCTGGTCAGATGACTGACCAGGTATGAAGTGACCACTCATCACTCACTGTGCCAATTTATGCAAGTTAAGCGAACTACAAAGACAATCACGTGTGCTGCGAAGCAGATCGGCTCAAAGCAGGCCAAATCCGACAACAACTGTATTTCTTACAAGTGTTCATTGACAGATCTCTAAATGGTTCCTGAACCGATTTACGTCAGATAAGTTGCAAAAGAAAGAGCTCCACACCTACTTTCTAATGAGTATAAGATGAAGTGTTGACTATTTAAGATGAATTTATAATCTTAATTTAAGTCACCTGAACAGGGTCAGTTTTAACCAGCTCTTTGCTGTGTAGCCGGGTTGGCTACGATCTTCGTTGGGCCAGCTTAGCAGACGATTTTTGTGACTCGCCGAAGGTTACCAAGGAAGTTGTAAATTGGTCACAAGTTATCTCCCTTTACAGGGAACCGTCTGATGATTTTCATCAATTTGTTAAATTATAAACACTTCCTTATAGATGAGATTATAGTTTTGTGTTATGGAACTTCAGAACGATCATACTTCTCAACTGTAATGATATCATTTGGCCAGAAAGCCTATAACTTTTTTAAACTAATATTTATGTGAATGAGTTTTGGCGCAATCTTCGAAATCCACTCAGTTGAAACATACAAAATACCTTCGTTTTCTATAAATCGATATAGTTGCCGTGGAATTTAGAATGTGCATTAAAATGTAAATGATTAAGCCTTCTTCTCGTGTACTGCTTTCCGTGTACACCTAAGTTATAGGCATGCGATGGTACGAAATGTCTGACGGCATTTCGGCGCCACAAAACTATCTCTTCTTCAAGCCATTGGAATTCGTCAGTGCCAATTTGAGCAAAATACGTTTTTACAATACCTACACATTTTTATATCGTGTCTTGCAGATGTTTGCATTTCTGTTATCAATCTGATTAGTATCGTGCATGTATAATTGTGTTGTAGTTGGTTTAAACGAAGTATTTCATTGTTGATCACAAGTGCCAAAAGCACCGCCAAGCGGTGCCGACACGGGAGCTATCCGCTGAGTTTTCTCTTGAATTTTTACATAAAAAATCTTTCTCTAGAAGCAGATTTTATAGATGATTTTTATATAGTTGGAAATTCAGGATGTTCAGTTACTTAATTGTTGCAATTATATTACATATTGTGACGTATTAATTGTTGTAATGTACAAAAATGATACATGAACTCGTTAAAAGCTCGTTCATTCAATGACTCTTTTTGTTTAAAGTTTTTAACTACATTAATTTTGTAGAAAATGGTTTAGCTTAAGAAAATGCTCGTCTCTTGTAGTTTTGTGTGATATATAATATGTCTATGTTAGTTCCCTGAGCCGAAAGTCAGAAGCCGCTAAAATTGGTCAAACAAACACAAGCTTGGCCCCTCAAGGCTCGCGGAGGGCCGGTTTCGTGAGTTGCTTCGCGGCGCTGGCTTTGCGGTTCGGCGGAACAGAATATAAGGAGTGAGCGAGTGCCAGACAAAGAGAGAACTCTCCTGGCCTGGAAGAATGAAAGAATAAAAGAAGAAAACCAGCGCACTGCCTTCCCGAGTCTACCTTGCCTGGCTGCAGCTCTCTTCTGCTAACACCTTCTACCTGTCTTCACCTTCTCCAACACCACCTTACCACCCCGTCACAGCTGAAAATTACAAACTGCGTTAAATCAGTTTAACGTAGGCAAACATAAATGGAATAGATTTAAAGATGGAATCGCGACGATTCTGCCAGTACATAATACTTGTAGTTTACTGATCTGACAAAAGAGATATTAATTAAATATGGTGGAGCAGAGACACAGATTCCAGCTCAGCCAATAGTGTACTGTGACACTGGAGCAGTGAGGGGGTTGTCTGGCGAGAAGGACAAAATGACGCAAGCAACTTTGCGTTCAAACCGGGAATGGCGTCACTCATTCTGCACGGGCTGTTGAAGGACAGCTGTTAGTTGCGAAAACGTCGTCTGATGTAGCTCGTCTGATGTAGCTCATGTGTGAAACAGTTTTTGAACCAAGCAGAGCGCTTGGTTACATGATGATAATAATAATGCATGATTCTACATGGAGCGATTTCCAATACAGATGCTGGAAATGACACAATAAAGCAACGAACCCACCGTTATAAGGTGAAGCTGGACGATTTGATCTCCAGTGAGCGTGAAAATCATCTGTCATATTATCTCATTTTTGATACATATAATGGAGTCACCTGATGATTCAAATATAAAGCAATGTTATATCGGTTAGATTTGTTGTTGTTGTTTGTTTGTTTGTTTTATAAAAACCACCAAAGACAGTTCTTGCCTTACTTGCCAGTGGTTTCGACCATCTACAGCTGAAGGAATCGGGGAACACTGAATGTTGACGGATTCAAGTTTGCTGTCAAAGAAACTTGCGCGTGCCCACATTACAATATGTCTCTAGAGAAACAGAAATACGAAGATAAATCTAAACTCACATTCTAAGTTATGTTACCAAATATTACAGACTTAAACTGTACCTGATCTACTTTTTAAGAAATTTTAAACATAGCATCGCCATGTCCAGTCTTTGCAGAACTGAAGTGATCATGATCTCCACAAAGAAAGGGGCAGATACACATGTATGCCTACAGAAAAAATGCAGCAACAGTCCGGCTGCAGAATGTATGTGATTAGTATCATTTTTTCAACAAATATATTGACAGCCTTCAGTCTTTTGCAACAAAAATGATTTTTTATACAATAAAAGACTTTTCAAAACGTAGTTTGTGAGATTCGTTCGTTTATTTATTTATAGTCTGTTCCTCTAAGATGATGATATTAGACTGTGAGATATGTGCTGTAACTCTAATATATTTGTTTATTTCGACGACGAGTGCTTCCATGTTCTTGTCACAAACGGCAAACATTTCCCGAATATGGAAACCGGTATTTTTGTTCCTATTCTTTAGATTGGATCGGGTCAGGCCTATGTACATGCTTGGTATGATTTGTAGACAAGATTCTTTTCAAAGTCTGTGACTCGTGGTGTAATCACACATCACACGGTCCGGGTACCTTAAAAATTCAGTCATTTCAAATGGTTTCGTCTTAGTAATGTCCTCGTCCCACTCAACTACATTTGATTTTCGTACAAGATTTTTTTTAAATCTTCTGATATTTGGGTAAATTTCTTGTACAATGTATTATTTTTCTTCCACTCTCAGCCTCCGTTCTCCCACCCCCCACCCCTCATCAGTTCAGAGAGAGAAGGACAAAGAGAGACATTGAGCGCACATTATACTGCATCGTTAGCTGTTGGCTGCAATCGTAGTACACTGATAAACACCAATAAAAATGCCTGAGAGAATGGTAAAAAATAGTAACTACCACAGCTGTAAAAATCGTAATCAATGACAAAAAAATTCAAAGTTCACTGAATGAACTCATGGACATACGTACTGGGTTTAAAAGTCATATAAACCTAGATATATCATTCACTGAAAGCACCTAGAAACTCCCACAGAAAAGAGTGTACAAACCATAATAATGATGACTACCAAAGCGGGAATTCTTTGCATGAGCCCGTTGACTCCACAACAAAGATTTGAGAATCGTGTTCATAATGCACAAGCAATGCAGAGTTTATTGCATTTGTGTGAACAGAATGCAAAAATTGGGAGAACACCAAAATATGATGCATTGAACACTGCACTGTTGTGTGGAAGAAAGCATAAGCAAGTTATGAATGGCACTCAACCCGCGATGCATGAAAAGCAAGTATGTTCTCAGTTGTTCAGTCCCGGCACTGTAATCCGCCGAATGCTGACATGGATTACATGATATTTAACGCAGTGCGTATTTGATCTGCTTGCGTCTACACACGAAGGGGGTTCAGGCACAAGCAAGTCTACACAGATGTTAATCTGGGAGATCGGCCAGTGAATCTCGACACCCCGTTTACCACCGGCCACCCGCCCCGGTCGGCAGGCACCGTTACCGAGATTCAGTTCGAACCCGGTACCCTCAGATTGAAAGTACTGACAACGCTTTAACCACTCGGCTATTGCGCCCGTCATCGACTCATTCGAGAGACTAGACGCTCAGTTTCATCAGTTTTCCAGTCGATCTTGGGAGAAATTGAGAGGGAGAGCGGGGTTCGACTGACTCGGCCACCGCACCCTCACGGACTCTCTGGGTGCTTAATCATTCTGCCAGCTTCCTCCTATTTCAGAGAGAAAGAATGAGGTGTTCACAATTTTATTATAATACATATATATATATATATAAAAAAATTTTTTTTTTTTTTTTTTGGTGGTGGTATACCGTGTTTGGGTTCATTCTGCGCCTCACGCCACTAAATTACGAGCGTGAAATGTCTCTGATTCTTGATCTTTCGTAGTTCTCTTTCCCTGATCGAAAGACCGGAAGTGTGGGAATATTCAGCGCCATTTTCGTAGCGAAGCAACAGGAGAGGCGAGAGTGCATCATTTGAGCAGAACAGTATTTTTCAAAATGTCATCACCAAGTGTTGAAGATGTAACAAAGCAGTTGGCTCAGGCAAAAGTTGACTCACGATACGAACTGAGTTTCAAAGGCAGAGGATGGAAGCTGGACAAAGCGGAAGATGGTGAGAAACTTTTTCATGGTAGACTTAGTACTGACACATGTCCCGAATAGTTTAGTACTGACACATGTCCCGAATAGATTGCAACATCGTAACCCCCCCACCCCCCATCCGCCACCCTTCACAAAAAAAGAAAGAATATGAACGCGCACGCACGCACACACACACACACACACACACACACACACACACACACACACGCAAATCCAACAAGAACAGAAATCGCACAACCCCCAAATTGAGGCTTCTATTCAGTATTGTTGTGTAAGTTGTGAAGAACGCACGTCCTTAAGTGTGCACCGACAGCTGAAATGAAGACTCATCGGTAGTTAAACATCCTTTGTTCACTTCCAAACTGTCTGTCAAAATGCCTGCTAGGGCATGCGTGAGGACACGCGTATGTGTAAAAAAGAGAAAAGCGTAAAATATATTTGTTGCCTTGTTTCTAAAGCTGCTTTTCATCTCACAAAGATTAAAGGAACGATTTTAATTTACAAATTTTACATTAGTACTGTATTGGATTCCAGTATTTTTCTTTTATAAATATGGTCTCCAGTCTGTGGACAATCCACCCAGTGTGTGTGTGTGAACAGGGTTGCCCCCAGTTGATTTTCTGATTTGATATCTTATCTAATGTATGGCATACATAAAAACTTAATAAGACAATAGAAAAAGGATATGAAGCAAAACTGTATTGCGCAGGAGTAAGTTTGTTCAATTAGGGCTGCTTGACAAGTAGTGTCGCCAGGCTGAAGGTCAGAATGATGGGTGTTGTCAGCATGGGCCTTCATCTGAGATTTGTTCTTTTGATCATCACGAGTAATTTTGGAGTGGACAGGTTCATGGGAAGCAAGGGAGGAGGGAAAAGATACGCTTGGTAGTCCAATATTCATTTTGCATCCTCTCAGGGCTTCAAAAGGGGGAACGCTTGGTAGTCCGCTATTCATTTTGTGTCATGTCAGGGCTTCAAAAGGGGAAACATGAGTTGCACTGTGGGATGCTGCACGATACTGATAAAGAAAATGTGGCAATTAGAATTTCCAGTCAGTTCCAGCAGTAGTACATGAGCGAATGTGTTTGTTGATGGTGGACATGAAGCGTTCAGCTTCACCATTTGCTTTAGGCCAGAAGCGATGATTGATTCCAGGTTGAGTGACAAAGACTTTGAATTCTTGGCCCTGGAAAGGTGGACTATTGTCAGTTTTAATGGATTTTGGAATTCATTGTCTAGCAAAGACTGATTTGAGAACAGGAATGACAATTCTTGCTGATGTAGATGAGACTACTTCTGCTTCAGGAAAATGACTATTCATCAGTTATGACCTACTGCAGTCTCCAGTGGGAAATGGTCCGGCAAAGTCTGTTGGTAGTTTTGTCCATGGAGTCTCTGGGGGTTGTGTAGGACAAACTGGTTCATGCTTGGTGGGTCCTGGGTAAGAAGACTGACATGGAATGCCTGATTTCTCAGTGTTTTCAGCCTGTTTATCTATGCCTGGGAACCATACCTTCTCTCTGACTTGTTTGGTTTTCACTACACCCTGATGTCCCTGCTGAGCAATGTTGATCATTTTGTTTTGAAGACTACATGAAATGACTAGTTGATGATCATGGAGAATTAGAACATCAGCAACAGAAAGTTCATCTTTGAACAATTGAAGTGAGCAAAGTTTGACAAATCAGTATCATTTCATTTGCCTGTCTGGACAGCTTTCATCACTTTCTGTAAAATTGAGTCTTCTTGTGGAGCAGTACAAACTTCATCTACAGTCATTGTTTGGGGTTTAGCCATCTTGGAGATGTAGTACACATATTCTTCTGCAGCATTTTCTTTTGTTGGAGATGCATGAGGGTGTCAGCTCATGTAGTCTGTTGGGTTTAGGTCATCACGACCTGGGCGATACTGAAGAGTCATGTTACAGGGCATGAGTCGAAGTCTTCTTCATTCGATTCTTGCTGTTATGGGTTTGGGACTTCTGTTGATTCCCAACAGCGGTATATGATCAGTTGTGATAGAGAACATTGAACCAAAGAAGTATAGGTGAAAACATTATATTCTGTACACGATTGCTAACATTTCTCTATCAGTTTGAGAATACTTTAGCTCAGTTTCAGTGAGTGCGCGACTTGCATAGTATACCACTTTGCCTTCCTGTGTCAGGATTGCTCCTACTCCGACTAGACTGGCGTTGATGATGACTTCAGTTTCCTTGTTTTGATCTAAGTATGAGGTACGTATGAGAGTACAGAGTGGAGTGATGGCCTAGAGGTAACGCGTCTGCCAAGGAAGTGAGAGAATCTGAGCGCGCTGGTTTGAATCACAGCTCAGTCGCTGATATTTTCTCCCCCTCCACTAGACCTTGAGTGGTGGTCTGGACGCTAGTCATTCAGATGAGACGATAAACCGACGTCCCGTGTGCAGCATGCACTTAGTGCATGTAAAAGAACCCAACAAAAGGGTTGTTCCTGGCAGAATTCTGTAGAAAAATCCACTTCGATTGGAAAAACAAATAAAACTGCACGCAGGAAAAAAAACTTTTAAAAAAAAGGAAAAAAGAAAAAAAAGGGATGGCGCTGCAGTACAGCGACACGCTCTCCCTGGGGAGAGCAGCCCGAATTTCACACAGAAATCTGTTGTGATAAAAAGAAATACTTGTGAGCATTTTCTTCTGAGTCTGAAATGCTTAGTGGTTCCACAATGGTAGCATACTGCAGTATGAAATGTGAAACATATTGTGTTATCCCCCAAAATGATCTGATTTCTGGGACCGTCTGTGGTGGGTCGATGTCAGTGATTGCTTGAATCTTGGCTGGATCTTGACTCGTACCTTTTAGTTTTAGTTTTTCTCCAAAAGTATGTCCATAGAATGTGGGCTGGTTCACTGAGAAAATGCATTTCTCTTTGTTGAGCTTTGCAACCTATTTCACTGCAGGGCAGTATCATGTTCAGCCTGATTTTTTTCCATGCACAATGATGTCATCTGACAAGTTCTTTGCGCCAGGAATGTCATTTGATAGTTCAGCTGTAGTGTTCTGGAACATTTCAGCTGCGGCATTGATGTCAAAGATAAGTCTCTTATGAAGTTATAGTGGCGTAGTCCTGCATGCGTTGAGAATGTTGTAATGAATCGACTTTCTTCATTGAGTTCAAGTTGGTGATAGGCATGAGTCATGTCTGAATTGCTGAACACTGTTGCTTCATTGAGGTCATGGATGAGGTCATTAATTGTTGGCGTTACATCATGTCTTTCACGCTTGATGGCCATGTTTGCTTCAGGTATGTCAACACATATGCGTGTACCTTTATTCTTTGGAACTGTAACAATAGGACTGACCCAAGGAGTTGGACTGGAAACTTTCTCTATCACATCAAGTCTTTCAAGTTCTTTTTCTACATCTTTTCTGATGTGGAAGGGTATGCGGCGATATCCTTGGATCACTTGTTGAACAGTTTCATTAACATGGAGTTCAATTTTTACATCCTTGATTTAGCCCATTCCAGGAGTGAATAATTCTGGAAATTCTCCTGGTATGCTTGATGTAGTTACATCTGAAACAAAAGCAAAGTGAAAAAGCCCTAGCTGTTGTGCCATCTCTTTACTGAGTAGATTGTTTGTTGCTACTTAGCTGCTGTGATGAATGACGGAGGAGGAAGTGTGACAATGTTAGTGATTCTTGTAGCCATTGACAGCTTTAAAATGACCAGCCACATCCAGTGGTGTCCTGGATCTATAACCATAGATCTTTGATGACTGACGTTCAAGTGTGGGTCTTGGTGTGAAATATTCATACACAGAATTGTCTATAATATTGACTGACGCACCTTTATCAGTGATGAATGGACAGAAGTATCATTGATGCATATGTTGACCTTGGGAGTCTTTGAAGAAATGTTTCTGTTCATCGTAAAGACACCTTCATCTTAACTTAATGATGCAGGTAAGTCATGACTTTCTTTTGATACATAGTGGAAAGTCGAGTTGCACACCTTTGCAAAATGATTTAATTTTCCACATGCTCTGCATTGCTTTCCTTTTGCTGGACACTCATGCTGGTGTGGTAGATTACCTCCACAATAGTGACAATTTTGTTGCAACCACCATGAAAATTATTTTGACCATGTCTGCTGGAATTGCCTCTTGAAGTGTGTGTGTGTGGGCTGTTGTGATTTTTGGGTTAAGAATTCTGAGAGTGTGCTGAACCAAACTGTTGTGACTTGTGATATGTACCACAAGACACTGAGTAAGCAGTGTTATCTTTTGAGATACTGTGAGCTTTCACTGATTTTTCCATTTCTGACGCTCTCATCTCTGACAGTTTAAGACCGCAAGCTTCTGCTAGTGTTTGTGTCAGTGTCAAATTATCACAAAGAGCACGTCTTTCATCTAAAAGCATTTGCAAAATGTGTATCATCTTCTGTGAAAAAAGTTATAAGATTTTCTGAGTGAAGGTCAAACATGTTCTAATTAGCAGTCATAAATGGGAAGACATGACAGCCACAGTTTCTGCAGAAATGTCAATCAAAAACCATGTGGGTTATGGTGTCCATCCTTAGGGGGCATATTTTTAGTAAATCTCTCGCTTGTTCTTGTAATATTTCAGCTCCAGTTGTCTCCAGTACAGTGTCTGCTTGCTATGCAGCTGGTCATTTTGATATCTTAATTCCGTGAAGGACAAGAAATGAATAATGTTCACTGTGTTCTCAATGAAAGCTTTTTTGGGGGCAGCTGGTAAGAGCCACTTCTTTTCAGTGTTATCATCATAGAGTGGGATTCTAATTCATACCAGAAAAGATACTTGACACATTCTTTTGCAATTTTCAGTTTTGTATTGCATGTCCTGAAAATGTTTCCATCATTGTTGAACTGCATGATTGTATATATGAAGTGCTGTGTGTAATGTAAGTATACACTGGAGAAACAACATCATAGAAAAAAAATTTCTAAGGCAAGCAATGGCTAATTTTTTAGGTTTTTTTTTGGGGGGGGGGGGGGGGGGGGGGGGGGGGCTCAGGTTGTCAGTTGACAACAAAAGGTCGCAAGCTTTGTAGAAATAATTTTTGGTGTCATATACTGTACCATGTCAAACTGATGCAAACTAGGCCTATTGGTTTGCTCTGCTTGGCCAAATTTCGCGCGGCTAACAGTGAAAAGACGGGCCCACCCGCTCTCAGCCAATCAAACGCCTCTAAAAACTATAAGCGCTTAATCATTCCTTTGGCCAAGGCTCTCCACGCCATCTTGTCAGGTTTACGCTCTGTCTCGTCTTACGCTTTTTTCGGCTGTTCAGCGTATCCTTTTGGCCTTATTTTGTTGCATGCGGCTTGTGTTTATTGTATTCTTACATTCTGTGTACTCGATTCGACTCGGCACCCTCGATTCGTTCGATTTTTTCTGCCTTTAAGTCGATCCTGTCTTTCCTTTCTCTGTTGGGGGTCGGATTTTCGCTGGGTGCCTAAGCGCGGGTTCCATGCCTCGTGTGCCATACCACGAAGGCAGGGGATCATGATGCTGGGATTGAGACTCGGTAAGAGACTCTCCCAGGCCCGGAGCTCATGATTCCTCCCGATACGGACCGCGGCGATGCGTCGTTAGACGCTGATCGCGGAGGCGACTTTCGTACCAGTAAAACGGTCATGAAGGGGACCGGGGGGAAAGAGGTACGAGCGTCGCCTCCCGAGGTGTCCCAGCGCGAGGCAGGGAGAAGGGTGAATGGCAAGTCATCTCCGTGCTGTGGGGACTCGCAGCTAGGCGCGGACTCCCGAGGGGAGGCCGCGCCCGGCCATTACCCGGGTCCCCACTCGGAGACGGCCCTCACGTGCCCCATTGTTGTTCCCCCTCCTCCCTTCTCTGTTGACCCCCCTCCCCCACCTCCTTTTGGGGGGGGAGAAAAATTTGGTTCTGGGGGGGGATCTCTACTTTGCCCACCCCGGGCCAAGCCACCCCAGTCTCCCCACGGGAGGGGATTCGGGGCGCGTGGCAACCTGCTCTGCAGGTCTTCCCGCTATCCGGCCGGTCTCCCCTGCTGGGGGAGGCCCGTGCGTGTCAGGCGGTTCCGGGCAGTCAGCCCGCTCGTCTTCGGGCGGGACTGACACCCAAG
The DNA here is from genome assembly GCF_041734735.1 of Babylonia areolata. Classification (NCBI taxonomy): domain Eukaryota; kingdom Metazoa; phylum Mollusca; class Gastropoda; order Neogastropoda; family Buccinidae; genus Babylonia; species Babylonia areolata. Next base: position 25,177,757 of record NC_134882.1, on the reverse strand, counting down.
TCGGACCTGACCTCCCTCCGACTTGGCCAGGTTGTTCCCTTCATGGAGGTCAACGCGCCAGTGACCCTTGGGGTTCGGGTCACAGTATGGCTGGTGCCCACGGGTAGTTACCCCCATTCTACCCGTACTGGGGCGCATCTAGGGTGCACACTGGGTTGCCGGGAGCACCAAGGGCCAGCCCCTTGTCCGCTCCCCACCGGACCCAACCCAGCACATCTCACAGGGTGACACACACAGGCCCGACAAGTGGGATCGACTTCTTGTCGGTCAGGTCGAGCTCCTCGACCAATATTGCCACTCTGTCCACAAATCGGGCCTCTGTCAACCCACAGGTGACCTCCACGGTCACAACGGCCTCCTTGTCAGGACCGACGGCTGCTCAGGGGCCGTACTCGGCCCGGCGGAGCCGGCAGTCCCCACCTGCCCAGCCCTCGGTCCTACAGTGAGATGAGTGGGTGTTTGTCCCCACACAGCACTCGTGGGTCACTCTTGCATCCAGGGACGCCCTCTCTGAAAAGGTGTGGCACCCACCATCCCAAGCATGGTTGGACCTACGGTCCACACGCTCCCCACCCGCTTCAGGTGTCAAGGACATAACAGTGGCGGCCATGGTCCCGGCTTGGGATCGTCCCAGCTCATCCCGTTGGGCTGACCACAGCTCACAGGACGCCCCAGTGGGTACATCCACTTGGGATGGCACCCAGCAGGGGATGGACTGCGAACAAGAGTGGGAGCCCCTGTCTTCGGATGAGGACGAACAAGCAGATGAGCACTCTTCGCCCACATCCCAGGGGGGACAGATTGAGCCCGTGCCTCCCTAGGGACCAGCCTGAACCAAACTCGGACTTTGCCGAGCTCAAACTGACCCTCCCCAATAGGGTCACGTATGCCGAATCAGTCCCTCAGGCTACTTTGTTACCCTTGACCCTCCTTACGCCAGGTGACTCTAACTCCAGAACCACAAGGCAACTCAGAGTGCCAGAAATGGTGCAGGTATGGCTTAATAAGTCAGCCCGCACTGTCAGGGGTGCTGCTTCCATCCCTCCTCCAGGCAGGGAGTCCCTCTCTGCCCCGGGCGCCTTTTCCCCGGGAAAGTTTCTTAAAGATTCCTCCAAGGGAGGGGTGTGGTCCTGGTACACACAGGACCACCCTGCCTACAGCGGAGCAGAGCCCTCCGCACAGGACAGGATGTTGGTCTCACAGCGCACCACCTTCTCCACTTCAGCTAACCTATCCTTTAAAACGTTAGCAGAGTGGGACAAATTGGCCCGCCGCTGCCCCCTCGAGGTTTCCCTGGCGTACACCTTTGACACGTTCCTTCACAGGGCCAATGAGCTGTGGGAACAGTGTCCAGTTAATCAGGACAAGGGGTCTCCTTCCTCTGTCCCGCCGGGCCTCTTCACCGACCAGAGGTTACACGCTTTTGGCAATAGGGTAGCATCTGGTCTCACGGCAGCTGCAGACACAGCTACCAGCCTTCACTTCAATACTGTGCTAGCGCAGCCTCTCTAACATTCCTGTGGAGGAGAGGGCTGCCCTGCGGTCCATCCCAGCACAGCAGCACTCCCTCTTCGGCCAGTTCCCGCCCCATTTTGTCAGCCACAGGGCAGAGACAAACAGGGAGGTGGCCTCATATTTGGCCCACACCTCTCATGGGCTCCAGGGTTCTATGCCATTGAAGAGACTGGCCACCAGGGCCCCTCCATATACCACGCCGCCTGTCAAGGCAGCGTGTGCTGAATCAGTGGCAGAGGAATAAACCACCTTAGGTCCGTCCAAGCCGACCGGCCATGCCCAAGGCCAGAAGGCAGCACCCCCAATGACTGGGCCCCGATTCAGCACCGCCAGTCGTTCAGCCCCTCCAAGTAGGAAACTTGTCCCGGCATGCACATCAGTGGTGTGCTCTGGGACTCAACGTCGGGATTATGTCGGTGCTAGAGTCGGGGTACATGCTGTCTTGGGTGGAGGACCTCCCCCCTCTAAGATCCACTCCTCCTCCTTTGGTGCCCAGCTCGACGGAGCAGGAGAGCGTCCTAGAAAAAGAGATATCGCACCCACTCCTCATGGGGCTATATCTCAACTCTCGGACCCGGGCCCCGGTTTTTACGGCTGGTTGTTGGTGATTCCAAAGGTCTCGGGAGGGTGGAGACCAGTTTTGGACTTGTCCCCCCTCAACAAATTCCTCCCCCAAATCAAATTCAAGATGGACACACAGGCACAGATTCGGGAGACCATCCAACAAGGTGATTGGCCTACCTCTATCGATCTGGAAGATGCTTATTTTCATATACTCATCCATTCGGCATCCCGTCGGTATCTGAGGTTCGTGTGGAGGGACAAGGGGTTCCAGTTCCCGGCCCTCCCATTTGGTCTGTCCCTTGCCCCTTTCCTGTCTACCAAGGTGGTGCGGGAATTGGTGTCCATCGTCCGCTCGGAATCCATTTGTCTCGGTTTGTACCTGGACGACTTGCTTATCCTGGCCCAGTCGCAGGCCCTGTGCCTGAGTCATACGGCCAGACTTCTAGACCTTTGCTCCCAACTGGGCTTCCTCATGGACCAGCAGATATGCGATCTGTCCCCACGTCAGTCCTTCGACTTCTTAGGGATGAGATTCGACATGCGGTCTATGATAGTCTCTCTGGCGCCAGATCACTGGGACCGTCTGGCAGGCCTCCTCAGCCACTGGCGCCACTCCTCCCAAGATACAGCGCAGACACTTTCTTCCCTCTTGGGCATGATGGAGTCCACGGCACCTCTCATTCCCCTGGACAGGGTTCTCAAGCGCCCTCTCCAGAGGCCACTGAGGTTATGCCGGTCCCAGAGCACTCAGCCATGGGATACCCAGATATGTCTGGGCGAGTGGTTCCTCGAGGTGACATCAGAGTGGTTAATCACCCCCCTTCGGACACAGGGGGTGCCCTTAGCCCCACCTACTCTTCAGGTGGCACGCTTCACAGACGCCTCCTCCCTGGGCTGGGGAGCCCACAGGGACTCACTCTATGCAGCAGGGACTTGGTCCCCGGAGGAGCGCCTATGCCACATCAATGTTCTGGAACTGGAGGCAGTTCGCAGGACTCTCCTGCACTTCATGGGGGAGGCCACTGGCAAGACCATCCGCTTGTTCACGGACAAGACGACGGTCGCATGTTATGTGAACAAATGGGGGGAGCGCACTCGGCAGACCTCTCCATGCGGACTGAGGCTCTCCTCCGTTGGTGCCACAGCAAGGGCATTGCACTTTCAGCGAGACACTGAGCAGGAAAAACCAACTTCTTGGCAGATGCTCTTAGCAGGTCCAAGAGTGTCATACGCACAGAGTGCACCCTGGACAAGGACAGCCTTCAGGGGGTGTGGGAACAGTGGTTTCGGCCGATGGTGGACCTTGTTCAACAAGAGACTTCCCACTTCCGTCTCTTCGGTTGCCGACCCAGAAGCGTGGGCAGTGGATGCTCTCTCTCTAGATTGGAGCAGTCTGATTGCCTCCGCGTTTCCTCCCTTTCCAATTCTGTCCAAGGTGATACGGAAAGACAGATTGGAACACCCGCAGCCGATCCTCATTGCGCCGAAATGGCCAGCCCAGACCTGGTTTCCGGACCTTCAGTCCCGGACACATGTTCCCACCCCTGGAACTTGAAACCAAATCTCATCTGCTGAGGCAGCCTCGCTCGGGCACTCCGCATTCCAATCCTCAACTGCTCCACCAGCACGCATGGCTGCTGTGCGGTCGGAACTGTCAGCATCACCATTGAAGTCCTCGACCCCTCGGTCGGCCTCTGTGTCGGCTGTGCTGACCCAGGGGTGTGCCTCCTCTGACCTCCTCTCCATAGTCACCAGAGCAAGGAGGCAGGGAACGGAGACTTTGTATGACTTTCGCTGGAAGAAATGGTTGCGGTGGTGTACAGCTCAGGGCATTACCCCTACGAACCTTACGAGCATGCAGCTGGCCAACTTTCTGGCTCTCTGCTCCTCGGTTCATCCTGTCTGCTAGTTCTGTGCGAGGGTACAGGTCTGCCTTCTGTACCACAATGCAAACAGCTAGGTGGTTCCGCCTTTGAAGCGGATTGCCTGCTCAGAGAGGTGGCTAGGGGTGCCCCTCTGAAGGAAGCTAGAGACCCCAGAAGAGTGCCCCTCTGGGACTTGTTCCTGGTGCTGGATTTCATTCGAAAACAGCCCTTCCTACCATTGGGGACTATTCCTTTTGACATCCTCACCCTCAAGACCACTTTCCTTCTGTGGCTGGCCACAGGCAGTCGTAGAAGTGAGCTGCATGGGCTTAGTGGAATGCCACAAGATCTGGCCTTCCACAGAGATGGTTCCATCACTCTTCGTTTCCTTCCAGAGTTTCTGGCTAAGAACCAAGACCCTGAGGTTCCTTCCCCCTCTCCGAGGGTCAGACCTTTGTCTGATATTCTTGCCCAAGATGATGAGGATAGGCACCTGTCCTGTTCGGTGTCTCAAATATTATTGGGATAGGTCTCGCCATAGGCGTTCTTCTCAGAGGTGTCTGCTCATCTCCCTCAATGAGAATTACAAGAAAGACATCGCTGCAGGCACCATTTCCCGCCAGGTTTCCCAAGTCATTCGTAGAGCCTACTCTCATGCACACAGGGATATCAGCTGTCTTCATCCCAGGGCACACGAAGTGCGGGCCATAGCTACTTCGGCTGCTTTCCAGCACTCAGTGCCAATGCAGCATGTCTTGGAGGCAGCCTTCTGGCGGTCTGAGAATCCCTTCATCAACTTCTACCTCAGGAATTTCTGTATGACCAGGGCTGACGGTTCCAAGGGGATTTCCTTTGTCGCGGCTAACACTGCCGTCTCAGTTACAAGGGCTCCCCATATGAACCAGTAGGCGTTGCCCTCCTCCATTTGCTTTAAATTCTGCATCAGTTTGACATGGTACAGTATATGACACCAAAAGGAGGAGTTTGTATTATACTCCATGTTTGGTGTTAAATATACTTACCATGTCAAACTCGAATGCCCGCCCGTCCGTCCCCGCGTCTCCGCCGTGGTTCTCATGGGGTATTTTTGTTCATGGCCACGGAATGATTAAGCGCTTATAGTTTTTAGAGGCGTTTGATTGGCTGAGAGCGGGTGGGCCCGTCTTTTCACTGTTAGCCGCGCAAAATTTGGCCAAGCAGAGCAAACCAATAGGCCTAGTTTGCATCAGTTTGACATGGTAAGTATATTTAACACCAAACATGGAGTATAATACAAACTCCTCCTTTCAGTTGCAGTCTTGTACTGATTGTCCTTGGAGTTGTGCCCCATGAACTTAAGTTGTTTACTCATTGATTTTCTGCCATTTTCCACAAAAGAATGTGCAGATCGCCACATGCTGTGATGCATGCAATAAATATCAACATTCTGTTCTTCTTACAGCCAAAGAGTTGGTGGAAGAGATTACCAAGTGTCCCCACATGACAGCTTTGCGGATGGAAGGCAACACACTTGGAGTAGAAGCAGCAGAAGTAATGGCAAAAGCATTAGAGAAACACCCAGAATTTGAGGTGGGTTCATTGACTCTTGAAGCTGGTAACAGATGATTAGAAGATTTAAACATATTTAGGTTTTGATAACCTGTTACTTTAGCTCCAAAGTTTGTTTTTTTTTGTTTTTGTTTTTTTGCTATGGTGCATGGTGGTAGTCTTTGGTATAGCCAGGAGGTCTTGGTGATGGTATGAATTTCTGTTTATTGAAATTTAAATGTTTTATTGCCAACTTTGCTAGCAGTCCAGTCACTATCACTGGCATATTGATAATCTGAATCAAAGTGGCTGGTGAGGTTCCTGTAAACTATGGTTTGGTGTCATATACTGTACCATGTCAAACTGATGCAAACTAGGCCTATCGGTTTGCTCTGCTTGGCTAAATTTCGCGCGGCTAACAGTGAAAAGACTCCCCTCTTTGCCTGGCCCGCTCTTAGGCCAATCAAACGCCTCTAAAAGCTATAAGCGCTGAATCATTCCTTTGGCCAAGGCTCTCCACGCCATCTTGTCAGGTTTTCGCTCTGTCTCGTGTGGCAATTAAGCGTGTTCATTTGGCCTTATTTTGTTGCATGCGGCTTGTCTGTATATTTTTCTTACATTCTGTGTACTCGTTTCGACTCGGCCCCCTTGATTCATTCGTTTTTTTCTACCTCTGAGTCGATCCTGTCTTTCCTTTCTCTGTTGGGGATCGAATTTTCGCTGGGTGCCTACGTGCGGTACCATGCCTCGTTTGCCATCCTACGAAGGCAGGGATCATGATGCTGGGACTGATACTCGGCAAGAGACTCCCAGGCCTGGAGCTCATGATTCCTCCCGATAGGGACCGCGGCGATGCGTCTTTAGACGCTGATCACGGAGGGGACGCTCATTCCAGTAAAACGGTCATGAAGGGGACTGGGGGGAAAGGGATACGAGCGTCGCCTCCCGAGGTGTCCCAGCGTGAGGCAGGTAGAGGGGGGAGTAGCACGTCCTCTCTTGGCGGTGGGTTCTCGCGGCTGGGTGCGAACTCCCAAGGGGAGGCCGCCCCCCGCTGTTACCCGGGTCCTCACACAGAGACGGCCCTCAGGGGCCCCAGTGCTGTTCCCCCTCCTCCCTTCTCGGTCGACCCCCCTCCCCCACCTCCTTCTGGGGGAGAAAAACATTTGGTTCCCGGGGGGGACCTCTACTTTGCCCGGGCCAAGCCACCCCAGTCTCCCCACGGGAGGGGATTCGGGGCGCATGGCAACCTGCTCTGCAGGTCTTCCTGCAATCCGGCTGGTCTCCCCTGCTGGGGGAGGCCCGCGTGTGTCAGGCGGTTCCGGGCAGTCAGACTGCTCGTCTTTTAGTGGGTCTGACACCCAAGTCGGACCTGACCTCCCTCCGACTTGGCCAGGTTTTTCCCTTCAGCGAGGTCAAGGCGCCAGTGACCCTTGGGGTTGGGGTCACAGGATGGCTGGTGCCCAAGGGTGGTATCCCCCATTCTACCCGTACTGGGGCGCACCTATGGTGCATGCTGGGTTGACGGCAGGACCAGGGTTCAACCCCTTGTCCGCTCCCCACCGGACCCATCCCAGCACAGATCACAGGGTGACACACACAGCCCCGACAAGAGGGATTGACTTCTTGTCGGGCAAGGTCGAGCTCCTCGACCAATATTGCCACTACAGCCTCAAATTGGTCCTCTGTCAACACACAGGTGACCTCCACGGTCACAACGGCTTCCTTTTCAGGACCGACGGTGGCCGAGGGGCCCTGCTCAGCCCGTGGGAGCCTGCCGTTCCCACCTACCCAGCCCTCGGTCCTACAGGGAGATAAGTGGGTGTTTGTCCCCTCACAGCACTCGTGGGTCCCTCTGGCGTCCAGGGACGCCCTCTCTGAGAAGGTGTGGCACCCACCATCCCAAGCATGGTTGGACCTACAGTCCACACGCTCCCCACCCGCTTCAGGTGTCAAGGACATAACAGCGGCGGCCATGGTCCCTGCTCGGGATCATCCCAGCTCATCCCGCTGGGCTGACCACAGCCCACAGGACGCCCCAGTGGGTCCATCCACTTTGGATGGCACCCAGCAGGGGATGGACTGCGAACAAGAGTGGGAGCCCCTGTCTTCGGATGAGGACGAACAAGCAGATGAGCACTCTTCGCCCACATCCCAGGGGGACAGATTGAGCCCGTGCCTCCCTAGGGACCAGCCTGAACCAAACTCGGACTTTGCTGAGCTCGAACTGACCCTCCCCAATAGGGTCACGCATGCTGAATCAGTCCCTCAGGCAACTTTGTCACCCTTAACCCTCCTTCGGCCATGTGACTCTAACTCCAGAACCACAAGGCGACTCAGAGTGCCAGAAATGGCTCAGGAATGGCTTAATAACCCAGCCCGCACCATCAGGGGTGCTGCTTCCATCCCTCCTCCAGGCAGGGAGTCCCTCTCTGCCCCGGGCGCCTTTTCCCCAGGCAAGTTCCTTAAAGATTCCTCCAAGGGAGGAGTGTGGTCCTGGTACACACAGGACCACCCTGCCTACAGGGAAGCAGAGCCCTCCGCGCAGGACAGGATGTTGGTCTCACAGCGCACCACCTTCCCCACCTCAGCTACTCTTTCCTTTAAAACATTAGCAGAGTGGGACAAATTGGCCCGCCGCTGCCTCCACGAGGTTTCCACGGCTTATACCTTCTTTGACACGTTCCTCCACAGGGCCAATGAGCTGTGGGAACAACGTCCGGTTCATCAGGACATGGGGTCTCCTTCCTCTGTCCCGCCTGGCCTCTTCTCAGACCCGAGGTTTAACACTTCTGGCAGTCAGGTAGCTTCTGGTCTCACGGCAGCTGCAGACACAGCTACCAGCCTTCACTTCAATACTGTGCTAGCGTGATGCTGTTCTCCGCCTCTCTAACATTCCAGTAGAGGAGAGGGCTGCCCTGCGGTCCATCCCAGCACAGCAGCACTCCCTCTTCGGCCAGTATGCGCCGCATTTTGTCAGCCACAGGGCAGAGACAAACAGGGAGGTGGCCTCATATTTAGCCCACACCTCCCAGGGGCGCCAGGGTTCTATGCCATTGAAGAGACCCGCCACCAGAGCCCCTCCATATACCACGCCTCCTAAGTCAAAACAGCGTGCGCAGAATCAGCGGCAGAGGAACAAACCACCTCATGTCCGTCCAAGCCGACTGGCCATGCCCAAGGCCAGAAGGCAGCACCCCCAATGACTGGTCCCCAATTCAGCATCGCCAGTCATTCAGCCCCTCCAAGTAGGAAACTTGTCCCGGCATGCACATCAGTGGCATGCTCTGGGACTCAACGACTGGATTGTATCGGTGCTAGAGTCAGGGTACATGCTGCCTTGGGCGGGGGACCGCCCCCCTCTAAGATCCACTCCTCCTCCTTATGTGCCCAGCTCAATGGAGCAGGAGAGCGTCTTTGAGAAAGAGATATCGCTCCTACTCCTCATAGGGGCGATATCTCAACTCTCGGACCCAGACCCTGGTTTTTACGGCCGGTTGTTCGTGATTCCAAAGGTCTCTGGAGGGTGGAGACCAGTCTTGGACTTGTCCCCCCTCAACAGATTCCTCCCAAAATCAAATTCAAGATGGACACACAGGCACAGATTCGGGAGACCATGCAACGGGGCGATTGGGCTACCTCCATCGATCTGAAAGATGCTTATTTTCATATCCTCATCCATCCGGCATCCCGTTGGTACCTGAGGTTCGTGTGGAGGGACAAGGTGTTCCAGTTCCTGGCCCTCCCATTTGGTCTGTTCCTTGCCCCTTTCCTGTTTACCAAGGTGGTGCGGGAATTGGTGTCCATCGTCCGGTCGGAGTCCATTTGTCTCTGTGTGTACCTGGACGACTGGCTTATTCTGGCCCAGTCACAGACCCTGTGCCAGAGTCATACAGCCAGACTTCTAGACCTTTGCTCCCAACTGGGCTTCATCACGAACCAGGAGAAATGCGATCTGTCCCCGAGTCAGTCCTTCGACTTCTTAGGGATGAGATTCGACACGCGGTCTATGATAGTCTCTCCGACGCCAGATCGGTGGGACCGTCCGGCAGGCCTCCTCAGCCACTTGCGCCGTTCCTCCCAATCTACAGCGCGGACACTTGCTTCCCTCCTGGGCATGATGGAGTCCATGGCACCTCTCATTCTCCTGGGCAGGGTTCTCAAGCGCCCTCTTCAGAGGGCACTCAGGTTACGGTGGTCCCGGAGCACTCAGCCATGGGATACCCTGATATGTCTGGGCGAGTGGTTCCTCGAGGTGACATCAGAGTGGTTAACCACCCCTCTTCGGACACAGGGGGTGCCCATAGCCCCACCTACTCTTCAGGTGGCACTATTCACAGACGCCTTCTCCCTGGGCTGGGGAGCCCACATGGACTCACTCCATGCAGCAGGGACTTGGTCCCTGGAGGAGCGCCTATGCCACATCAATGTTCTGGAACTGGAGGCAGTTCGCAGGGCTCTCCTGCACTTCATGGGGGAGGCCACTGGCAAGACCATCCGCTTGTTCACGGACAAGACGACGGTCGCATGTTACGTGAACAAAGGGGGTGGAGCGCACTCAGCAGACCTCTCCCTGCGGACAGAGGCTCTCCTCCGTTGGTGCCACAGCAAGGGCATTGCACTTTCAGCGAGACACATAGCAGGAAAAGACAACATCTTGGCAGATGCTCTCAGCAGGTCCAAAAGTGTCATACACACAGAGTGGACCCTGGACAAGGACACCCTTCAGGGGGTGTGGGAACAGTGGTTCCAGCCGATGGTGGACCTTTTTGCGACAAAGTTCAACAAGAGACCCAGAAGCGTGGGCAGTGGATGCTCTCTCTCTAGACTGGAGCAGTCTGATTGCCTATGTGTTTCCTCCCTTTCCAATCCTGTCCAAGGTGATACGGAAAGCCAGGTTGGAACGCCCGCAGCTGATCCTCATTGCACCGAAATGGCCAGCCCAGCCCTGGTTTCCGGTCGTTCAGTCCCTGACACATGTTCCACCTCTGGAACTGGAAACCAAACCTCATCTGCTGAGGCAGCCTCGTTCGGGCATTCCTCACTCCAATCCTCAACTGCTCCACCTGCATGTGTGGCTGCTGTGCGGTCGGAACTGTCAGCATCACCATTGAAGTCTTCCACCCCTCGGTCGGCCTCTGTGTCGGCCACGCTGACCCAGGGGGGTGCCTCCTCTGACCTCCTCTCCATAGTCTCCAAAGCAAGGAGGGAGGGAACGGAGGGAACGGAGACATTGTATGACTTTCGCTGGAAGAAATGGCTGCGTTGGTGTGCAGCTCAGAACATTCCCCCTACTAACCCTACGAGCATGCAGCTGGCCAACTTTCTGGCTCACTGCTCCTCGGTTCTCAACCTGTCTGCTAGTTCTGTGCGAGGGTACAGGTCTGCCATCTGTACCACAATCAAACAGCTAGGTGGTCCCGCTTTTGAAGCGGATTTCCTGCTCAGAGAGGTGGCTAGGGGCGCCTCTCTGAAGGAAGCTAGGAATCCCAGAAGAGTGCTCCTCTGGGACTTGTTCCTGGTGCTGGATTTCATTCGAAAACAGCCCTTTGAGTCATTGGGGGCTATTCCTTTTGACCTGCTCACTCTCAAGACCACTTTCCTTCTGTTGCTGGCCACTGGCCGTCGTAGAAGCGAGATTCATGGTCTTAGTGGAATGCCACAAGATCTGGCCTTCCACAGAGATGGTTCCATCACTCTTCGTTTCCTTCCAGAGTTTCTGGCTAAGAACCAAGACCCCGAGGTCCCTTCCCCCTCTCTGAGGGTCAGACCTTTGTCTCATATTCTTACCCAAGATGATGAGGATAGACATCTCTGCCCTGTTCGGTGTCTCAAATACTATTGGGATAGGTCTCGCCATAGGCGTCCTTCTCCTAGGCGTCTTCTCATCTCCCTCAATGAGAATTACAAGAAAGACATCGCTGCAGGCACCATTTCCCGCCAGGTTTCCCAAGTCATTCGTACAGCCTACTCTCATGCACACAAGGATATCAGTTGTCTTAATCCCAGAACACACGAAGTGCGGGCCATAGCTACTTTGGCTGCTTTCCAGCACTCGGTGCCACTGCAGCATGTCTTGGAGGCAGCCTTCTGGCGGTCTGAGAATCCCTTCATCAACTTCTACTTCCGGGATTTCCGTATGTCCAGGGCTGACGGTTCCAAGGGGATTTCCTTTGTCGCGGCTAACACTGTCGTCTCAGTTACAAGGGCTCCCCATACGAACCAGTAGGTGTTGCCCTCCTCCATTTGCTTTAAATTCTGCATCAGTTTGACATGGTACAGTATATGACACCAAAAGGAGGAGTTTGTATTATACTCCATGTTTGGTGATACATATACTTACCATGTCAAACTCGAATGCCCACCCATCCGTCCCCGCGTCTCCGCCGTGGTTCTCATGGGGCATTTTCTTTGATGGCCACGGAATGATTCAGCGCTTATAGATTTTAGAGGCGTTTGATTGGCTAAGAGCAGGCCAGGCAAAGAGGGGCGTCTTTTCACTGTTAGCCGCACGAAATTTGGCCAAGCAGAGGAAACCGATAGGCCTAGTTTGCATCAGTTTGACATGGTAAGTATATGTATCACCAAACATGGAGTATAATACAAACTCCTCCTGTTGTTGTGATCATGAAAGCAAAGTATAATAAAGTCTCAGTTTGCTTGAACAAGACCCAGGCTGCTGTTTTTTCTGCTTGTTTGCATCGCTTGCTGATTGGGTTAGCAATTTGGCAGTGCCACAGATCATGCCATATATCATATTTGGACAGTGTTTTGTGTTTATTCATGATTGAAACATTGTGATGGTCTTCTCTGTGTTTGACAACAGTTCTGGTGTTATTTCTATATCTGGCTGAAGGAAAATTCAGCAGAGCCCAATGATGAGTTAACCTGTCATGCAGGCAGTGAGCAGGTTAAAGGAAGGAAGAATTTGGCAGTGTTCGGTTATGTGGAATCAGTTTTAAACAGGACAGTTGTTTTTGTTCCAGAGGGCTTTGTGGAGTGACATGTTCACAGGACGCCTCAAGACCGAAATCCCCCCAGCACTGGTAGGGACCTTGTTTGGTTTTTTTAATTTTTGTTGACTCTGTCAGTGTGTGTGTGTCACTCTGTGTGTATGTTTGTATGCGTGTGCGTATTTGCTGTCATCTTTCATCATGAAGTTGATGACTCACTATCACTACACTGTCAGAATTGTTTGAAGAGATTGTGACCTTGTTATCAATACAGGAGAATACAGGAGTAGGGAGTGCTTGACTGCATACTTTATTTACAGCCATTCAGATCAGTGGCAGTGAAGATAGTCCCAAATCATAATTCATGCAATGATAAACTGATAATTTTGTATAAAAAGAAATTATCAAATAAAACACACACAGCAACAACAACAACAAAATCAAAATAAACAAAAAGCAAGTATTCTCTTTGATTTGGCAGTGTGTATATTAAGGGGACATGGGAGAAGGGGAGGGCTGTTGTGTGTATTTGTGTCACACTGCCACATTCACTCAAGCTCACACGACAGGTAGACACACACAACCCTTGCAGTCTGACTTCACTCCAAACCACGGATAAACAGCAGGAAAATGAAAGACACTCCCTTCTTATTATTAACAAGTCAAAAGAAAGAAAAATAAACATGTCCCCATTTTCTTTTTCTTTTTTTCCTGCCCCATCATGTGCACCATTTCAGTGGCAATCCGCATAGTTCCCATCCACTCATTGTGAGTACCCCATACACAGCCACACCCAAGTTTGTCTGTCGCAGCCCAAGTGCTGGCAGTCCACAGGGAACCATTGATGTTAGGTCACCAGGAGGCCACACACCAGAGGAGATCCTGCACTGCTGCTGTCACCTCGGTGGTGTTCGGTAGAGACTGTTCTGATTTAACATACTTTGGAAACCACCTGCTAATAATGGCTCGGTCATGGAGCCAGATTGAGTGAGTGTCTACTCCAGAGTGGAGACTACCACCATGTCTCTCCAGTGGCAATGCCCCATGATTCTGCTGACACAGAAGACCTTGACAAGACTCACCCTAAGCGCAGAAGTGAGAGGGTATTAAAACAGAGGTCACCGTGGAAGCAGGGCATGAAAGGCCACATGATTAGGGGCTTTTTTTTATATTGATGATGAAGAGGAGGATGACGATGCTGCGATGGAGGTCCATTTAGGTTTGGGACTACATGACAAGGCTTTACTCTGTGCTTCCTGTCAGGATGATGTCCCTGTGTCAACCAGGCCTGAGAGATACAGACACTTGCAGTGTTGGTCAGGAAATTAGAGTAACACACCCAAAGCCGCATCCGTGAAGTGGATGATACTCGACTGTGTGGTCCCAGTCTTCCCATTTAAGCCCATAGCACACTCAACTCTGGGTAGGAGCTGGCTGTGGGTCCAAAAACCCACCTCCGCTGGGATTCTAGCCCACGTCCTCCCAGCCATCAGTCCGCGATGCTTACCACTTTGCCACGGTGGCTGGTTTAACAAGTCCCCATTTTCCCTCTAAGGATAAATCATATCAACTAGCACACTCAGGAGACACAATCACAAATATTTCATTCTCCCTTACACTTTCAGGTTAAGCTTAAACAGTGTTCATAAATCTTCACATATAAAATTCCATTTGTTTCCTTGCATGATTGTGTTGTCATTCTTGCTTGTCGACTTGGCTCTGTTTCTCCATTTGTCTGCTCTGTTATCTGCTGCTGCTTTTTTTCTTCTTTTTTTTCTGACTAAGGAATAACCCTGTGTTCGGTTGTCTGTGTGTGTGTGTTGTGTGTGCCTGTATGTATGTCTTTGTGTCTGTGGTAAACTTGTCATTTTCTCTGGAAATACTTGGTCTGCCAATATCGAATTTGGATTAAGCATAGTGGGGAAAAAATTCATGGTCATACCAATCATAGGTTTTAAGTCTTCTGGATTAAGCTGTATTTCTGGATCATGAACGTTTATTTCATTGAGGATCCAGAGCCAGAAAATCACAATTAATGTTTGGGTTTGAAGATGGCATAACCCTGTTTTTCTTTTCACAATTAAAAGAAAAGAAATATAAAATGTGGAGAACACATATAGTGATACTAACTACTATACACCATCAGCGTGTTTACTGCATATGAATAATTTGAAGTGGACACTAGATAATCTCCTCCAGTCTGTTTCTGTCACGGACTTTGTCATATCAGGTCACAAAGTCATTTTCTTCAGTCTTTCAGTTCAGAAGCCTTCATATCAAAAACATTATACCAAGTCTTGAAACCTGAAGAAGATTGACATTGACTCTTTCTGTGAAGATGTCAGTAAAGTAATTTCTTTCTTTATCAGTGACTGTCCAAATCTAGTCTTCTGGATAATATCAGTCACGTTTAATGCGAAACACTTGATCGCCGTTCTCCTGTTCACACCAGATATGTCACTGACTGTCCTTCAGCCCTTTGGATCAAACAGAAGCTGAGGCAGTCAGAGAGAAGGTGGCGATCCATGCACCTGGTCGTTCACCGCCAAATCTTCACCCAGCAGTGCTCTGTCCTTAAATCTCTCAAGGCAATGCCAAAAGTGAACATTATTGTGCTTGCTTGTCTAAATGTAAATATACCAAGACTCTTTTTTAAGTCACTGATGAGCTTTTTGGCAACACTTAAGTTGATGTCCTTCCTTCAACCATCTCTCTGTCTGATCTTCCTGATAGATTCTTTGAGCTCTTTGATAGAAAATTTCAAATATTCACAGTGAACTGGACTCCACTGACAGATCCTGATGTTCACCCAGATACCTTCAGTAGTGTTCCCTTAACTGTTTTTGAATGAGTCTGAGAACACATTCCATGATTTGCTTGATCAGTACCCACTTATAATAGATGCTGTGGTCTGGATCCTCTGCCTGCCAGTCTATTCAAACTGCTTAAAAGGTCTTCTTCCAGTTATCACAAGGATTGTAAACATCTCTTAGTTTACAGGTTCTTTTCCTGAAGATTTTAAACATGCCTCAATCACACCCCTACTCAAAAAACCTGGTCTTGTACTAAACAAGAGACAAAGCCGTAACGACTCACTTATGCTACATGCTTTATCCAGTATAGAAATCATGAGAGAAAAAAAGAGAATGAGAAATTGTTAAAAAGTGTTCTGTATCATATATATATATATATATATATAGAGAGAGAGAGAGAGAGAGAGATACATAATATCTATATATATATGTATACATACATATATATGTGAATAAGATATATATATATATATATATATATATCTGCACGTGTACAATAATGGAAAAACCCAGTAAAATAATGGGGTGATTTTTAAAAACGGTTTACTTTGTCTGTGGTTGTGGCAAAAATTGCACCAGAAAGTGGGACATTGCTTGGGTTGTAACTTTTACAGCCTAACTTTATCAGAGTAAGCAACACAATGATGATTAAACTTAAAGTGTATTTGATGATAAATAAAACCGTAATCCCGCTGACAGCAAGTTACAGCAAAACACTTTGCAGCCGGAAGATTTTCACACATCCAAAAAAATGATGTTTGTGCATTTCGTTAGTTTCCACTGACACCACCCACATTGTATGGTGCCCTTACATTAGTTACAATAACAGAATTGCTTCAACTGAAATAAAATTAGTATAGAAAGAATCTCCGGGGATCGATCTTCCTGCACACGATTCACTTTTTGGAAACTTGGAGCTGAATACAAGTTCCACTGAAGTTGTTTCAAGCACAGTACGTTCTGCTTCCACTTGTAACTCGCAGAACACATCCTCCTACCTCAGCGATATATCAACGTGGCTGTGTTCCACACTCCAAATCAAAAGTGTATGGGAACAGCGACAGCGTAAACATGACTAAAACCTCATGGCCTTGCAGGCTAAAGCATCAGCTGCACATTGGTTGAATTGTCTCCATCCGACACTGTGAAATGTGCTCGACATCTGCTCAAATTTTCCACATGTTTCTGCCTCTGGTGTTTGGTCTATGCTTGCAGCAAGCAAAGGAAATAATACAATTTTGTTTTTGTTATTTATTACAATAGCTGTGTTTTACTGGACAACAGTTCAGTAAAACAATACATAATGGTGGGTTCTCTCAAAATGCAATCGCTTCTACAGTAACGCACGAACGATCCTATGAGATATCTGCAGTGCATAAAGAAATTAAAAACTTTCTTGTGGTTAAATTGTATGTGCAAATTCTATACGTCATTGTTATTTCGCAAAATTTGACACAGATTCATTATTTTTTGTGTACAGCGAATCATGTCCGTGCAAATCCACTGAAACAAAAAAATTAAATTTTTTAATGCACGTGATATGGAGCATTTTTTATGCGACTTTTTGTCTTTGCAAGCGTAATTGCATGTGTCCTGATAATTAAAAAATATTCTCGACATTACTGTTTGTGTTTCTTGAAAAAATGCGGCCAGCGAACACGGAAAATTCCCGTAATAATTGCATTGCCCGTTGTTTTCGATTCCATGGCAGCGCACCTCGGTAGAACGCTGTCTATATTGCAAGAGGTTGATGTTGATGTAGAAAATGCAAATGATTATTGTTTTCCGATTACACAGTCCAGTTTGCAGAAAGTTCTTAATAGTTGGTTATTTGTGAGTGCGAGTTATTGTAGAGATGAGACTTTGTTTCGATGTTGCGCGTGTCACGATCTCTATGTTTTTATTTATTCGTCAACAGGCGACAAGAATTATATTCATTTTGTAAAGATTAAAGATGAATATTTAGTATGCTTATTTATGAGGAAAAAGAACAGTACCAGCTGTCTTGCCAAGAGAAGAGCTCAGTGGCTACAGTGGGTGTGATTCAGGTCTATTCCAATGACAGTTACCAGTTCCTCAGTATGCGCATTTCTGGTCACGTTAATCTGAAACTGGCTCTGCTCAGTACACTCTACTTCAGTTTTTTGCTTTTTTACGTGATGCATTACTTTTGAGGAGCTATTGATGGAAACGGCTGATCAGCCAAAAAGTGATGGAGCGGTTGAGCAAATCTGTAGTTTAAACTTCTTCATGGAAGAAAATTCTGACATCTAACTCTCCTCATGTGCACTGTTTGCAAGGATGCGTCCAGTAGATGCCATGCTACAAACTTCCTTGAGAAAGAATAGACTGCTTGTGTGAATTCTGTGTCAACATTGATCTGACACTGGAGCTTTTTATGTATTGAGTATAATTTCAAAATGTAATGTTCAAGATGAGAAAGATCAGTTTAAAGCAAATTAAGTCCCCTAGCATAATTACAGAGTAATTTCCCTTTTTTACTATCTGCACCAAAAACGTTTGCAAAAATAAACAAAAAACTTCCATGCTTAGCAAAAGAAGTTCCTGTTTGAACAAAAAATGATAATGACTGCTCTTGTTGTTGTGTCAGAATATCAGATCAAAGTGCCAAGTTTAGAGAATACAAAAAATATAAATATAACAGTAAATGCAGTTTGCATATAATTAGGCTTCATTTTTTATTTTTGTGTGCCCATCCCAGAGGTGCAATATTGTTTTAAACAAGATGACTGGAAAGAACTGAATTTTTCCTATTTTTATGCCTAATTTGGTGTCAACTAAGTATTTGCAGAGAAAATATCAGTGTTAGTTTACCACGGACACACACACACACACACACACACACACACACACACACACAACCGAACACCGGGTTAAAACATAGACTCACTTTGTTTACACAAGTGAGTAAAAAATGGGTGGTGCTGTAGTGTAGCGACACTCTCTCCCTGGGGAGAGCAGCCCAAATTTCACACAGAGAAATCTGTTTTGATAAAAGAAATACAAATACAAACATATGTATGTATATATATATATATATATATATTATATGTGTGTGTGTATTTGTGTGTATGCATATATATATATATATATATATATATATATATATGTATATATATATGTGTGTGTGTGTGTGTGTGTATGTTTGTGCGTATGTGTATGTATAAATGTGTATATTATTATATGTGTGTGAATGTGTACATGTATGCTTATGGTTGTTGATGTTTATACTGCGTATACATCAGAAGTATTACAAAAAGCCTTCTTTTTTTTTCTTTGTATTTTTTATCATCCTCCGATAAGAAATGTGCTCTTTTCTTTCTTTCTATGTGTCCTGTCATCTTCTCCTTCCTTCCTTCTCCTCTTCTTCTTTTTCTCATTAATATTATTACTTCAGCATTTCTCTGTTCTTTTTGTTTGTGTTTTGTTTTTTTCTTTACAGATTGTTATGATCTATACTGTATATATGTTTTTGTTATTGAAAAAAGAAAAGGAAAAATGTCAGGGCCACGTTCTCTGTCTGGTATTTGACCTATGGTCTTACACCACTCCACACTCTCTCCTCCCCTTCATCTCAGATGACATGAAAGTACTGCACCCATACTGTCAATCATTGTCACCTGCTCAAAATTGATGTCTGATTGGATTGATGGACTGGACAAAGCGCCAAGCATTGCTGTCAGTCTCGTCACTGTCGTTATCACCTTCAAGATCAAACCAATCATCAGACAAGACAGATCATCTCTCATTGTTATTACCATTCATAATCACATGCACAGCCTGCAAAGTTGTGAAAATCTGTTGACTGGGACTGTCTTAACTGGATAAAGTTTCAGACATTCTTTTCGCATATGACACAAACCCAATTTTCAAGCGCACTCACGTCCAGTTAGTAAAACATTATTGAGAAGGGGTCCTCCACATAATCTATACTTATTTAATTAGTATGTTTATGATCCAAACACATTAAACTAACCGTTCAGATTCTGATTCTGTTCATGTTCATTGAACCAATCTCTGATGAAAGAAAAATTAGAATAGATACAGGATGTCAGTGGACGTCTTTCGGGCACTATGGAAACATTTTGTGAAGGATGTCAGCTGAATCTTATAGGTACTGAATGGGTTAAATCCAACATTACAGTACTTAAATCCAGCATCACAACATTTAAAATAACTCTTAATATCAGAATACATAATCATGTTACGATACTTTAAAATCTACTCCCAACTCTTAAAGCCAGTCACATACATGTATCAGAATACACTAGAAATGTACATTTTTGACTCACTTGTGTAAACAAAGTGAGTTTATGTTTTAACCCGGTGTTCAGTTGCCTGTGTCTGTGTGTTCGTGGTAAACTTTAACATTGCCATTTTCTCTGCAAATACTTTGTCAGTTAACATCAAATTTGGCTTAAAAATAGGAAAAATTCAGTTTTTTTCCAGTCATCTTGTTTAAAACAATATTGCACCTCTAGGATGGGCACAAAAAAATATAAAAAGAAGCCAAATTATATGCAAACTGAATTTAGAGAGAAAAAAAAAAATATATATATATATATATATATATATATATTTTTTTTTTTTTTTTTTTTTTTTTTTTTCTCTCTAAACTTGGCACTTTGATCTGATATTCTGACACAACAACAAGAGCAGTCATTTTTATCATTTTTTGTTCAAACAGGAACTTCTTTTGCTAAGCATGGAAGTTATATTTATTTTGCATGTCTATGGTACAGATAGTAAAAAAAGGGAAATTAATCTGATCTGTAATTAATGCTAGGGGGCTTAAATTGCTTTAAACTGATCTTTCTCATCTTAAACATTACATTTTGAAGTTATACTCAATACACAAAAAGCTTGTATGTTTTACTCTGTGTACAGGGCTTTCACAATGTTCATACGCCCAAGTGGTCTTTTTCGGAAAATACTAAAATCAATACGAGTGGACTTTATAGATCTATTGGCTGAGCCCTGAAGGTCATGGGCAAAAATCAGTTGCGTACACATACTTATACATATTCAAAGCGTGTGCTCATATTCTTCGCAAACGCGAACGACACCATTTTGTTTCAAGTTGTTGACCTGCCCGTTCAATCCTATATTCAATGGACAATACACGATAACATGTGATGAAAAGTTGGAGAAGGAGACCGTTAAATATTTATTCAGAGAAAAATTTGTGAACGCCTCATCACTTACTGGATTATGCCCCAAACTGCCATAAAAATATCCACAGAATCAGTCGGAATTCACAGTTAAAAATAATAAACCATGAGAGTTGAATTTAATTGATGAAATGTAAAAATTTCCAGTTGACTTTTCTCAAAATGAAGTCCTTTTCACTTCATACGACGTTTAGAAGTACTTGTACTTGGCTCTACATGTTATTAGTTTAACAAAATACTCAATTTTCATATCAACTTTAAAACTATAAAACTAGAATGAACATAAAAGAAATTGCATTGACCATGTCAACTGGGTGTAACTAAACTTGTACATCTATCTAGATCCAGAGAAAACGGCTAAATGTTGCTGTGTGATTGCAGCGGTAGCCACGTCTCCTTTACCACGGACTTTAAAAGAATTTTTATTTGCCCTTAAAGATTTTTTTAATGCCCAAGATACACCAGAATAATATGATTTAAACAGCGTTTTCACTGCGAATACCGCAATCGATTTATCGCCCTTTAGAAAAGCATGTTTAAATGTTTTAGTTTTGAACGTCAGTTAAGGAGCCACGATAGTGTAATGGGTAAAGACAGTTTCTTCTCACCCAGACATGTAGGGTTCAAATCTGCCGTCAGGACTTTTTTCTTTCTTTTTCTTTTAACCCAAAGCTTTATAATAACAAATACAGAACTTTTCTTTTAACCCAAAGCTTTATAATAACAAATACAGAACATATTTTAACAATTACATTTTTTATTAAGTGTATCACAAGTGAGTCTTGAAGGCCTTGCTTCTCTTGTCTTAATTTTAAAGTATAACATTTAAAAACAGTCACCCCCTTTCCCCGTCAACACTCACTGATTGTTTATTTTCTGGGAGACCGTTTAAGAGAGAGTTACTGTAGTCTAAACTAGATAGTATGAAAGAAACAGTTTTTGGGCAGGAGCAGTGGACAGGAAAGAGTGAATGTTGCCTAATCTATGTAATTAACAGATCTGAGTGTGGCACAAATGTTTGACTGAGAAAAACTGTCAAAATTTCCCTCCAAGATTACTTGTAGAGTCCTACCTTGCTGGAATTATTTTATTTAAAAAATCTGACACCCATCCTGTTCCAGAAACACTTAGGAGCCTCTATTATGGTGGCGGGTTGCCAGCTGGTGGAGCTAGACCTCAGCGACAATGCCTTTGGGCCACGAGGTATTGAAGGTTTGGTGGACCTGCTCAAAAGTTCCAGCTGCTATACTCTACGAGAACTGCGACTCAACAACAATGGTCTGGGCATTGGAGGAGGCAAGGTACAGGACCAAAAAATGGTTGTCTAGCAGTGTATTATTATTGGTATCCTGTTTCGGCAGTTGTGTTATTGTTGGTCTTTATTTCTGCTAGTCCATTCTTGTGAGTGAGTGTTTCTGCCATTGTATTCATGTGGGTGTTTGTTTCTTGCAGTGTGTGTGTGTGTGCGTTTCTGGGAGTGTTATCTGTAGGTGTCTTGTTTCTGGCAGAGTATTACTGGTAGTATTATTGTGTTTGTTTCTGAGAGTGTATGATTGAAGATAACTTTACTGGCAAATAAGAGTTTGTTTAACTCATTGGAGATACTGCTCAGAACGATGTGCCGAAGTGTAAGATCTGACGGAACTCCAAATTTTCTTTCATACACTCAGCAGTGTTCAATTAAAGGGAAACTACACAGGCTTCTGAACGGACCAGTTTTGAAAAAATTGAGTTCTTTCCCTTTGACCATTAATCGTGATCTTTCTTGACCGGGTCGAAGGCTGACTTTTACACAACAAAGATGGCGGAGCAGCGAACGTACTCTCTGCATGAGGCGGTCGAACTTGTGACAGAAGAAGGATCAGACATTGAATGTCACCTCCTAGACACTGGTAATGAATTCTCTGATGATTTTTCTGATGATGATGATTTTGAAAGTGATGACAAAACTTTGCTGACTGACCCATACAACGCTGAGACAGAAATCAACAGTGACACAAGTGACGGCCATACTGCAAGACAAGATGACTTGATGACTGTAGATATTGACAATGAGGAACAAGAATACATGTATGAGTGGGTAAAAGACCTGACAGACTTCCCACTGGCTGCACTTTCACTGGGACCCTCGGACTCACTGACTTTCCAGACACACCCCCTCCTGTTTACTTCTACCGACTGATCATTGACAAAGACATCAAACTGTTCAAGACAGAAACAAACTGCTATGCTAGGGAGACACATGCTCAAAAAGAAGCAACAGGACAACTGACACCACGTTCAGTTTTTAGAACTTGGAAGCCAGTGACAGTCAACGAGACATGGGACTGATTAAAAAAAAAAAACGAAAATCACTAACCACTGGTTGACCGATCCTTCTCTGCACACTGAGTTTGCCTCACACCTGCTGAAGCGCGAGCGTTTTCACTCAGTTCTTGCCTTCTTTCAATAACAACTTCATTCCAAGAGGGCAAGATGGATATGACCCATTGTACAAGATTCATCCCTTCTTTGATCAAGTGTTGGAGGTGAGTGTGTTTACAATTTGATATTGTTGCTAATTTATTTCTTGTGTAAATAATGTTGATTTTTACAATTTTTGATTAATAATTTGTATAGATTAGTGTAAAATTATCTTTTTTTGTGTATGCACTTACTAAATCTTGGGGAGTTTGGGGGGGGGGGGTTGTCTGTGCAATGGGTGTGTCTGTGTATTATGCGTGCGCGTGTCTGTGCATGTGTGTTATTTATACTGTCACTCCTGAATTATTATGCATGTGTATATGCTGTTTAATATTATTGATGTTTATTTTAGATTTTTTTTTTTTTGGCCCCTTTTTTTTTTTTTTTTGCAATACATGCAAAAGCTTTTCATCTTTTTTTCTTATGACAGCATTGTATGTTACAGAAATCCAAAACACTTTACATGCCTGAGGAGGAGATCTGCTAGACACAGGAGCAGACATGGGGAGACTGAGGCCAGGCCGTCACTGGCCTGCTAACATTCTACCCACCAAGGAGCAGCAGACTAGGAAAACAGAGAGATAGTGCAAGGTGTGTTACGCCAAACTGAAAGCACAAGGAGCGTCACGTCAAGAGGTGAAAAACGCAAACAAAAAAAAAGCCACCACAATCATGTGCTGTGTAAAGTGCCCCTCTGTGCTGTTCCATGCTTTGAAGTGTTTCACACAGTCAAGGACTACAGCAAGTAATGATTTAGCTGCTGCAGAAATGTGTAAATACTAAATAGGTTTTTTTTTTGTGTGTGTTTTTTCCAAGTGATGGTTTTGTAGCAATAATGAAAACTGCTTCGCCGTCTTCGCCGAATTTTTTTGTCAAATTAAGCAGTCTTCGCCGAAAAAAAAAATCTTCGCCGAAAAAAAAGTCGCATTTTTTATTTTATTATTATTTAAAAAAATAATAAAAAACAAACCCGATCCACATTAGCTTTGCGCCTTTTGCACTTCTGCCGTTGTCAAATCCAAGATGGCGTCGTTCGACGACAACATGGATGAAACGAAATTCAAAACAAAAAGAAAAAAGTATGTGAGTAATTGGAGGAGCGAGTGGCTGCAAAAAGTTGTTTGTGAGCGAAGAGTTGGCGATGTCATTCGGAAAAGAGAGAAGGATCAAGAGTTCGCAGTGTTTTGTGAACCATGCCAAAAAGTGATAGACTTCAAGTTGCGTGGATTCGTCGCCATCAAAGACCACATCATGCGATCAGCTCATCAACAAAATGTCACGGCTTTGAAGGGAAACTCAACCCTTTACGGTAAGTTTGTCATGTGATTCCTGTTTCTAAGATTTGCTTGTCGATTTGTAATCCAAATTATTTAAAATGTGTATATTTATTCTGAAACAAGAGAGTGACTGTGTGCATGCCAGATTACCTCCCTTTCTTTCTATCATGTATCATGATTACCTCCCTTTCTATCGTGTATCATGATTACCTCTCTCTCTCTCTCTCTCTCTCTCTCTCTCTCTCTCTCTCACACAGATCTCCATTGAAGGCATGTTTGTATGCATGAACACTTGTGCTTTTTCATAATATTATGTTTTAGAAAAAAAGTTGTGATGCTGATTTTATTTCTTCACTTGTATTAGTTGTAACTGTAGTGATGCTGAAAATCAACATTTAAACAATCCTTTTTTTATCATTTATGTAAAATATAAAATCTCAAACAGTTTTATACAAGCATTAACAATCACACACATAGCTTGTGTAACACAAACATGCTCATTGAATGACACATTGCCTATGCATGCACTCATACTTTATGTCTGTGTCTGTCTGTCTGTCTCTCTCATGCACACTCATACTTTCTGTCTGTCTGTCTCTGTCTCTCTCTCTCTGTCTGTCTGTCTCTCTCTCTCTCTCTCTCTCTCTCTCTCTCTAAAAATGAATCCTTGACCTCGTTTTTTAGCACCTTCCTTAAAGAAAAATCTTAAATTATTATTACTATTTTTATTTTATTTTTTATAAAATACACACACATGTACACACACACACACACACACACAAACACACATACGCATGCATGCATGCATTTATGCACTTACACACACACACACACACACACACACACACACACACCCACACACACACATCCCTAAAAGCAAAACATTAAATACGTAGAATCATATATCAAGAAATATAACTTTAATGAAATAATAATAAACAGCATTACACATACAATTATAAATCACTGCATAACCACACACTTAATTATAAAAAGCACATAAAAGTTATTGTCAGAAGAGAGAAGAAATAAAGCAACCAGAACTAATTAAACACTGGAAAATTGTGCAGAAAAAAACCTGATTACTGTATCTGGCCCCATTGAATACTGTCCACACAGAACTATTGTTTTCAAATCAGCCTATTTTTTGAGTAGTTATTATGCAGCCATTATGACTGGTCATCTTTGGATGAAGCTTTTTCTTTTTCTTTTTTTTACTAGCTTTGCTTACTGTTTGGTGAATGGCTTTGTGTGGATGGTGACTCACTGAATGAATGCGCATTGACTGATTGAGTTGTGTTGCAAGGATTTTTATTATTATTATTATTATATAATATTAATATATAATATATATTAATATATAATATTGTTATTAATTATTATTTATTTATTATTGTTATTGTTTTTATTTTATTTTTTTTGTTCTTGTTTCTGGAACAGAATACAGAAGACACTTGCCTTCAGAAAGCTCCTCCACTCCATCTCGTTCACAAGTGCTGTCAGGGTTGGAGTCAAAGAACAGAAAACGCAAAATCTCTGTGCCTTCTGCTGACATTCGGGCTTTTTTCACAAAGCCAAAGGCAGCCAAACTGGATTAGTTGTCATAGTTATTTCCTGTGGCCTGCTTTGTGTATACTATATATCCCAACCTTTTTTTTTTAACTACAATTACAAATGATTGTACCTGTGTTACATGTGTGTTTATAGTTTTTAAGACTTTGTGGTTCACCATCCTGGCAAAGACGAGCAACACATGCTACTGCTCCCTCCTCTTACTAAATAGATAGACACAGAAGATTTTTTTTTGTGGCATAACCTCATGCGTGTTTTCAAATGGTGAACTGTGTGACGACTTCTTCCAAAATCATGGCACAACAAAACATTTGATACAAACTATAAAGTATGCACAAAGTATGCACAGTATGAGACTGACCTGTACAAAGAATGTACATACTATGAATTTAATCAAAAGACTTCAATGTAGCATCAAAATAGTTGAAAAGAAATTAGAGTTTTCAGAGAGCAGGACAAATCTGAGTGCATTCTTCGGCAACTATACCTATGTGTGTGAAGGTGCATCAGAGTGAACTGTGGATACTGCTGGTTTATTGTTTTAAGGAAGACTGACTTCATCAATAAGCTGGTGTTTTACATGTGATGTTGGCGGAAGGTTAAACTAACAGGAAGAAGGTTGCTGCAGCATAGATGCAAGGTAAATTGCCTTTGTCCTTTACATTTTTAATTTGTTAATGTGTATGATGCTGGTTGAAATAAGCATGGGTCATTACCTTATATGTTCAATCATTTGTATTTGTTTTATGGCATTATATACTACTGCATATTTACACCTTATTTTAGGACCCTAGTTCTTAAAATTTAAGCAGCTTTTGAGCATTTGTTCTGGTTTGATTTTTTTAGAGCGAAAGGGGGATAACAGTGTTTTTCATACATTTTTATGCCCATATTATTCTTAAAAAAGCTTCAGCTTCAGGGGGCTCCGCCCCATGACCCCCGCCAGGGCGTTGCCCCTGGACCCCACTGGGGGCCTAGTGGCCCCCAGACCCCCGGCAAAAATTTTCTCTTTTTTGGGGGAAACTAGTTTTCATCCCTGTTGTAGGGTTTTGCGTTTTCTGTTTTTCCAGTGTTGTGATCTTTTGTTTATTTTTTTTTAACAGTTTGTTGTGCAACATATGACTTCAAACTGATTCATGATAATCAGGGAACTTTACTGAGTGAAAAAAGCATCTTATTCTTCTGTGTGGATTAGCTGATGGATATGATATCCCTGTGAGTACAGTATACCTGTTTTTCAGTATTTAGTGACATAATTTAAGATATTTTAAAAAATATTTAGCAACATGTAATGAAAAAACTGTTAAAATCTTAAAAGAAGAGATAGTAAACTTTCTAGTGATATATAATTTTTATGACTTTGTCTCTGTGTGAAAATCTGTTGAATTTTTCAAATGTGACCAAAATAGCCTGTCGCAGCAAAGCTACATGAACTATTTAACTACATCTCCATAGATTTAATCAGTGATAGCAGCAACAGAGTCAGGGAGTCTTGTCTTGTTTATGTCTTTTAAAATATGCGTGTCTTTTGAATGAGGTGCTTTTATGATTATCAGAATGAATTTATACAATACTTGCCATATTGAGCATGGAATTGATGTAGACGAGTGCATATGAGCAAGTATATGTGCTTTGTGCATTGTCACATCCTCTCAAAGAGAGCGCGGATTAGAACCCCCAACCCAACCCAGTTCTGACGCCCAAACAACACAACACACTGACTTCAGTAATTACAAGTTAAATATACATATGTATATTTATTCAGTATATTATTATATTTAAAAAAACAACAACAGAAAATGTATATGTTAAGACACTCAATACACTTCAGAGTTAACAACTAACCAAACAAAGAATAATGATACAAAAACAGCCTGTAGAATGTCTCAGTATTCTGAATCCTTTGTCCAGCTAAAGATCCGGTGGGTTTACATCCTGTTCTGTTCAAAGTAAAGACAGCTACATGTCAAAACAGCTAACCTGAGGTCACAACCAGTCCTCAAAATAAAAGTGAAGCACAGACCTCTGGTTACTGTGACAGCAGCACAGCAGTCCACACTTTGTCAATACTCCATACAAAATTTCACAATCCACGCGAACAGAAGAATTGTCAGGTGCTTCGAATTGCCTTCTCACTAACTTGTAAAGCACAATGTTTTTCAATGTTCTGAATTTTATCTGGCTGAAGTTCTGTTGGGTTTACATATTGTTCTGTTAGTAAAGATGACTACATAGCTGTTCTCAAGCAACAAACTCGAGAGTCCAACATGAGCATCATCAAGAAGAAAGAACCTGTAGGGTAAAATCAACCAGTTCACTCCCAAATTCACTGTCAGGATGTGATCTAGAGCACGAAAACATGTTCACCAGTTGAAACTGCAAGCGCCTCAATGGCCATTTGCTCAGCAAAACAGATGTGCACATCGTCAAACAGATGACCCCTCCAAAGACAAACCACGTGATCAGCACAGACCATAAAAAAACCTGATGACCTCTGAAAAGGCTCATATGCACTACACCAGTAGATTTGCTGTAACTGAAAATCCACACAGTCATTTCTCCATTCAGATATGTCCAATCCAAGGATTATGGAATAGTTTCTGTTACTCACACACACAGGGCAGACAATGCATCACAAAACATCCACCATCCCCAGCTCATCCTCCCAGTTCAGTTAGTCTCTCATCATTCTCCAAAAACATTGTAAAACGTTCCATAGCATGTTATGGAAAACCCCTTCAAATGTTTAACTCACTCGCTGCCATTGTCCGCATATGCGGACATCGTCGGAGAAAGCGTTGGATGCCAATGTCCGCATATGCGGACTTGGATTTTAAAAAGTCGTGCTGTCGGAGTGACGCGTCGGATGCGAAAATCAAAAGCAGATGTGATATCTTACGTCACCTCTGGTCAGCTTTTCATTCACACACGCTGCGTGTGTGTCGCGATAAGCTCAACCGCACTTGATAACAAAGCGTGCCCCCTGTCAGCTTTGTAAGTTGTTTGACAAGATGGCGTCACGGCGAAGTGTTCGACATGGTCGGAGAGGTGAAATGTTACTCAGCGTCGAAGATGCTTTGGAAATGATCCAAACTGAAGGTTCTGATGTCGAAGGAGATAATGTTGATTCTTCGGACAGTTAATTTGAACCAGATCCCGATGAACTAGAAACAGATTCGGCCACTGAAGAGAGTGTTTACAATGGAGATGAAAGTGAGGACATTGTGCCAGCAGATGGGACAGACACAGACGACGAAACCACTGAGGAAATGGAAGATTTTGCAAGTGTTTTCACCAGTGATTGGACTGACAATTTTTCCTTTTTCCCTCTAGCACATCCCTTCACTGGCATACCAGGTTTGTCAGCTGACTGGCCAGTCAACACCCAGCCGGTTGAGTTTTTTTCTTTGTTCTTTGATTTTCATTATGTAGAGACAATATTTTTTCTTGCATGAGTGAATTTCAACTTTCTTCACCACCTGTTCATACTTCGTTGCATGCACTAGGTCTTCAGTTCCTCAAATAGTGTTAGAATGTGATGTGGAACATGTTGGTGTACCTTTCTGATGGGTGCAAAAATGCTAAAAAATACACTAAATATGGATACCGTGATCAACATCAAGACGGTGAGTAAATACTTTGATTTTTTGCACACATATGGAACAACATTCCTTGCATACATATACTAAATATCAATTGTCTGGGTATTTATTTGGTTTTTTTTTACAATTTTTTCCCCATCCTATACAAACCCTGGGTTTTCAGGGATTGGCAAGGGCAAAAACTCTTGGCATGGAGTGAGTTAATCAAGGATGATGAATGAGAAAATCCTGAGTTGTGACAATAACCCCCTCAAACAAATTTTAAACTTGAAACACACAAAACTGCACTCAACGAATGACAAGACTTTTTGAACAATATTGACATCCCCTTTCCATATTGGCAGAAGTCCATACAGGGACAAAAGGCATTATAGTGCCAAACTACTGCCCACACTGATACTGCAGGAAAGTCAAAGCCTTGTAAAAATGAAAGCAGTGGATTAAGACAGAAGAAAATTAAGTTCTTTTGGTTCCCATCTCAAAGGAGAAAACTAAATTAACCATTTATTTTAACAGTTGAAATCAAACCTATTGAAAGTAAAGTCAATAATCGTTATCTATTGGTAGTGCAAGTGGTAAGCTATACTGAGGTCACAACCAGCACAGAATAAAAGTGAAGCACAGACCTCTCCCGATCACTGTAACCTCAGCATAGAAGTCCACACACTTTGTCAGTACCCAATATACATGTATATTTATTCAGTATATTATTAATAAAAAAAAAAATAAAAAAAATAAAATTTAAAAACCCTGATATATTGACTAAGTCACTCAATACACTTCAGATTTAACTAACCAAACAAAGAATAATGATACAAAAATGGCTGGTAGAATGTCTCAGTATTCTGAATCCTTTATCTGCCTAATGATCCGGTGGGTTTACATCATGATCTGTTCAAAAGTAAAGACAGCTACATGTCAAACAGCTAACATGAGGTCACAGTCAGCACAGGATAAAAGTGAAGCACAGACCTCTCCTGGTCACTGTGACCACAGGACAGAAGTCCACACTTTGTCAATACTGATAACGGAATTTCACAATCCATGCGAACAGAATGACCGTAAGGTGTTTCCGCTTTGTCAGTACTCCATATCTCTTCTCTGCTATCTTAGCCTGACATCCAAGAGCCCCAGCCTGTCATCACAGTATCCAGTGTTAGTAGACAAAGGGCTATCTACTTTTTGACTCTGTGTGGGGCCAGTGGTCTTGAACCTGATTAGTGCAGTTGTCTTATCAGTGATGGAGCAATAAAAAGGCGGTCACCCACTTCAACAGTGGGATGGGTGGCTGGGTCATAAAACTTGGCACCTTCAACATCTTGCAACAGCTGCCTGGGTGAAGAACCATGTTCGGATGGTTGGGTCACAAAATAAGGATTTTATGCTCAACAGAAACTTAGTGAGACTTGTGTGTTGGTGTGGAAGAGGAATTTTGTTTAATGTCCCGTCACACATATCGGTGATTTTTTTTTGTGTGTTGGTGTGGAAGAGGAATTTTGTTTAATGTCCCGTCGCACATATCGGTGATTGAAGACATTAAAACTTAAAAGTATCAATGTATACATTTGAGCATTATGGTTTAGAAGAGGAGGGGTGTGTGGATGAATGGTGAGTTGGGGAAAACCGGGCATATGAGGGAGGAGGGTGGGTGAAATTTGAAAAAAAAAAAAATCAAAATACAATTACAGGAAATTAATTTAAGGAGTTTGTAAAAGAGAAGTCATTAATTGAACAAGCGAAACAACTGATAATGAATACAAAAAGTCAGAAACATGAACATTCTCAGTCACTTGTGAAGACACACTTTCATGCAGATAAAGCTTCATCAAACCACATTAAAAAAAATTATATGCTGAATAATTAATTGTCAGGTTTCTAAAGTATATATGCACTTGAAATTGGAACAATATTTAGTTCGTAATGAATTAGATATAACTTGTAAGTCTGAAAATTAAACTCAGTATTGGTCTGCAAATGGGACCAAAGTCTGATTGTATGCATCACTTTATGTAATTATTTTCTTATTTATACTTCATTATTAACTATTGATCAGCACAGCTGATCATACTGTTTTGAGTGTGGAGTGTTGTCCTAGAGTAACACGTCCGCCTAGGAAGCGAGAGAATCTGAGCGCATTGGTTCGAATCACACCGGCAGTCGCTAGTATTTTCTCCCCCTACACTACACCTTGAGTGGTAGTCTGGAGGCTAGTCATTAGGATGAGACGATAAACTGAGGTCCCGTGTGCAGCAGGCATTTAGCGCACATAAAAGAACCCACTGCAACAAAAGGGTTGTCCCTGGCAAAATTCTGTAGAAAAAACTGCTTGGATAGGAAAACAAATAAAGTTGCAGACAGGAAAAACCTACCAAAAAATGGGTGGCGCTGTCAGTGTAGTGACATACTACTCCTTGGGAGAGCAGCCTGAATTTCACACAGAGAAATCTGTTCTGACAAAAAGAGTAATACAAATACAATACAAATACCACTTCAAAAGTACAGACATACAGCTGAACTAATGCATGGTCTGTATCAGTGCTGAAACTATAAAAATGTTGAAAGGAAACAACATTCTTACAGAACCATGTCAAAGGTACCCCTGGTAGTGTTGATTTGTTTCTCTCTCTCTCTCTCTCTCTCTCTCTCTCTCTCTCTCTCTCTCTCTCTCTCTCTCACCAAATCCATGTGCCTTCAGATTTCAGATTTAGTTTGTTGGTATCATCCATAAGAGAGAGTGATATTCGGAATTTGTCTGTTTTCTTGTACAATGAATTTAAATTTAAAGATATTGTATTTCTTGATGATATGATTTAAACATCAATTTTGTTTGATGTGACTGTTGATGTGTATGTATAACATTTTAGTATGGCTGTGATGTGCTTGTATACATGTTTATGTACACCCCTTCATGAGGGGCTATAGCCTATAATGAATAAAGCATTCACATTCTCTCTCTCTCTCTCTCTCTCTCTCTCTCTCTCTCTCTCTCATTCTCTCTCATTCAGCTTAAAGTGACTGCAGACATTTGAAATTCGGAAGCACAAAACAGCACAAAATCTTTTACCTGTTTCTTTAATACTATGTGCTGAAGATAATTATTGTCTCCGCCTTTTCTTCAAGCATGTCCACCTGCTGTACAATAATATTACAATGAAAGTCTGGCACTAAGAAATAAGGACAATGCTCTATCACATCAGGTAGATGATCTACCACCAGCAGGTAGCATACACACACACACACACACACACACACACACACACACACACACACACACACACACACACACAACAGTAAAAAGCATGCACACATTAAAAAGAAAAAATAATATGAATTGCGCATGTATACAAACACTTTTAGGCATACTAAAACTATTCATGTAGTGTGCATAAAAGGGTACATGTATATAATGGTGAGATATACACACACTAACACAAATGTACGTACCTCCACCCTCACCCCACACCCCACACCACTGGCGTTGTTTGAAACGATTTTACATTTTGTTATTGAGAACACAAAACATGAACACATTATTTACTGAACAGGAAAAGCACACGCATTTTGTAAGCATACACGTCACTTGTACATATTACTTCGAACCTGATAAAAAAATTTAAAAAAGATTCAGCATAGAAACTCTGCTTTAGATAATCATTTTATGAAAAATCTCTCTCTCTCTCTTTTGATATATATATATATATTTTGGTGTCATATACTGTACCATGTCAAACTGATGCAAACTAGGCCTATTGGTTTGCTCTGCTTGGCCAAATTTCGCGCGGCTAACAGTGAAAAGACGGGCCCACCGCTCTCAGCCAATCAAACGCCTCTAAAAACTATAAGCGCTTAATCATTCCTTTGGCCAAGGCTCTCCACGCCATCTTGTCAGGTTTACGCTCTGTCTCGTCTTACGCTTTTTTCGGCTGTTCAGCGTATCCTTTTGGCCTTATTTTGTTGCATGCGGCTTGTGTTTATTGTATTCTTACATTCTGTGTACTCGATTCGACTCGGCACCCTCGATTCGTTCGATTTTTTCTGCCTCTAAGTCGATCCTGTCTTTCCTTTCTCTGTTGGGGGTCGGATTTTCGCTGGGTGCCTAAGCGCAGGTTCCATGCCTCGTGTGCCATACCACGAAGGCAGGGAATCATGATGCTGGGATTGAGACTCGGTAAGAGACTCTCCCAGGCCCGGAGCTCATGATTCCTCCCGATACGGACTGCGGCGATGCGTCGTTAGACGCTGATCGCGGAGGCGACGTTCGTACCAGTAAAACGGTCATGAAGGGGACCGGGGGGGAAAGAGGTACGAGCGTCGCCTCCCGAGGTGTCCCAGCGCGAGGCAGGGAGAAGGGTGAATGGCAAGTCATCTCCGTGCTGTGGG
This sequence comes from Babylonia areolata, assembly GCF_041734735.1. Lineage (NCBI taxonomy): Eukaryota > Metazoa > Mollusca > Gastropoda > Neogastropoda > Buccinidae > Babylonia > Babylonia areolata. The sequence goes on along the minus strand of NC_134882.1, from coordinate 25,144,037 downwards.
GACTCGCAGCTAGGCACGGACTCCCGAGGGGAGGCCGCGCCCGGCCATTACCCGGGTCCCCACTCGGAGACGGCCCTCGCGTGCCCCATTGTTGTTCCCCCTCCTCCCTTCTCTGTCGACCCCCCTCCCCCACCTCCTTTTGGGGGGGGAGAAAAATTTGGTTCCGGGGGGGGATCTCTACTTTGCCCACCCCGGGCCAAGCCACCCCAGTCTCCCCACGGGAGGGGATTCGGGGCGCGTGGCAACCTGCTCTGCAGGTCTTCCCGCTATCCGGCCGGTCTCCCCTGCTGGGGGAGGCCCGTGCGTGTCAGGCGGTTCCGGGCAGTCAGCCCGCTCGTCTTCGGGTGGGACTGACACCCAGGTCGGACCTGACCTCCCTCCGACTTGGCCAGGTTGTTCCCTTCATGGAGGTCAATGCACCAGTGACCCTTGGGGTTTGGGTCACAGTATGGCTGGTGCCCACGGGTAGTTACCCCCATTCTACCCGTACTGGGGCGCATCTAGGGTGCACACTGGGTTGCCGGGAGCACCAAGGGCCAGCCCCTTGTCTGCTCCCCACCGGACCCAACCCAGCACATCTCACAGGGTGACACACACAGCCCCGACAAGTGGGATCGACTTCTTGTCGGTCAGGTCGAGCTCCTCGACCAATATTGCCACTCTGTCCACAAATCGGGCCTCTGTCAACCCACAGGTGACCACCACGGTCACAACGGCCTCCTTGTCAGGACCGACGGCTGCTCAGGGGCCCTACTCGGCCCGGCGGAGCCGGCAGTCCCCACCTGCCCAGCCCTCGGTCCTACAGTGAGATGAGTGGGTGTTTGTCCCCACACAGCACTCGTGGGTCACTCTTGCATCCAGGGACGCCCTCTCTGAAAAGGTGTGGCACCCACCATCCCAAGCATGGTTGGACCTACGGTCCACACGCTCCCCACCCGCTTCAGGTGTCAAGGACATAACAGTGGCGGCCATGGTCCCGGCTCGGGATCGTCCCAGCTCATCCCGCTGGGCTGACCACAGCTCACAGGACGCCCCAGTGGGTACATCCACTTGGGATGGCACCCAGCAGGGGATGGACTGCGAACAAGAGTGGGAGCCCCTGTCTTCGGATGAGGACGAACAAGCAGATGAGCACTCTTCGCCCACATCCCAGGGGGGACAGATTGAGCCTGTGCCTCCCTAGGGACCAGCCTGAACCAAACTCGGACTTTGCCGAGCTCGAACTGACCCTCCCCAATAGGGCCACGTATGCCGAATCAGTCCCTCAGGCTACTTTGTTACCCTTGACCCTCCTTACGCCATGTGACTCTAACTCCAGAACCACAAGGCAACTCAGAGTGCCAGAAATGGTGCAGGTATGGCTTATTAAGTCAGCCCGCACTGTCAGGGGTGCTGCTTCCATCCCTCCTCCAGGCAGGGAGTCCCTCTCTGCCCCGGGCGCCTTTTCCCCGGGAAAGTTTCTTAAAGATTCCTCCAAGGGAGGGTTGTGGTCCTGGTACACACAGGACCACCCTGCCTACAGCGGAGCAGAGCCCTCCGCACAGGACAGGATGTTGGTCTCACAGCGCACCACCTTCCCCACTTCAGCTAACCTATCCTTTAAAACGTTAGCAGAGTGGGACAAATTGGCCCGCTGCTGCCCCCTCGAGGTTTCCACGGCGTACACCTTCGACACGTTCCTTCACAGGGCCAATGAGCTGTGGGAACAGTGTCCAGTTAATCAGGACAAGGGGTCTCCTTCCTCTGTCCCGCCGGGCCTCTTCACCGACCAGAGGTTACACGCTTTTGGCAATAGGGTAGCATCTGGTCTCACGGCAGCTGCAGATACAGCTACCAGCCTTCACTTCAATACTGTGCTAGCACGGCGTGATGCCATTTTCAGCCTCTCTAACATTCCTGTGGAGGAGAGGGCTGCCCTGCGGTCCATCCCAGCACAGCAGCACTCCCTCTTCGGCCAGTTCCCGCCCCATTTTGTCAGCCACAGGGCAGAGACAAACAGGGAGGTGGCCTCATATTTGGCCCACACCTCTCATGGGCTCCAGGGTTCTATGCCATTGAAGAGACTGGCCACCAGGGCCCCTCCATATACCACGCCGCCTGTCAAGGCAGCGTGTGCCGAATCAGTGGCAGAGGAATAAACCACCTTAGGTCTGTCCAAGCCGACCGGCCATGCCCAAGGCCAGAAGGCAGCACCCCCAATGACTGGGCCCCGATTCAGCACCGCCAGTCGTTCAGCCCCTCCAAGTAGGAAACTTGTCCCGGCATGCACATCAGTGGTGTGCTCTGGGACTCAACGACGGGATTATGTCGGTGCTAGAGTCGGGGTACATGCTGTCTTGGGTGGAGGATCTCCCCCCTCTAAAGATCCACTCCTCCTCCTTAGGTGCCCAGCTCGACGGAGCAGGAGAGCGTCCTAGAAAAAGAGATATCGCACCCACTCCACATGGGGCTATATCTCAACTCTCGGACCCGGGCCCCGGTTTTTACGGCTGGTTGTTGGTGATTCCAAAGGTCTCGGGAGGGTGGAGACCAGTTTTGAACTTGTCCCCCCTCAACAAATTCCTTCCCAAAATCAAATTCAAGATGGACACACAGGCACAGATTCGGGAGACCATCCAACAAGGTGATTGGCCTACCTCTATCGATTTGGAAGATGCTTATTTTCATATACTCATCCATTCGGCATCCCGTCGGTACCTGAGGTTCGTGTGGAGGGACAAGGGGTTCCAGTTCCCGGCCCTCCCATTTGGTCTGTCCCTTGCCCCTTTCCTGTCTACCAAGGTGGTGCGGGAATTGGTGTCCATCGTCCGCTCGGAATCCATTTGTCTCTGTGAGTACCTGGACGACTTGCTTATCCTGGCCCAGTCTCAGGCCCTGTGCCTGAGTCATACGGCCAGACTTCTAGACCTTTGCTCCCAACTGGGCTTCCTCATGGACCAGCAGATATGCGATCTGTCCCCATGTCAGTCCTTCGACTTCTTAGGGATGAGATTCGACATGCGGTCTATGATAGTCTCTCTGGCGCCAGATCACTGGGACCGTCTGGCAGGCCTCCTCAGCCACTGGCGCCACTCCTCCCAAGATACAGTGCAGACACTTTCTTCCCTCTTGGGCATGATGGAGTCCACGGCACCTCTCATTCCCCTGGACAGGGTTCTCAAGCGCCCTCTCCAGAGGGCACTGAGGTTACGCCGGTCCCAGAGCACTCAGCCATGGGATACCCAGATATGTCTGGGCGAGTGTTTCCTCGAGGTGAGATCAGAGTGGTTAATCACCCCCTTTGGACACAGGGGGTGCCCTTAGCCCCACCTACTCTTCAGGTGGCACTCTTCACAGACGCCTCCTCCCTGGGCTGGGGAGCCCACATGGACTCACTCTATGCAGCAGGGACTTGGTCCCCGGAGGAGCGCCTATGCCACATCAATGTTCTGGAACTGGAGGCAGTTCGCAGGACTCTCCTGCACTTCATGGGGGAGGCCACTGGCAAGACCATCCGCTTGTTCACGGACAAGACGACGGTCGCATGTTATGTGAACAAATGGGGGAGCGCACTCGGCAGACCTCTCAATGCGGACTGAGGCTCTCCTCCGTTTGGTGCCACAGCAAGGGCATTGCACTTTCAGCGAGACACTGAGCAGGAAAAACCAACTTCTTGGCAGATGCTCTTAGCAGGTCCAAGAGTGTCATGCGCACAGAGTGCACCCTGGACAAGGACAGCCTTCAGGGGGTGTGGGAACAGCGGTTTCGGCCGATGGTGGACCTTGTTCAACAAGAGACTTCCCACTTCCATGTCTTCGGTTGCCGACCCAGAAGCGTGGGCAGTGGATGCTCTCTCTCTAGATTGGAGCAGTCTGATTGCCTCCGCGTTTCTTCCCTTTCCATTTCTGTCCAAGGTGATACGGAAAGACAGATTGGAACACCCGCAGCTGATCCTCATTGCGCCGAAATGGCCAGCCCAGACCTGGTTTCCGGACCTTCAGTCCCTGACACATGTTCCCACCCCTGGAACTTGAAACCAAATCTCATCTGCTGAGGCAGCCTCGCTCGGGCACTCCGCATTCCAATCCTCAACTGCTCCACCAGCACGCATGGCTGCTGTGCGGTCGGAACTGTCAGCATCACCATTGAAGTCCTCGACCCCTCGGTCGGCCTCTGTGTCGGCTGTGCTGACCCAGGGGTCTGCCTCCTCTGACCTCCTCTCCATAGTCACCAGAGCAAGGAGGCAGGGAACGGAGACTTTGTATGACTTTCGCGGGAAGATATGGTTGCGGTGGTGTACAGCTCAGGGCATTACCCCTACGAACCTTACGAGCATGCAGCTGGCCAACTTTCTGGCTCTCTGCTCCTCGGTTCATCCTGTCTGCTAGTTCTGTGCGAGGGTACAGGTCTGCCTTCTGTACCACAATGCAAACAGCTAGGTGGTTCCGCCTTTGAAGCGGATTGCCTGCTCAGAGAGGTGGCTAGGGGTGCCCCTCTGAAGGAAGCTAGAGACCCCAGAAGAGTGCCCCTCTGGGACTTGTTCCTGGTGCTGGATTTCATTCGAAAACAGCCCTTCCTACCATTGGGGACTATTCCTTTTGACATCCTCACCCTCAAGACCACTTTCCTTCTGTGGCTGCCCACAGGCAGTCGTAGAAGTGAGCTGCATGGGCTTAGTGGAATGCCACAAGATCTGGCCTTCCACAGAGATGGTTCCATCACTATTCGTTTCCTTCCAGAGTTTCTGGCTAAGAACCAAGACCCTGAGGTTCCTTCCCCCTCTCCGAGGGTCAGACCTTTGTCTGATATTCTTGCCCAAGATGATGAGGATAGGCACCTGTCCTGTTCGGTGTCTCAAATATTATTGGGATAGGTCTCACCATAGGCGTTCTTCTCAGAGGTGTCTGCTCATCTCCCTCAATGAGAATTACAAGAAAGACATTGCTGCAGGCACCATTTCCCGCCAGGTTTCCCAAGTCATTCGTAGAGCCTACTCTCATGCACACAGGGATATCAGCTGTCTTCATCCCAGGGCACACGAAGTGCGGGCCATAGCTACTTCGGCTGCTTTCCAGCACTCAGTGCCAACGCAGCATGTCTTGGAGGCAGCCTTCTGGCCGTCTGAGAATCCCTTCATCAACTTCTACCTCAGGAATTTCCGTATGACCAGGGCTGACGGTTCCAAGGGGATTTCCTTTGTCGCGGCTAACACTGCCGTCTCAGTTACAAGGGCTCCCCATATGAACCAGTAGGCGTTGCCCTCCTCCATTTGCTTTAAATTCTGCATCAGTTTGACATGGTACAGTATATGACACCAAAAGGAGGAGTTTGTATTATACTCCATGTTTGGTGTTAAATATACTTACCATGTCAAACTCGAATGCCCGCCCGTCCGTCCCCGCGTCTCCGCCGTGGTTCTCATGGGGCATTTTTGTTCATGGCCACGGAATGATTAAGCGCTTATAGTTTTTAGAGGCGTTTGATTGGCTGAGAGCGGTGGGCCCGTCTTTTCACTGTTAGCCGCGCGAAATTTGGCCAAGCAGAGCAAACCAATAGGCCTAGTTTGCATCAGTTTGACATGGTAAGTATATTTAACACCAAACATGGAGTATAATACAAACTCCTCCTATTTGTGTGTGTGTATGTGTGTTGTGTACTCTCTCTGTATGTGTGTGTATATATATATTATATAAATATATATGTATGTGTGTGTGTTGTATACTTTCTCTCTCTCTCTCTGTAATGTTCAGTGTCAGGTCAGGTCATTAGATCTGCTACTGGTAACCTGTAATCCAGTACAACCTGTTCAGGGTCGGGTTGCCGACGACTAAACCGGCACTCCCACCACTCCCTTCTGGGACTGGTGAGGCGGGTGGCTAGACACCCTTATGGAGATCCATAAAAGGGCGTCGGCTCAGGAGAGCCACCGACGGCCATCTAGCTCCACCGTGCTGTGTGCATGCCACACGCAGTTGGCCCCCGGGGTATGTCTACCCATGTATGCGAAGTCTGGATCCGGCAGAATCTGCGGAAGAAACCTATCGGTTCAACGGAGAGGAAGGCGGTTACAGCAACGCACTGTGGAGTGCAGAGAGCAAGATGAGACACCGAAAGGATATCTTGGTCATCCACTGCATCCGTGCTCATCCTCCAGTCGTCTCGACTTAGTCTTGCCACTGGAAATTGGTGGACCCGGACGAGAGAGTGAGGTCGACGTTGCGCAGCTCCTCTTCACTTTAAACAAACTCATCGCGCAAGTCATCAGTCATCCTAAATGACCTTTCATCCTTCATCATTTCATCATCCCCAAGTCCTGTGGCGACAGGCGAGCGACGAAACGACAGGTGTGGGTACACTGGCAGTCGCAGCCGCAGACCTGCACACAGGCGGCTCAGGCCATAGGGTCGTTCTTCGTCGACAGGAGCAGCGATGGAGCTCGGCAGCCGTCTGAGCGTCTGAGCAGCCCTCTTTAGGAATGCACTGCTCACCTCCCTGGCATGAGGAAGGGGCTAGAAAAGGTGCCCTAAAAATTGCCTGCTCCATATCACCCTGGCCAGCATACCGCGGCTGGCGGGGACCCTACATCAGCGGTCGAAACAAAGAGAAAGAAAAGAAAAAAAACAAGGATCGTTCCTCTCACCATTGGTGCTTGGAACATAAGGACTCTCCTGGACAGAGATAACGCGGACAGACCCCAAAGGAGAACAGCACTAGTTGCATCCGAACTCGCCAGATACAATATCGACATCGCAGCCTTGAGTGAGACTCGGCTTGCAGGCGAAGGCGAGCTCTGTGAACGGGGATCTGGTTACACCTTCTTCTGGAGTGGACGAGGAAGCGAAGAGCGACGTGAGGCTGGTGTTGGTTTTGCAGTAAAAACAGCACTTGTCAGCAAGCTAGCTGGAATCCCAAAGGGAGTCAACGATAGGCTTATAACCATGAAACTCCCACTGGCATCTGGCCAGAAGCACCTCACCATTGTCAGTGCCTACGCCCCAACCATGACCAACCCGGATGAAGTGAAGGCGAAGTTCTACGAGGACCTTCACTCTGTCATTGCTGCCATCCCTAAAGCAGACAAGCTCATCATTCTTGGGGACTTCAATGCTAGAGTTGGCTCTGACTACATCTCCTGGGATGGAGTGATTGGAAAGCACGGTGTGGGCCACTGCAACCCAAATGGATTGCTTTTGCTTCAGACCTGTGCAGAGCACGAACTGCTGATAACCAACACAGTTTTCTGCCTCCCTACCCATAACAGGACATCATGGATGCACCCTCGCTCAAAGCATTGGCATCTCATCGATTATGTCATCGTCGGGAAAAGGGATAGGCAAGATGTACGTGTAACAAAGACCATGTGCGGCACCGAGTGTTGGACAGACCATCGCCTTGTAGTCTCGAAGCTGAATATTCGAATCCAGCCCAAGAGATGCCCCCAAGGCCAGAAGGCTCCAAAACGGCTCAACATCGCTAAGCTGAAAAAACATCACCATCAAACAGTCCTTTGTGGAGCTGCTGGAAGATCGTCTGGAATCCGCCTCTCTGGACAACCATAATGTGGAGTCTGACTGGAGGACCCTGCGTGAGCTGATCTATAGTACAGCTTCAGAGACCCTGGGACCCATGACCAGAAAGCACAAAGACTGGTTTGATGAAAACTCTGATGAAATCAAGCAGCTTCTGGATGAGAAACGCCGTCTGCAGCAAGCCCACCTGAGCAACCCAAAGTCCACATCAAAAAGGATGCGTACAATGCCATCCGCAGGACTGTTCAGCAAAAGTTACGCCAGATGCAGGATAAGTGGCTGAGTGACAAAGCTGATGAGATCCAGGGATATGCTGACAGGCACGATATGAAGAGGTTCTGTGATGCCTTAAAAGAAGTCTACGGCCCCACATCCTCAGGATCATCCCCCCTCCTCAGTGCAGATGGGAATACCTTGATCACCGAGAAGGAGAACATTCTCGAACGATGGGCTGAGCACTTCAACAGTGTCTTAAATCGCCCTTCCTCCATAAATGATGAAGCCATAGACCGTCTCCCACAAGTCCCCACCAACGAAGCACTGGACGATCCACCAACACTTCTTGAGACCCAGAAAGCAATCCGTCTGCTATCCAGTGGCAAAGCACCTGGTTCAGACTCCATACCAGCAGAGGTCTACAAGGATGGAGGCACTGTGCTGACTGAGAAGCTTCATCAGCTGTACTCACTCATGTGGAAAGAAGAGACGATCCCCCAGGATTTCAAAGATGCATCTATCATTCACTTGTACAAGCGAAAGGGGAACCGGCAAGCCTGTGATAACCATCGGGGCATTTCCTTGCTCTCCATCGCAGGCAAGATACTTGCCAGGATCCTACTAAACCGCCTCACAGCACACCTTGACCAAGGTCATTTGCCTGAGAGCCAGTGTGGATTCCGGAAAGAGCGAGGAACCACCGACATGGTGTTTGCTGCAAGGCAGCTACTAGAGAAATGTCAGGAGCAAAATGCTGATCTGTTCTCCACCTATGTCGACCTCACTAAGGCCTTCGACACCGTGAGTAGAGAGGGACTGTGGAAGATCATGGCCAAGTACGGACGCCCTCGGAAATTTATTTCCTTGGTCAGCTAATTCCATGAAGGCATGCAGGCTCGAGTCCAGGACAATGGCGAAACATCTGCTCCTTTTGCTGTCACAAATGGTGTCAAGCAAGGCTGCGTCCTGGCTCCAACGCTGTTCAGCCTCATGTTCTCTGCAATGCTTACTGATGCCTTCAGAGATGGCGATGTTGGAATCGGCCTAAAGTACCGAACAGATGGCAAGCTGTTTAACCTCAGAAGGCTTCAAGCAAAAACGAAGGTCATGACAGACATCATCAGAGACTTTTTGTTTGCTGATGACTGTGCCCTCAACGCTGGATCTGAAGCTGACATGCAACTCAGCGTCGACAAGTTTGCCACTGCCAGCAGGAACTTCGGCCTTACCATCAGCACGAGGAAAACTGAAGTTCTCCATCAGCCAGCCCCAGGGAAACCCTACGTTGAGCCCAACATCACAGTCAACGGTCAGAGACTCAGTGCGGTGGAGCGGTTCACATACCTTGGCAGCACACTGTCATGAAATGCGACCATCGACGATGAAGTGAATGTCAGGATTGCAAGAGTAAGTGCAACTTTTGGTAGACTCAATGCAAATGTCTGGAACAGAAGAGGCATTAGTCTTGAGACCAAGCTAAAGGTCTACAGAGCAGTAGTTCTCCCCACACTACTGTACGGCTGCGAAACTTGGACAGTGTACCAACAACATGCCAAGAAGCTGAACCACTTCCACACAACATGCCTCAGGAAGCTACTGAACATCAAGTGGCAAGACAAGACCCCAGACACAGAGGTGCTCGCAAAAGCCACCCTTCCCAGCATCTTCACCATCCTGATGCAGTCCCAGCTTCGCTGGGCTGGACACGTGGCGCGCATGCCAGACCATCGGCTGCCCAAAAGGCTCTTCTATGGCAAGCTGCAACAAGGGAAGAGATCACACGGAGGTCAGAAGAAGCGCTTCAGAGATACTCTGAAAGTCTCTCTGAAAGCGTTTGATATCAACCCTGACTCCTGTGAGGAATCTGCAGTGGACCGTAACAAATGGCGCGCTGCTGTGCACAAAGGCGCCAAGTTGTGCGAGGCCAACAGGACTGCTGCAGCTGTTGAGAAGAGGCAGGCCAGAAAGTCACGGGCAAACAAGCTCCCTGACAATGATATGCCTGTCTTTGTCTGCCCCAACTGTCAGCGAACATTTCGTGCGCAGATTGGACTATTCAGCCATCTGCGCACTCACAGATAGATTCATGAGCATCCTTCCCCCCACCCCACCACCACCCTCCCCCCATCCCCCATCCCCCATCTGGATGACAAGATGGTCATCATCGATCTCGATGGACACACCACCACCACCACCACCATATATATATATGTATATGGGGGGAGGGGAGGGGGTATCTATATTTAGTATATATGTGTGTGTGTGCAAAATAAAACAGAAGTAAGAAAAGAGAGTAAGTATGTTATGCAATCACAAAGTTGAACAATACCAGTTGAACTTCTCAGTATCTCACTGAAAAATTTGTCTGCTATTTGACATAGTTCTTGGTGGTTGTGTCAGAAAGAAAATTGTTTCACAATAGAAAACCATGGCATTAACTTAATTATGAAACCTATCATTCAAATACTTACTAAGATAAGTCATGTAAAGTTGGTTTCCAAAACATCTGAGCAAAACCTAAACTACATTGAGCTCTACAACAAGACTTCACAAAGCCAGGCATTGAAACCACAGATCTAAAAATAGATCTAGTTGATCAGCAGCATAAAAAGTATGAGGTCTCCACACAGGGCAAACTCAACAATCTGCAGCGCCACACATTATCCATTCAGTTAGTCCCTCATCATTCTCCAAAAATATCTCACACCCCAAAAAGACAACATCACAGGAAAATTGCATCACACAAAACATTGTAAAACACTGCCATGGCGTGTCATGGAAAACCCCATCAAATGTTAATCAAGGATGAAAATAGAGAAGTCATGAGTTGTGACATGCATGACCACGAGTGTGTGTTTATACTTGTTACATGTGTGTGTGTGTATTGGTACCCTGTTTGTGTTTATGTGCATGTATGTGTGTGTGAACAAACATGCTGTATTCTTGTATTTGATGAATCTTTAAATTTGTGTGTGTGTTTTGACAGATGCTGTCTGAATGTCTGTCAGAGTGTCACAAAAGTAGTGTGGCAGCTGGCACCCCATTGGCACTCAGGGTGTTTGTGTCGGGGAGAAATCGCTTGGAGAACGATGGAGCTACTGCCCTTGCTGCTGCTTTTAAGGTATGCATGTGTTCAGTTCACTGTTCAGGGTCCGTTCATGTGCAGATTGTATGCATGAATGTGTGTGCAGAGATTAGCTGGATTGTACTTTGTAGGTCTTTGGTCAAACTCATCCTCTTCATTGTAGATGATCATAGGGTCAGACTGAAGGTCCTATACATGACATGATTTTAACTTTTTTTATGCGTTTGTTCTAGAAATTTTTAGAATGTCCCAGATACCTACTTGGATGAAAATGCAGTGTCTTTTCCATTTTGAAAGCATCGGGGACGGACATTTATGCATTATGGGAAGCCCTGTGTTGGTTTTGCAGGTGATGGGCACACTCGAGGAGCTGGCCATGCCTCAGAATGGAATCAACTTGCCGGGCATCACAGCCCTTGTGGAAGCCATTGCTGTGAACACCAGACTACGAGTGCTCAACCTCAACGACAACACTTTCACTGAGGCTGGAGGTGTGGAAATGTCTAAGGTCAGTGGTGGTGTAGTTGTGGCTGTCTTGGCAGATCCTCTGTGTAGGTGTCAATGTTTGTGGGGAAATGTGCAGTTGTCTACTTTTTGTCAAGTTGAAGTGTTACATGACTCAGTGTCAAAAGGTGTGCAAACTGACAGTGACCCTTCTAAAATGAAAATAAAAAATGTTTATGAAATGACTTGTGTGTTTTTCTTTGTGGAATGGGTATGAAATTGAATAAAGATATATCACAAATAAATTCAAAGCGCTTCCTAAGTGTGTGTCTGATTTGTGTCAATAAATGTATAATTTTTGTGTCTATTTCCGGCAATGAAAAACGGACACCAAGACACCAGCATATGTTGGTGAAAGTTATAGTGAATGCGACACAAGTAAACAGGATAAAAATGATCGATTATGCTTGTTAAACCTTTATTTCACACAGATAATACCATAAGGGACCTCAGCATACATGCATTTGCGTAAAATCGCTCGCTAAAGTTTAACCTTTCGGACGTCATTCGTGTCGCAACTGTGTCGGTACAGGTTCACACAATTATTATCTCGTGAATATCGGTCAAAACTGAACAGAAATGGGATTATTTCCTTTGGGTATGTCGCAAAATAACACTGCAAACTGCAAATTTTTGAAAGGCAACGGATTATTTATTTTTTAACAGTTTTGTCCACCAGTTCCGTTTTGTCGTCATATCTGACGTTCAACTATCAAAGGAATATTTTGCTTGTTATAAAAAATATTCATATTTCTGTTTCTTCACGACATCCGGAACATCGCAACACACATCTGTTCTACTTCCAGTCAATGAAAACGGCGCGGAACGAAAGTTGTTGCAGTTGAAAGTTTGTCGTCATTTTATCGGTCTTTCTGACGTTCAACAAGATCTTACGTTCGACAAGAAATCAGGTATGGTTTGACGTGTTTATTGTTCTAAGTTTGCGTTATTCTGTTTCCTTCTTCTTTTCGATTAAAAAGAAAGTTAGTCGAAGTTTGTTGCACATTGCTTTCTGTGATACATTGGCCCTTTGTGGGTTGAAAGTCTTTGTTAGTCCTTCACATTGCGACACGTGGTTGTGTGTCATCCTGACGACCGACCAAAAATGTTTGTCGTAACAGTGATGTTCAACTGTAATCCGTGATTATTAGCTGCAGTCTTTTAATTCTCATCCGATTTGGCGCAATAATGAGTTTGCATCATAATATTTCGAAAATAACTTTAAAAGACTTAACTGGGAATGGAAATGTTATTTTTTGGTCACATTTTATTTTAAGAAGAAAAAGTTTTCATGCAGCCCATCAGTTACTTTGTTTAGATTTTATTTGTCATAACACCTAGACTTTTTTTTTAAGTACATGCTTGATTTACTATTGGTGGTGGTGGTGGTGTGTCCATCGAGATCGATGATGACCATCGTTGTCATCCAGATGGGGGATGGGGGGAGGGTGGTGGTGGGGTGGGGGGAAGGATGCTCATGAATCTATCTGTGAGTGCGCAGATGGCTGAATAGTCCACTCTGCGCACGAAATGTTCGCTGACAGTTGGGGCAGACAAAGACAGGCATATCATTGTCAGGGAGCTTGTTTGCCCGTGACTTTCTGGCCTGCCTCTTCTCAACAGCTGCAGCAGTCCTGTTGGCCTCGCACAACTTGGCGCCTTTGTGCACAGCAGCGCGCCATTTGTCACGGTCCACTGCAGATTCCTCCCAGGAGTCAGGGTTGATATCAAACGCTTTCAGAGAGACTTTCAGAGTATCTCTGAAGCGCTTCTTCTGACCTCCGTGTGATCTCTTCCCTTGTTGCAGCTCGCCATAGAAGAGCCTTTTGGGCAGCCGATGGTCTGGCATGCGCGCCACGTGTCCAGCCCAGCGAAGCTGGGACTGCATCAGTATGGTGAAGATGCTGGGAAGGGTGGCTTTTGCGAGCACCTCTGTGTCAGGGGTCTTGTCTTGCCACTTGATGTTCAGTAGCTTCCTGAGGCATGTTGTGTGGAAGTGGTTCAGCTTCTTGGCATGTTGTTGGTACACTGTCCAAGTTTCGCAGCCGTACAGTAGTGTGGGGAGAACTACTGCTCTGTAGACCTTTAGCTTGGTCTCAAGACTAATGCCTCTTCTGTTCCAGACATTTGCATTGAGTCTACCAAAAGCTGCGCTTGCTCTTGCAATCCGGACGTTCACTTCATCGTCGATTGTCACATTTCGTGACAGTGTGAGGCCAAGGTATGTGAACCGCTCCACCGCACTGAGTCTCTGACCGTTGACTGTGATGTTGGGCTCAACGTAGGGTTTCCCTGGGGCTGGCTGATGGAGAACTTCAGTTTTCCTCGTGCTGATGGTAAGGCCGAAGTTCCTGCTGGCAGTGGCAAACTTGTCGACGCTGAGTTGCATGTCAGCTTCAGATCCAGCGTTGAGGGCACAATCATCAGCAAACAAAAAGTCTCTGATGATGTCTGTCATGACCTTCGTTTTTGCTTGAAGCCTTCTGAGGTTAAACAGCTTGCCATCTGTTCGGTACTTTAGGCCGATTCCAACATCGCCATCTCTGAAGGCATCAGTAAGCATTGCAGAGAACATGAGGCTGAATAGCGTTGGAGCCAGGACGCAGCCTTGCTTGACACCATTTGTGACAGCAAAAGGAGCAGATCTTTCACCATTGTCCTGGACTCGAGCCTGCATGCCTTCATGGAATTGGCTGACCAAGGAAATAAATTTCCGAGGGCATCCGTACTTAGCCATGATCTTCCACAGTCCCTCTCTACTCACGGTGTCGAAAGCCTTAGTGAGGTCGACATAGGTGGAGAACAGATCAGCATTTTGCTCCTGACATTTCTCTTGCAGCTGCCTTGCAGCAAACACCATGTCAGTGGTTCCGCGCTCTTTCCGGAAACCACATTGGCTCTCAGGCAAATGACCTTGGTCAAGGTGTGCTGTGAGGCGGTTAAGTAGGATCCTGGCAAGTATCTTGCCTGCGATGGAGAGCAAGGAAATGCCCCGATGGTTATCACAGGCTTGCCGGTTCCCCTTTCGCTTGTACAAGTGAATGATAGATGCATCTTTGAAATCCTGGGGATCGTCTCTTCTTTCCACATGAGTGAGTACAGCTGATGAAGCTTCTCAGTCAGCACAGTGCCTCCATCCTTGTAGACCTCTGCTGGTATGGAGTCTGAGCCAGGTGCTTTGCCACTGGATAGCAGACGGATTGCTTTCTGGGTCTCAAGAAGTGTTGGCGGATCGTCCAGTGCTTCGTTGGTGGGGACTTGTGGGAGACGGTCTGTGGCTTCATCATTTATGGAGGAAGGGCGATTTAAGACACTGTTGAAGTGCTCAGCCCATCGTTCGAGAATGTTCTCCTTCTCGGTGATCAAGGTATTCCCATCTGCACTGAGGAGGGGGGATGATCCTGAGGATGTGGGGCCGTAGACTTCTTTTAAGGCATCATAGAACCTCTTCATATCGTGCCTGTCAGCATATCCCTGGATCTCATTTACTGTTTTACTGTTAGTATGGAATGAAGTACATCATACCAGAAGCTTAAAGATGATTTGATCATTTATGACATGGTGCAGTTAATAATTGTTTATTAGAATATGACAGTTCCCAACCATTCCCCTTAAAGTAAAAATTCATGACTAATCCTGTGCTCTTCACAACTGAGTCCATTTTTTTCCCATGCATATGATATGGGCAAAATAGGATGGTGATGTTTTGTCCACTCTTCATCTATTTCTTCATTATTCAACTGATTTTTTTATTAAATTTAGGTGTGCATTTGGCCATGTTTTCAGAACACAAGCAACATGACTAGAACTCGTAAGGATCGTACCACTGTTACCAGTCCAACATCAGACAGGAGGCTGACCAATGCAGAAAGATGTCGGCTGTACAGGGAGAAGATGGCGAGAGACCCTGTCCTTCTGAAGAAAATGAGGGACGATGACAAGGCACGAGCAAAAAGAAACCGTGAAAAGCTCCAAACCCCTGAGCAGATTGAACGGCAGGGACAGTTACGACAGCGTCATAAGCGATATGAGTAAGTTTTTTTTCAATGTTTATTGGAATGGCAAATGATCTTTATCTCCCTGAAAAAAAATTTGTTTTTTGGTTTGTGTGTGAAAGAAAGGTAAGTTCTAACTATTGGTGGTTTTTATTATTAGTGTTGTATTTTAATGGAATCTGGGCACGTCCAAATACTTTTTTTTTTTTTGGGGGGGGGGGGGGGGGGGCATAGTCACTGGCAAATCTTGAGGCAGCAATCTGATATTTGTAATGTATTGATTTGATCACTGCTTTCGCAGTTTTCATTTTCTGAATTCAGAATATTTACCATTACCAGACTTTTTTCACTTATATAATGGCCACTGGACTGTTTTTATTTTCAGAGAAAGAAAAAAACAGAAGGCTGTGGCAGAGCAGGCCAGCGGGATGTCACGCCCCAAAACAAGGCTGGACAAGGAGAAGCTGGCCAAGAAACGTGACGCAAATACGCTGGCAGTGAGGAAGCATAGGGCCAGTTGGACAGCACAAAAACGTAGACGTGTTAATGAGAAACGAATGGCTCGTTACTACGCGCTAAAAGAAGCTACAAAAGTTGATGAACTTGTAACAAGGCAAAGTCCTGAAGTTGTTTCACCAACAGGATGTCCCTTTTCCAACCAGGAAACATTCAAGAGGGCAGTGCGCCGTGTTCGCGCTAAGATTCCAGAAACAGGCAGAAAATTTGCGCATCTCTTAAAGGGCCTCATAAAACATGCAGACAAAGAAACCAGTCACGCCTTAAAAGAAATCCATGTGACTGCAAACACACCAGAAAAAAATGAGAAGTCAGCAAGAAGTTTGGAAGAACACCTGAACTGTATTAAAGACAAACGCGACATAAACACACTTCGACATAAACGTGGTCTTGCTGAAGCCTTCAAGGACTGCGATGTTGGAATCAGCACATACATGTCAAATCAGAGTAGTCAAACTACATCACCATACAAAAAAAGAAAAATGGACCAAATGCAGACAGACATTAGGGACTTTTTTCACAAGAACTCAGTTGAAAATCCTTGTAAAACTTCTTCAAAAAAACAACTGATGAAACCTGTGAGGGAACTGCACAAAGAGTTCGTGCAAACTTCAAAATCACAAGTGTCACTGAGGTCCTTCCAGAGACACAAGCCGAAGGACATTTCTTCAGTCACCAGACTGAGATTTAGACAATGTTTATGTGAACTCTGTCTGAACCCAAAAATGAAACTGAGAGACTGAAGTTAATGTTTGTAAAAAAGGGTGAGGATGTGAGTGTGAGAAGTTTGCTGAATGAAAGTCTGTGTGATTTTGAGGATGCACCAAGTCGCTGTGTGTAGACAGGGAAATGCCCTCAGTGTGGCATTCACAGAACTGACAAGCAGCTCAAAGAATGTCTTGGAGAGAACATGACTAAGCAGATCGGTTGGTCGAAATGGGAGCGTGTTTGTGTGGGTGCATCAGTGTGTGTGGAAAAAGTTAAAAAAATATGGAACAATGGATGAATGTGTGAATGAGCTGTTGCAGGAGCTGGGCCAATTGTCGAGACACATTTTAATGCCGAATGGCAGCGCAAGCAAATACAAGTGCTGAAGGCTAAATTGCCAGAGGGGTGGGTCATGTTGACCTGTGACTTTGCCGAAAATTTCCTCTGTAGGTTCCAGGATGAGCCTCAGATTGCTCATTGGGGGATACAAGCAGGTCACAGTGTTTCCTGTAGTGGCATTTTGGAGATGTGGATGTGGGGAGTTGAGGCGGGACTCAATGGTGTTTTTGAGCAACGACTTGTGTCATGACGCACACTTCACACAGCTATGTGCAGCAGTCTCTCCAGTACCTGTCCAATCTCCTGGACTTGAAAAAGGTGGTATTGGTAAGTGATGGGTGTGCTGCACAGTTCAAGTCCAAATTACCTTTTTTCTTTTTGACCCAGACAGAAATTCCTGGGTCAGAATTCTCAGTGGAAAAGGTATTCTTTGGCTCTCGTCATGGGAAAAATGACTGTGACTGGTGTGGAGGTGCAGTGAAGAGATCAGTCACGAGAGATGTTGCAAGCGGAAGAGTGACCATACGGAATGCTCAGGACATGTATGAGCATTGTTGCAGGACTCTGTCCACATCACTTGATGCAGACAACTGCCAACATAAAGTCCAGAATTTTTTTCTAGTGGATGAGACGCAGATTGACAGAAGGATCAAGTCCTCAATGTTCACAACTGTCCCTGGATCTCGGAAAATCCACCACCTGAGAGTGCTGACAACAGGTGTTCTTGCTACAAGACAGCTGTCTTGTTTTTGCAGTGGTTGCATGGCAGAACAGTATGACCAGTGTCAGTCACCCAATCATGTGGACAAATGGGACATTGTAAAAATGAAATACTCAGGTTCTCTACCTTCTGGCAGTGGTTCCTCACAAAAGGACGGTTTGAAAAGACCGGTCAGCAAACCCTCAGAGTCAGATTCTGTTGACACTGATGTGGAATTGCCATCAGATTTCTGTGCTGAGCATCAAAGCCCTGTGGTCTCACAGTCAGAGTCAGAAGGGACTGACAGTGACAGAGTAGCTGTGTCCGAAAAGGGTTCAGAATCAGAAGATGAAGGGCTTCACAGTGAGCCCACAACAGAAAGGAAGATCTTTTTCAGCCATGTTTTGGAAGAACTCCAAAGGTGCAGTTCCTTTGAAGAAGTTCAGCTTCTCGCAGAGCAAAAGAAGGAGATGATTGAAAGGTTTTGTCTTCCAGTTCCAAGCATCTCCAATCCTGTTGGGTCCACAACTGATAGACAAACATGGTTGCTGTTGGAACCTGAGGTAAGGCACAGATGCTTTCCACTTTGTGTTGAAGGAGATGGCAGTTGTTTTTTTCGGTCACTGAGTCTTCTGCTGTTCGGTGATGAAAAGCATCATGTGGAGATGCGTTGCAGGATTATTTTGGAGATGGCAGGCAATCCAAAATTGTTCCTTGATGGCAGATCATGGTGTGGTCCTCATGATAGGGTGTCTCCTGAGGAAATAATACTTGTGAAAGCAACGTCCGTGTCTTCAAGCCCTTCCCTTGAGACTGCATTTCAAGAAGAGGTGATGGCTGTTTAACAGCCAGGCACATTTGCAGGTCTGTGGGAGTTATTTGCAGCATGTCAGGTGACAAAATGTGCATTGCAATCAGTTCACCCATCTGTTGGGTATCCGCTCTACAGGCTGCATTGCAATCGCATTATGAGACCACACAGTGCACACACTGACCACAAGTTGTTCATCATGTGGTCATCCACTCATGATGATGGGACCAGTGGTGACAACTGGCTACCCAATCATTTTGTGCCTTTGGTGTTGAGATCACCAAATGAGACCTTTCCCAAAAGGCATGTTTTCTATGAAATCCAATGGCACGGCAGCGCATACGTTGGGGAAGTGCTTGAAACAGATGAGCTGCTACAGCTTTGCTGTGTGAGGTACCTGGAGTCCTCAAAGAAAGATGGTCAGAAAGTATATTTCTGGATTCATGATCCAGAAGTGTCTTGGGAACCTGTCAGTGCCATTCAGCATGAGGTGAGACTCCAGTTGGTGGAAAACCTGTCCAACCAGCGCACACAGTATTTCACTGCCTCCAGATAGATGGTCCTCAGCCTTTTCATTTTCTTTCTCTTTTGCTTTTTCATTTTCATCTGTGTGTGTGTGTTTACTTGAAACAATTACATGTTGAGGGGTGATCAAACTGTGTGACGTTTGGGTATACATTGCGTATATTTTTCTAGAATTTTTGCATGATCCTTGGAACATGTTGTTTGTTTGAATTGCACCACACTAGGTGTTCAGTTGTACTGCAGTGAAATAACTGAAATGTGTATTGAATGTGTGATTTATTTTAATCAGATCTTTGTGGGGATTGAGGATGTTCATAACTTTGTATACCATCTTGGGTTACATGGTGTGGAGTTCTTCACATCTGTAGATTTCAGTTTTTAAGGTGTAGATACGGATAAGATGAATCACAAGGTGATTCTGTAAGCTTGTTTTTTATGAGTCCTGAATCATATTTTTGTGGAGAACAATAACTTTATCAGCTGTTGCACAATGCTCAGTCAGCTGCATCCTTCGTGTAATACTGACATCCAACATATGTATGAATTGTTGTCAGTGCTGGAGAAAAATAAAACAAAATGAAATCTGATTCTTTCAGTGTGATTTGCCTTTATATTGTTAAGTTCCTTATACATACAGAAAAAGTGGGAGTTTTCTGTCATGTCAAAAAAAAAAAAAAAAAATTTAAGATGGTGTTGGTCGGACATCAGGTATTACTACAGAAATCGGGTCCAATATCATAATTGAAGAAATATTCAAAAACATTTTTCAATGCAAGAAATACATACATGAATGTACATTTCTTGTAAAACTGTATGAGTACCAATTTTGAATTCTATAAAATAGAAAATAAGCAATTTATGTGGTAATACCTGACATCCGAACATCTGCACATTCCAGTCTTCAAAGCTCATTTTCTCATAAACTATGAAAATGATTATCTTATGCATTTGGGTATGCTTAGCAAACATACAGGGCATTCTAAAAATGTATATATTATCACATTTTGTCATACTTGGTATTCCCATTGCTCTGTCCTCTTTGCATCAACACCTTTTGGCACTTAGTCACATACATGTTCTGTGATGCTGTCTGAAGATTTTGAGACATAGACTTATCAGCACTTTCTTCAGCTGGTTAAATTTTGTCATGTAAATAGGTCAGTGTACATGCACTGACTACATTACAGTGACTACTGTTCAAAACTTAGTGTTTATCGTACTGTTTTCGACTATTCACACAAATGCTGTGCTGCATCAGATCTATGTTATCTATATTTATAAACACTTTGATTACCTGGAAAGTTATTGGAATCATGTTGTTTAATAGCTATCAACAGCTTATCAGGAGATTGTTTGAAATAAGCAAGATGTGATGACCTTGACCAGCAAATCTATAATTACACCTGAAAGATTTCTCCAACGTCTAACAACAAGATGTATTTAATTAGGGCATAGTGACAGGATATAATCATGTTATTATAATTACTGAAACGTGTATTTCACAATGTAGGAAATACAATCAGATAAATTCAATAGTTCTCCTCCCATCAAATATTACATTTGCAATGATACTAACAGCATTAAAAAGGATGTTTAAATCACAGTGCTCAAAACTTTCACAACATGTAAATCAGCTTTCACTCGTCAGCCAAGGTCCCTTTCTTTCTTCCAAACAGTGCTCTGCTAACTGACTTGAACTGTAAACGACTGACCCAACAATATACTTGCTTGATCAAAAATACGACTGGCTGGCACAATCGTACAACTCAAGTGACCAGTCCATATCCATTTAAATCACAGCACTAAGCAGGTAGCTGCCTGCTTGCATCAGGACATCATGCCACATCAAAGGAATTTTGATAGAAAGGCTGTTGCAGAGACTTATGGTTCCAAATAGGGGTTAGGGTGGGGCAGTTGAGGGTTAGTTTATTCATCACTCTCAAAGACAAAAAGGGCAGTGGAAAAGGAGGGATTTAAGGAATTTAGAGGTGGAGGATGGTTTATTGAGATGAAAATCCCACTTGCATGTCATCGCAGTGTGGTTACAAGAGTTAAAAATACATAATGTGCACTCTGTGATGCCAAATAAAGAATTTTGATCATGTTTCAGCTTGACAGGAAAACAAAAACTTCAAGCTGGCTTCTCAGAGACTGAGTTTGTAAAAATCCTTCTCGACAAATTGGATAGTCTATTTCCAACTGGACAATGTCTAGTCCTTGTGACAGTTCCTGCCACATGTACACAATGATGTGCACTGCAAGTTGGCCTTGTAAGTTGTGGCATTTGCTCATTCCCTCCCGAAACCTGGAGGGGGTCAGGCTGGTGTTCTCCTGACCCACTCCCGGGAGGGTCACTACCTTGTCGTGGTCGGGAGGCTCAGTGGCCAGTGATCGAGCGAGCTATGTCGGCGGGGGCATCAGTGCTTCTTGGGGTTTGGTGCTCTGATCCCAGGTCTTAATTGACAGCCTACATAGCCATCGTAGCTGTCAGGGCTGAATAAGTGGTGGTTTTGTACTGATGCCCCTGATAGGGCTTCCCATGCCGAACAGGTCGTGAGTGAGGCCCAAACTAAACGTGACCCACTGTCCCTTTCGCTATTCTTTGTTCTTCTTTTTACCGCCTCTTTTCTGTCCTCAGCTCCCCATCAAGCCTTCTTTTCCACATTCTTTTTTTCTCTGCGGCCTTCTTTAGGCCCGCCGTGTTTGCCGTGCGGCGCGACCTGTGATGGAGGGGAATGAGATCCTGGGGATTGAGAGAGCACGCTGCTCTCAACACATCCCTTTGGCTCGGACCTCTCCTAAGACAGGCGGCACACATTGGCCCGTGTGTGTCAATTGGCTACCCCTTCGTGGGGCTGGGTCAAGACTGGCAGTTTAGTGGCTGACGAAGGTAACCCCCGTAGTGCTCGGCTCTCTGTCCCCAGGAGCTGGGCATGATCGGGGGGGAGCACGTTGGAGCTGGGCTGCTGGTTGTATATCCCTCCCGAAACCTGGAAGGGGTCAAGCTGGTGTTCCCTTGACCCTGGCCCCTAAGTTGGACCCCATGGTGGGTGGGTAAGGGAGGGATGAATTCACATTTTTTTTTCAACATGAATCCTAAACAAACACACACCCCCAAACTCGGAAAAAGACGACGACAGGGAACGGACGACTCAGACTCTGAGTCGGAGGTCGTTGAGACCTCTGGTTTTTGGCCATCGTGGCTGGTGATGGAGGGCGCTGATGACGACAAGCCCTTGTCGGCTCTCAGCCCCTTCGCTGTCCAGAAGGGCTTTCAGTGTCTGGCAGGATCGCTCAGATCCATCAAGAGGCTGAGGAGCGGAGCGTTTTTAGTGCAGACGGAATCCAAAAGGCAGACACAGCTCCTTCTCAAGGCGACCACTTTCGTGGATAGGGCGGTGAAGATTTCCCCTCACAAAGGTCTCAACTGCTCAAAGGGGGTCATCAGATGCCCGGAGTTGAAAGGTGTGTCTGAGGCCGAGATCAAGAGCGAGCTGTCCTCTCAGGGAGTGACCGATGTGTACAGGGTGACGGTGAGGAAGGGGTCGGACAGAGTCCCGACCAACACTTTCTTCCTCACCTTCTGCTGCCCGGATGTCCCCAAGGACATTCGGGTCGGATACCTGCTAGTTAATGTCAGCCTGTACGTACCGTCCCCTCTGAGATGCTTTAAGTGTCAGAAATTCGGACACGTGAGAGACCGATGTAAGGAGGAAGAGGCGTGTGGCACCTGTTCGAAGGCGGCGCACCAGGGCGATTGCGTCAGTGCAGCCCTGTGTGCGAACTGCGGAGGTGGCCACCCGTCCTCATCGAAGGACTGCCCCGCCTGGAAGAAAGAAAAACAAATCCAGAAAGTCAAGACAGAACAGAAAATTTCCTTCTTTGAGGCAAGGAAACAGGTGGAGGCCGCGTCGCCTAAGGCGTCGTATGCCTCTGTCGTCAGATCCAGGACGGTGGACGTCGCGGTCCAGACGACGTCCACAGGAACGCAGACGGACGACTTAACCGCCTCGTCGGAACCGTTGGCCTTGGGTGGAGACGCTGTGTCCACCCCTTCCCATCCTGCGTGGCAGTCCTCAGGGGCTGCTGGGCAGGAGAGAAAAGCCTCGGGCGGAGGCACGTTGTCCGCCTCCCGCCCCACCCCACCCCCCGGCCCCCCTCGCCCCGCCTCTCGTCTGCCTGGCCCTCGGGCTGGCGGAAGTGGCCGGAAGCCCCCCGTACCTCCAAAACTCAAGGAGGGGAGGGTTGCAGCCACGGCGGGATCGGGAGGGGCCGAGGTGGTGGATATTCCGACCCGGTCGAATCCGAAAAATTTATGTCAATAAACAAATACTCCATCCTGGCGGACCTTGAGCCACCGCAAGTGGAGGAGCAGGGGGTAGCGATGGAATAGGCTGCTGCTTTTTTTTTTTTTTTTTTTTTTTAAACCTTTTTAATGGCAGTGATCCACTGGAATATCCGGGGATTCTATGCCAACTTCCAGGAACTCCAGCTGCTTTGTCGTGCTTTGAAACCTTCAGTGCTGGCACTGCAGGAGACTCTGCAAAGAGATGGCAAGGTTTTATCTCTCTCTGGTTTTAACTCCGTTTTTAAACCCGCTCAACCGAAGCAAGAGGGGTTGACAGGAGGTGTCGCTCTTTTTATTCGAAAGTCCCTTTTATACAGTACAGTTCTTTTAAGCACCCCTTTACAGGCGGTGGCAGTCAGAGTCACGCTCGAGAAAACCATCACTGTCTGCTCTCTCTACCTTCCCCCTTCCGTCCGTGTTCTGAGGCAGGACCTCATGAACCTGGTCGACCAGCTCCCACGTCCGTTTTTACTGTTGGGCGACTTCAACGGACACTCCCCGCTCTGGGGAAGTGAGATGACATCAGCCCGAGGTCTTGTCTTAGAAAACCTTCTCTCTGACATGGACTTGTGCTGTTTTAACGACAAGTCTCCCACTTACCTGCATCTGTCCTCTGGAAAGCTCTCGTGTTTAGATCTGTCGGTCTGCGATCCATCGTTGGTCCTGGACTACGAATGGAAAGTGCACGACGATCTGCACGGGAGTGACCACTTTCCTGTCGTCCTCCGCCCCACAGATGGAGAAGGTGACTCTCTGCCTGACCGCCTGTACTATGACAAAGCAGACTGGAGTTTTTTTACCACCAAGATAAGAGCGGAGCTGCAGGAAGAAACAGTATTGAAAAGCAAGGACCCTGCTGACGCTCTGACTCGGATCGTTTTAGATTGCGCCAAAGCAGCAGTCCCATCGTCTACCTCCAAGCCTCAGGTCCCTAGAACGCCCTGGTTCAACGCGGAATGTCGGGAGGCCCGCAAGTCTCGGAAGAGAGCGCAGCGACGCGTCTTTCGGAGACCGGAGTCCGATAGCGTTCGAACCCATCAACAGCTGAGGGCGAAAGCCAGGTATGTTTTTAAAAAGAGCCAGAGGAAGTCATGGAGAGATTTCTGCTCTTCCTTAACCTCCAACACACCCAAGAAGAAAGTGTGGAGGGTTTTAAAAAGAATTAAGGGCAAAAACGCATGCCCGACCTTCCACCATCTTAAACTTTCAGACGCTCTGGTCACAGAGAAGAAAGCAGTTGCCAATTTGCTTGCCTCCACAATAGAACAGAACTCGAGATCTGCTAACAAATCTGCTCGCTTTCTTAAAACCAAAAACCTGTCAGAAAAAACACCATGTAACTTCTTTTCCAACAACACAGAGAATTACAACCTTCCTTTCACAATGAACGAACTTAAATCTGCCCTTCAGACCTGTACGGATTCCTGTCCAGGAATGGACGAGGTCCATTATAAACTCCTAAAGCACCTTCCCCAAACCTGTCTGGACACCCTGCTTAAAGTTTATAACCACATCTGGGTCACAGGCTTCTTTCCACCCTCCTGGCGGAAAGCCCTCATAATCCCGCTGCCGAAACCGGGAAAAGACCCCTCGAACCCCTCCAACTACCGCCCAATTGCACTGACCAGCTGCATCTGCAAACTGATGGAGAAGATGGTCAACGGTAGACTGATGTGGAAACTAGAGACTGACGGCCTTCTGGCGAAAGAACAGTGCGGTTTCCGCAAGCATCGCTCTACCGTTGACCATCTGGTTCGTCTGGAAACCACGATAAGAAATGCTTTCGTCAACAAACAACATGTGGTGGCCATATTTTTTTACCTGGAGAAAGCTTACGATACCACGTGGAAATTTGGTATTCTTTCCGACTTGCACAAGCTCGGTTTCCGAGGACACCTGCCTCAGTTTATCCACAATTTTTTACAAGACAGACAATTCCAGGTGAGAGTCGGCACCACCCTGTCCGACATTCACGAGCAGGAGCTGGGTGTCCCGCAGGGGAGCATCCTGTCGCCGGCTCTGTTCAGCATCAAAATTAATGACATCGTTCAATCCGTTCAGAAAGGATCGGACAGCTCGCTGTTCGTGGATGATTTTGCCTTATATGCAACCGGCAGCACGTACGCCAGCATCCAGCGACGGCTTCAGCTCTGCGTCAACAAAATCCAGTGTTGGGCAGAGGAGAATGGCTTCACATTTTCGTCCTCCAAAACTGAATGCATCCACTTTCATAATTTTCGCCAATTCTATCAGGACCCTGAAATTCGTCTGGGAACATCCACCATCCCGGCGGTCAAGGAAGCCAGATTTCTAGGGGTTGTCTTCGATCAGAAGCTGAATTTTCTCAGCCACATTAAACAGCTGAAAATATCTTGCCTAAAAGCCCTGAACATCATCCGAGTTGTGGCACACACGAACTGGGGTGCTGATAAGAGGACTCTCTTGCACCTCTACAGAGCCCTGGTCCGGTCCAAACTGGATTATGGAAGTGTTGTATACGGCTCGGCCAGACCGTCCTACCTGAAACTGTTGGACCCTGTACACCACCAAGGGCTCCGTCTCAGCTTAGGTGCTTTCCGCACCACCCCTGTGCACAGCCTGTACGCAGAGGCTGGGGAACCGCCTCTTTCCAACCGCAGACTGAAGCTGACCCTGAACTATTATTTGAAATTGTTTTCGGAACCTACAAACCCTGCTTACGACGCTGTATTCAACAACCCTTTCGATAAGAAATTTACAGACAACCCAAACTGCATACCTCCTCTCGGACTCCGCATTCAGCCGCACTTGGAAAATGCCGATCTGGATGTCGGTGGCATCTCAGATTTCTCTAAGTTCCCTGACAGCCCCCCGTGGACCTTTACAACACCTGAGGTCCGATTCGATCTGGCCTCGTACCGTAAGGACACCACCAGTTCTCTGGCCTACAGAACCTACTTTTCGGAACTGTGCCACAAATTCCCCACTTTTCAAGGCATCTTCACTGACGGTTCCAAGTCAGAGGACGGAGTCGCCGCATCTGCGTTCTGTCCCGCCTTTCCTGACCGGCCCTCAACGGAACACATCCTGTCTGACAGCTCGGTATACACCGCGGAACTGACCGCACTGGTCCTGGGGTTAAAAATGGTTCTCTCTTCCAAACAGAAGAGATTCATGATCTTTTCCGACTCCTTGTCAGCCCTGGAGGCGATCGCCTGCAGGAATATCACTCATCCCAAACTGCTGGAATTTTATGAAACTTTTACTCTCGCAACGAAGAAAGGATACGAGGTTGTGTTGGCCTGGGTTCCCGGACATGTTGGCATTCGTGGTAACGAAAGGGCGGACCTGCTGGCCAGGAACGCTGTAAAGAAAGAATTGTCCAGATCCTTGGTACCCTATACAGACATGAAGCGGAAGGTCAATACTTACGTTAAGGATCTTTGGCAAGAGAAGTGGAACACCCAGACGGACAACAAGCTCTTCCAGATCCGTCCGGACCTAAAAGAGACCCTCCCTTCGGGGGTGAAGAACAGAAAGGAGGAATCTGTGCTGTGCAGACTGCGTACGGGGCACACTTTTTTTACTCATTCTTACTTGTTGAAGGGGGAGGAGGCCCCTCGATGCGTTCCCTGTGACGAGCCTCTCACCGTGAAACACGTGCTCCTTGACTGTTGGGATCTGCATGACGTTAGACACAGACATTACACGGCGGTTTCTTTGAAGACTTTGTTTCGTGATGTCCCTCCGTGGGCGCTGATGGACTTCTTAAAAGAAGTGAACCTTTTTAACCAGATTTGAAGGTTTTAAACTATGGAAGTTTTTTTTTAACTTTGGAGTGGAAAGTTTGAAGTGGTGACTCGTTTTAATTGGTTGTTTTTTTAGCCTTGTAGTAGTAATTGACGCGGCGATAGCCTTCAGATGGCCTTAGTGGTCGGCGAGGCTCTAAGCACCATAATTTCATTTCATTTCATTTGCTCATTCCTCTGAATACTAGTGTGCAGGAGCAGTAAATCAGTTCACAGGTTTCTTGAGGTAGAGTGATCCACAAAGGTCACCATGTCTTTCCCTCTTCTTTTTGCTATCACCACCATTCTGTCTCCAGTTGTAAGTATTCTCTCTGGTGAACTGTTCTCTTAATGTGTTGTTCAAGAGCTGCTGATGTGGGCAGGGTAAATCAAATGTGACAGGGGGAGGCAGTTGGGAGTTAACAGTGATGATAGTCCATTCAGATTTGAAGATGACCATGGCTTCAACAGTCGGATGGAAGATCAGTGGCTGTGGGTCCGGAGGTGACTGATGATGCCAATCCCAGCCCTGAAGGTTCACTCACATGTGGGACACAAGTGAGCGGATTTTGTCGCAGCTGTGGATGCTGCTTGGGTCTTGCGCACAGCACAGTTTGTTGCGCCTCAGTGATACGCTGGTTTCAGCTGCTCGGGCTCCTGTGGTGATCTTGCTGCGCCCAGCTGGACGGTCCAGAGCAAGCATCTCACATGTGCTGATGTCGATGCCCAGGTCTTTGAGGCAGTCTTTGTAGCGTTCAAACTGCCCTCCAACTGAGCACTTGCAAGCATGATACTTTTCCGCCGTTAGGCGGAAAATCGCCGTGGTTCATTACAAATCAGCCGTTCAAAATATCGATCCGCCGCCAGTGAAGATGATTCCGCCGCACGAAACTTTGATTTCCGCGGAGCGACACATTTCAATAAATTCTGGAAGGCGGGGGTCATTTTTGGCTCTGCACCGGTTTCCAATCAATGATTATCATAGTAGGCCTATCCCAGAATTCACCTCCGCTTCGCGGGAAGTCTCGTTTGTTGACCGGCTTACTCTAGGCTACAGCGACGTAGATCTAGGCTACAGTGAACGACTCACACAAATGGTCAATGCCAAGGCCTGTTTTCATTGAACGGACAGCTAAAACATCTTCTTTTGATCGAGATTCAAAGAACAAATGGAGATGGGAATGGGTGGACAAAACTGTTGAAGATCAGCGAGTTGGCGAGGTGATACGGAAGACCGAGAAAGATGGCTATGCGTACTGCACTGTGTGCGACAGCGAAATCAAATATTCCAGTCGAGGGTTCGTCACCTGTTTTACAACTACATCCAGAGTAAAACTAAAAGTTTTCCTGTTTCTGGGACAGACCTGTTTGGATGACTTAACTTTGCTGAATGACATTTTGCTGTTGGATAAATTTACCTGTGGATTGGTGGTCCGGTAAGGCTATAATTCATGCATGATCATTTTTTATCATACTAACAGCGTTTCTTTGTAATGTTCTGTGTGCTTTTCTCACACCCAGTTTGCCCCTTACAGTAACAATACTAATTTTTCCAGGTAAATTCTAACACATGGAATGGGCTTGCAAGGATTGCTCCAACTGACTTTTTAGTGTCTATATAGACTATATACTAATCAATAGACACTAAAAAGTCAGTTGGAGCAACCCTTGCAAGCCCATTCCATGTGTTTTGTTGTTATGTGTTCTTACTCTGATTTTATATATATATGGCTAATTCGTGTTCAAAATGTCAAATTTCCCCGGAGGAGCATGCCCCCGGATCTCCCCCTCCCCACCCTTTTTTTGGGGGTGTGGGGGGGGGGGGATTGTACCATGTTAAGCCTCGTTCTAAAGATGGGGAGGGGGGGGGAGTAAACAGTTACACTAATTGAGAAAATCCATGTCTGTATTAATTAGTCTTTTATTTTTGACACTGTTGTGGGTTCAGTCCACAGGAAAAAAAAATCCTCTTTTTTTTTTTCCAATTTCAGCTGCATTTTTTGTTGTTGTCTGATTTTCCTCTTTTTTTTTCCTGCCTTGGTGGCATGCCTGACTTGCCCTTACACAGTTCTCCGTACAGAAGCTGCTTAGGCTGTCAGCTTTTTGGCATTCTGACCATATGTCCAGACAACTGGCTTGGGCTTTCAGCAGGATGGTGTTGATGCTGCAGAGGCCAGCTTGTTTCAGGACTTCCATGTCAGGGACTGTCCTGCCACCTGATGTGGAGGAGTCTGTGGAGACAGCTCAGGTGGAAGTGGTTGAGCTGTTTGGCGTGCCTGCTGTAGACAGTCCAGGTCTTGCTGGCATAAAGGAGGGTGGTAAGAACCACTGCACAGTAGACCTTTCATTTGGTGGTAGGGCCGAGTCCTGCCCGCTCCCAGATGTTCTCACGGAGTCTCCAAAAGGTGGTGCTGGCGTTGGCAATCCTGTTGTTTACCTGAGCGTCTGTGTTCACTGCACGAGAGAGTGTGCTGCCCAGGTAGGTGAAGTTGTCAACTGCCTGGAGGTTCTGCCCCTTCACTGTGATGCGTGACTCCTTGTATATGGCTTTCCTGGAGCAGGTTGGTATATAACTTCAGTCTTTTTGGTGCTGATGGTGAGACTGAAGTTGTCACAGGCTTGTGAGTAGTAGTCCATTTCAAACTGTATTTTCTGCTCTGTGCTTGCATTGCCTTCACAGTCTCAACAAACATGAAGTCTCTGACTACAGTATCTTTCACCTTTGTAACAGCTTGCAGGCGCCTGAAGTTGGAACAACCTGCTGTCAGTCCTGTACCTGACAAGGATTCCTTCTTTGCAGTCACGGAAGGCATCTGTCAACATGGCAGAGAATACAATACTGAGTTATGGAGAGAATGCAGCCTTGTTTGACACTGGTTGTCACTGGGAAGGCCTCTGACTCGTCTCTGTCATCCAGAACTTAAACCATCATGCTGTTGTGGAACTGCCGGATGGTTTTGATGAACTTGCTGGGACAGCCAAACTTCTCCATGATCTTCCACATGCCTTCTCTGCTGACCGTATAGAAAGCCTTGGTCAGATTGACAAAGGTCATGAAGAGGTGGCTTTGTTGCTCCTGGCTTTTTTCCTGGAGTTGGCGCACAGTAAAATCATGTGGCAGTCCCATGTTCAGCACAGAAACCGTACTTGCTTTCTGGGAGGACACCTTGCTCAAGATGTTGGAGAATGCAGTTGGGCAGGTTCACCAGTCAGCTTAAGTTATCGATGTGGTCATAGCTGCGAAACGGCCCTTCTTGGAATAGTCAGTGATATGCTTTCTGGATTTGATGATGATAAGATATCTGTTCTCACTCTTTAGACTTGTCAGCAGCCTTTGACATTATCAACCACTCTATCCTCTTGAACAGACTTAAAAACTTCCTTTGGTATTTGTGACACTGCACTAGCATGGATCTTATCTTACCCGTCAGATTGTACACAGAAAGTGTGTGCAAATGGTAGATACTCTAGGGTATCCTAGGTCCCGTTCTTTTCGTGCTTATGCGGCTCCTATGTCAGATGTCATCAGTGATTATGTGATGTCGCATGAGAGCTTTGCCGGTAACACTCAAATTTATCAGTCGGCCTCCACATCTGAAATTGATGCACTGTTGACTCAAACACAGGAGTGCATTGGTGACCTAAAGGACTGGATGACTCTCAATAAGCTGCTACAAAATGACAATAAGACTGAATTTATGAGAGCCTGTCCAAAAAAGTTTCATCAACATCCTTCCTTTCCTGACTCAGTTCTGATCAGTAGCACACCTGTTTCACTTTCTCCTTCTGTTCGCAGTCTTGGTGTAATCCTAGACCAGTCTCTTTCCTTCCAACAGCACATTTCAAATATCTGTAAAGTTGCCTATCTGGAACTGCGTAGAATCAGTTCTATCCATCACTGTCTCTCAACTGATGCAACCAAAACACTTGTATGTGCTTTAGTTCTCTCAAAATTGGATTAATGCAATTCTTTTGGCTGGCCTTCCCAGATATTTGTTAGACAGACTTCAACAAATTCAGAATAACGCTGCCAGACTCGCTTGCAGAGCTTGTAGATTTGACCATGTTTTTCTTCTCCTTCAGTCCCTCCACTGGTTGCCCGTTTCTGATGGAATAGACTATAAGCTGTTCACTCCGACCTTTTGTGCAGTCAACAGATCTGGCCGAAAGTATCGTTCTGAACTTCTCTGTATCTGTACTCCGTCTGGCCAGCTCCATTCTTCCTCTGATACAAGGGTCATTCAATAAATAAGGTGAATTTTTCGGTATAAGGACTTCTAATACAGATAGGAGCTTACTTTTTTTCTTTCTTTTTTTCACTTCTCTTTCACATGGATTTAATTTGTTCTGCAGATTAAAAAAAAACTTTGAGAGTTTTGGCGATTAACAAAGATGGCCGACCAAGAAGCATGCTCCAGGATTGAACAGCGGTCAGTTATCAAGTTTTTGGTTGCTGAAGGGTGCAAACCAGTTGAAATTCATTGGAGAATGTCAACTGTGTATGGTGCCACATGTTTCAGCCAAAAAAATGTCTACAAGTGGGCTAAATTGTTTAAAGAAGGACGGAGCAGTGTTGAGGATGAAGACAGGCCTGGAAGGCCTACAGAAGTGAGGTCTCCTGAGGTGATCGAATCAGTCAATGACCTCATTCAGTCTGACAGAAGGGTGACAGTGGATGACATTGCAAGGACTTTGAGCTTATCTGTTGGGACAGCACACAAAATTGTCCATGATGACCTTGGCTACTTGAAGGTCAGCTGCCTGTGGGTGCCAAAGATGCAAGGCCTCACACAGCAGCCCGAACGGTGCAGACCATCAACGAGCTGGGCTGGGAACTGCTCCCTCATCCCCCTTACAGCCCAGACCTTGCCCCTTCAGACTTTCACCTGTTTGGTCCCTTGAAAGCGTTCACGAGAGGCACGAAGTTTGAAAGTGACGATGAAGTCAAAAGTGTTGTGAGCGACTGGCTGAGACATCAGTCCAAAGATTTTTACGCTGAGGGAATACGGAAGCTTGTGCACAGATGGGAAAAGTGTGTGACAGTGCTGGGAGACTACGTTGAAAAAAAAAAAAAAAAAAGTAAGCTTCTATCTGTATTAGAAGTCCTTATGCCGAAAAATTCACCTTATTTATTGAATGACCCTTGTACTTGACTTTTCAGGATACCTCATGTCAGAAGTAAGACCTACAAACACGGATCATTTTCTTTTCAATCGCCAAAGACATGGAACGAGCTCCTTGATAACCTCCATCCTGACTCCCTTACCTTCTTCAAATCTGATCTCACAACTCTTCTCTTCCCTGCAGTAAATTCAGTTGTGACACATCAGTAGTATAATTTTACCTTTGGCTGTTCTGACATATGAAACTGGAGTGTTTGTGGAGTGCATATGTACCCTTAACCCCTAGGCTGCCTGCATGACGAGATAACTCGTCATGGCAAGCATGTATGCTTCGCTGCCTGCATGACGAGATAACTCGTCATCGAAATATTCTGACTTTTCCCTGGTTTGCATTCACTTCCTTGGCAAAAATAGTGGTAGCTTTAGCCTGGGGAATCTCTCTAGATTCTATTCATAGCTAGAAACCCCATCTACGTCATGAAGCAGTCCTTTATTTGAACGTTTTGGTTGGGTCACTGTCCAAGTGTTTGCCTGACTTCTCTCCTCGCTCGCTCAAGAAAATGTCGGACTGACGCCGTGTTCAAGACATGCGATCGTGACGAACTAAATCAACCATGATTTCTTTCTTTAGCTGATGCTCAGAAAGAATTGAAGCGTAAATTCGAAGGAGAAGATAGTGATGAACATTTATAGGACGATCTGATAGAAAATAAAGGGAGTAATCAAGAGAGTGGCCAAGATGCGACTGTCAGTGAGTGATGCCGGCTGTACAGATGTTAGCAGACGACAGATGACCGAATTAGCAGCAGAGCGATATTCTTGGCACGCAGCCAACGCGGTCTGATGAGAACTGAATCAAGTGACCGTGTGAGAGGGGTGAGGAGGAGGGGGGTGGAGACTGAGGGGGCGTGACCTCACATCCATCTTATCACTTGGAGAAGTCACAATGTATTGTGTATCTATCTCTTAAAAAATATATATATATTGTGGTTGTTCTAGTATGATTTTGTGTTTGCAGATATCCATTTGTCCAGAAAATATGATGTTTTTGTGCAAATACCTGACTAATGTTTGTAATGAACAAGTTGAAAATGTGACAAAAAACAAAACACTGATTTCAAAACAACAGCATGTCACTAAAAATATATAAAATGGGAAAACAGCATGTGTTTTGTATTCTTTATTCATTTACCTTTCAGAAAATATATACTTTTATGGGTCTTTCTCCAATAACAAAGAGCACAGAATTTTTTGAAAATTTATACCCGTTTTTTGTGAAAAAACCCTGGCAAATAGATTTCACTTAAATCTTATTTTCCTGGCAGCGAAAGGGTTAAAAAGATAATCTTGTTTACAATGTCTGGTCAGGGACCAATTTTCATCAGTCACTGTAGACATTCGGATGCAACACAGGACACAGTGTCAGCTGTAATTGTGCTCTACTGAGGAAATACAAGCACCTTTTTTCCTTAGTTTTAAAACACACTTGCACAGAGTAAACACCTGGTATGATGAAAATGTACATATACAATCTTTTTTCAAAAAAATATTTAAGAACACTGTGTCTCATGTTGCATCCGAACATTTAAACAAACATAGGTTTCTGTAAGAATATGCATAAGCTTGAGAGTTTCAAACCACATTTATTTTATAATCAAATATGTCTCCATCTTGTATCATGTAATGATTAAACCTTTGACAAATAGGAAAATAGCAGAAATGCATTTGTGTATTTGGATGCAACACAAAGTGAAAAGACACAGGTTTGGGGAGTTAACAGCAAATGGATAAAGAAAAAGTAGTTCCTGTAGTTTGTTACCTTGCACATTTGCATGTAACTAAGCAGACATGTCCTGTGCTTCCTGAAATACAAACAAGTACCACCAAAACTGGTGTAACTTGACATTACAGTTACGGATGGAACAGATTTAAAGAAGACACAGTATATATGAAGACGCAAAATGTGACAAAGCCACAAGAATGACTGTTGCTTGTCAGATGATTTGTTAAGTGAAAGCAGAAAACATGTTCACCTGCACACTTAAAGTCTTAACTCCCGAGAGCAAGGTTTCGGTTGCGCATGCGCACTAGAGCCTATCCATAAAAGGGAAAGGGGCGGAGTTTATCTATAAAAAGCGCGAGCACGTGTCCGGTAGAAATGTAAACATGCGGGAGGTGAAAGCAAAACAAAGACCGACTCACTGTTAGCGGAGAAAGATATCCGTGTACTCCTGCCACACCTGCTCCCAAAACCGAAACTGCTTCCTCTCCAGCACTCTCACTTCAGACTGGCGCCGGGGGTTACGAGCGTCAATCACAGTTTTTGTGGAGGTCACTCGCCGGCTGTTTATGTGATCATTCCAGTCCAAGAAAGGTTAGTAGATCGTCATATTTCTCTCCGTTTGCATGTTTTACAAACAATGTGGTCGTTTACGGTTGCCAACGTCGAGGGGCTGTCTGCATGCTTTCCAATTCTCACCGGACAGTACCACGTGCTGGTGCTATTTTTATCTGACAGACACGTCTAGCGCAAACACAAACGGCTCTAGCTCCGCCCCTTTTCTCTGCATTCAAATTTTGTATTACGTGTAGCTGACACATTTTGTACTTTCCAAAGTCAATTCAGGTCTAGATTGGAAGCTGCTAGGCAAATCTCGCTCTCTGCCATAAATGAAGCCAAACCGTAGCTTTATTAGGCTTTTATTTTGAATAAACCTTCACCGACGTCACAGTGTCAGACTCTGGTGAGAAACTGGCTTGATTCAAATCGCCCGCCATTTATAGTCCGGTTCAGGCTTTAAGAGGCATGGATCTGCTATAAAACAAATTAAAAAAAACACAAAAAACAACCAAACCAAACACACACACACACACACACACACACACACACACACACACACACACACTCACTCACTCACTCACACACTCACACTCTCACACACACTCACACACACACTCACACACACACACACAGAGAGTTTGAAATGACTAAGCTTTGGCCTGAGAAACAAAAATATAAAAGGAACTTACCACTAGAACATATTCTGACACATGGATCCAGATAGCAGTAATACAGTTCACTTTAAGGAGGGTTGGACGGTGGATCAAATAAAGCAAAAGTTGCTGAAAGTGCAAGTACAAGGTCGATAAAACAAAATAATCTGTAGGAATGCCTTGGATGCAGTCTGACACACTGAAGATTTTTCATCACTGTTGATTGCAGAGCACAGCTACAAAACACTAAAAGTCTGACAAATTGCACATTTGCCATCATTGTGTTGGGTGCAGTTCATTCAGTTGAATGGACACTCTTCTCAGTTCTGCCCTGGATAAAAATTCTAAGACCTTCCCATGAGGTGCCATTTCTGGACATGTCCAGGCATAAGGGTCCTGATGCTGGACCATGAACTGCTCGTGCACATGGCCCTCATTATGAACCACCTCTAGCACCTGTAACATAACAGTTACACTTAGATTTTATCTTGTGAAATCATCATGAGCACTACTTCTTGAACTGGCAACATAACAGATATTCAAGCATTATCCCGCAAAATCATCACAAAAATGACCTCTTGAACCTCTACACAACAGTGCATCTGTTAAATCACCACAAGACTCACCTATCTAATTTGCAACATTCAGTTACTTTATCTTGCTAAATCATATACTTCATATACTGTACACAAGGGTTTTTGTTGTTTTTTTTACACAAATGAATAGGTCAAATAAAGAAAAATTATTACTGATCTTTTCAACCTGACCTTTAATTGTTCTGCAGTGAAATTAACTGTTAATCGAAATAAAAATTGTAAAAGGGCTAAAATGTTTTCAGAACAGTTGAATCAGGATTTTTGACTCACTTGTGTAAACAAAGTGAGTCTATGTTTTAACCCAGTGTTCGGTTGTCTGTGTGTGTGTCCGTGTGTCTGTGTGTCCGTGGTAAACTTTAACATTGACATTTTCTCTGCAAATACTTTGTCAGTTGACACCAAATTTGGTATAAAAATAGGAAAAATTCAGTTCTTTCCAGTCATCTTGTTTAAAACAATATTGCACCTCTGGGATGGGCACAAAAAAATAAAAAAGAAGCCTAATTATATGCAAACTGCATTTACTGTTATATTTATATTTTTTGTATTCTCTAAACTTGGCACTTTGACCTCTTATTCTGACACAACAAGAGGAGTCATTATTATCATTTTTTGTTCAAACAGGAACTTCTTTTGCTAAGCATGGATTTTTTATTTATTTTGCAAACGTTTTGGTGCAGATAGTAAAAAAAGGGAAATTACTCTGTAATTAATGCTAGGAGACTTAGTTTTTCACCAGTGAGTCTTGAAGGCCTTGCCTCTCTTGTTTAAATATGAAATGGTTGAAATTTTACTTAGTGATTAATACACTTCACAGTAGAATGGGAATGAGCAGACAATCTAAGCAACATCTTTTTATCTTGACAAAATAATGTATGCACCAAAAACCACACTCTGAGATTTCTGCATGCGAAGTCTTGACACCTCTCTGCTTTGCTTTTTTGACTCACTTGTGTAAACAAAGTGAGTCTATGTTTTAACCCGGTGTTTGGTTGTCTGTGTGTGTGTGTCTGTGTGCCTGTGGTAAACTTTAACATTGACATTTTCTCTGCAAATACTTTGTCAGTTGACACCAGATTAGGCATAAAAATAGGAAAAATTCAGTTCTTTCCAGTCATCTTGTTTAAAACAATATTGCACCTCTGGGATGGGCACAAAAATAAAAAATGAAGCCTAATTATATGCAAACTGCATTTACTGTTATATTTTTTGTATTCTCTAAACTTGGCACTTTGATCTGATATTCTGACCCAACAACAAGAGCAGTCATTATTATCTTGCTTTTTTAAAGACTGGAGCCTTCTTTACGAGGAGGGGAAAAATCCTCTCAGATCTGTTGATAAAAGGGACTTGTTGGATTTGGGAGGAACCACCTTTTGGACTCTGAAAAAGCAATTGAGTACAGCACCATTGCTGAATCACTATAGTCCAGAGAAACCAATCAGTTTTAGCTGACATGTCATCCTATGGAATGGGAGGTGTACTGCTTTAAAAGACTGGAAGCCAGTTTTCTATGCATCAAAGTTGCTCACCAATGCTGAACAAAGATATGCTCAGGTAGAACATTTACTTTCTTGTTGGACTGTCCAGTGTCATGATTGAAACAGATCACAAGCCTTTTCTTGCTTTGATGAAAACCAAGCATTTGGATGAGTGGACTCCATGCATTCAATGATTTAGGATGAGAATGTTGTGCTTCTCATACCAAATAGTTCATGTTGCCATGTGTAACTGCAGATGCACTGTCTTGGGTTCCTGTTGGTGTTTCTGCTGAGCAGGACTGCTTTGAGACACAACTGTGTGTCACAGCAGTTATTGAGGGACTTCCAGCAAGTAACCAAAAACTACAGGAGATCAGAGAGAAAGAGGATCAAGATGTTATTTGTAGCCAAGTTAAAATGTACTGCCAGGCGTAGTGGTTGGAAAAAGGAAGGCATGATCCAGCACTGAAAGCATAGTGGACAGTACAAAATGAACTGACATTGGAGGATGCACTTCTTCTATTTCAAACACGCCCAGTCATTGCTGCAAATCTACAAGATTTTCTGCAATGTTTGCACGAAAGACATAAGGGCATTGTGAAATACAGAGTGCTTGCCAGAAGCTGTGTTTGGTGGCCAAGGTTATCTCAGCAAACTGAAAAGATTTCTGACTGCTCAATTTGTGAAAAAGAAAGAAAACTTCATCCAGGGCCATTACAACCTACAAAAACATGGCTGTTCATGGCAGAGGGTTGGAACTGATTTTGAAAGAAAAAAAATCATCCACATACATACTGACAGTAGATTACTCTTCCAGATTGATTGAAATTGCCCATCTATAAATTTCAATGGTCCTTGAGCACATTAAATCAGTATTTGCTTGTGGTGGAATTCTGGAGATAGTAGTTTCAGATAATGGACCGCAGTTCATGGGATTTTGTACTGATTGCAGAATTTAACTGCTTCATTCATGTGAAGAGTAGTCTGGGCAAGCTGAGAGAACTGTTATCAAAATGTTGTTTAGCAAGGCAGATAATGCATACATAGCTCTTCTGAACTACTGTTCAAACCATTTAAACATGGAGCATGCAAGTCCTGCAGAACTACTCATGGGAAGAAAAGTGAGAACTAGAGTATCAGCTCTTCCAAAGCATTATGTATCAGAAGGAACTATGTGCTATAGAAGAATAAGAGCCGATTTAATTGATATATACAAGTATACCCATGGACTGTACAAGTGTGCCTCTCCTTTCATACTAAATCCAAATGGACCCACCAGGGGTCACAGTTACAAACACAAGAAACAGTTCTGCAGCACGAGTCTCTGACAAAACTTTTTCACAGTCAGCAATGGACACCTGGAACAACTTGGACGACAATGTGGTAAACGCAAAAACACTCAACAGCTTCAAAAATATGATAGACCATGTCTTCAAAGACCACACGTTCTACAGTGATCTTCGCCATCCCCTCCGAACCACCCAAGTCGTGCCCGCTGCCACCCACCACTCAGTCACAGACTCAGCTGAAGCTTAGATACGGTCAAAAGATCGTTTAGAATTAGCTCCACAGTTAGGCAACTTAGCTCTGATCAAAAGATCAACAAAAGGCCTTGTGGCCTACGTTTTTAAGCTGAAATACTATACTATACTACTACTACTTAAGAGACTGATGCAAGACTGAATCAAAGACAAAATGATTTTGATGGTGACACAGAGCAAGACCATTGATTTGAAGATCATCTGTAGGTTGTTAGTTCAATAATTGAACATAGCCAAGTGTTCCAGTTCAATAATTGAACATGGACAAGAGTTCCTGTTAGTTGTGTTTATAATGAGTTAGTTCCTCAAAATTTTTATTCTGCTTAAAAGAGAGATGAATAAATTCAGAAAGTTCAAGAACGTTTACACCTGTGAAAGTTATATTAATGTTGCTCAACTTGACATTTTAGCCTCAGTAAGGGGAATGTAAAGTAACCGTCCTTGACTTTTGTGAAATTGTCATACAGTATAAACAGGCCTCGTTCCGGTGCTGAATAATTAACCAGTCAGAAACGAAGGATGTGATTGACTGTGACTGGACCTGATGTCTAGGACAAGCTGCCAACAGTTGCTTTGCCAGACAGTATTATTTACTTTCTACAAATTTTACATCTGTGTGTGGGTATGCGTGGGTGAGCTCAGTGTGGTCCATTCTTGTTCTTGCCCTCTTTGTACCTTTCACTTTACCATGTTTTGATGTATTATAAGTTGGGATTTTTATTTTATTTTATGTCAATGTTTTACACAAACTTAGCGAAGGCTCAGAGGGCCTTTTCAGCATGTTGGGTTTTTGTGAAGGTCAGGCATCTTTTTTTTTTTTATATTAAAGAAATTTTTGTTGTCAATATTTGACAATAGATGTGGAGTAACATATGGATCAGTCCACACGCTTTGACACCTTGAAATTGAAACTGACCATTGACTAACGGATGTGTCAGGTGCTGCCCAAGCTTCCGGACCTAGAGCAGATCAACTTTGGGGACTGTTTGGTACGCACTGGAGGGGCTAAGGCCCTGGCACAGGCTCTCAGAGATGGTCAGCACAAATTGAAGGTAGGGAAGGATAGGTATAGATGTACGTTGGTATGTGTGTTGGTTGGGAGGGTGGAGGTGTATGTGTGTGACTCTGTGTGTGTGTGTGTACACAAGTGTGTTATGGGGGAAGGTATGTGTCCACAGTATAGCTTCCATTTTGTGACATAATGGACATTCCATTCAGTAGGTTCACGGAGCGCAGGTGGAAAGTGTGAATGCTGGTGTCAAATGCTGGTGATTTGGGATACATTTGCAACCTAAGGCCACAGAGTTGTGTTTATTTGTTTGTTTGTTTTGGTGGTGTTGTTTTTTTGTTATCTTTCAGCTTCTTCAGAGTCTTTTATTGGACCCTTATTTTAGCTTTCTTTATAGTTAAAAGCGCCTGTCGTGTAAGGTCCCATAGCCTTTTATTGCCATTGGAGCAGTGAATTCATATCCACTGTGTCAGGGCTCGGCATAGGAAGGTGTGGCCCAGTCCTCTCATTCTGCCGTTTTAATCTTCCATAACCGAAGTCATATCATTCATACCTGGCAGAGCAGAGTGAGGAAAATTGGAGTAAAGTGTCTTTCCCAAGGACACAACACCATGCCAAAATGGGGCTGGAACAAGAAACATTGTTTTACAAAATAAAGCTTATTTCTGGGTGTTTCTTCGTAAGAAACTGAAGGATGGTTTTGAGGAAAATTGGAAACTGAATGATAATGCACAGTTACGCAGTGCTTACCCTGCGGCTCTAAGTGCATTTACCAGTATATGTGTTATAAATATGCATGCGCATACACACTATTTAACTATTTTACATGGCAAAGAGTGTGATGGACAAGTGAACATGAAATTACAAATTACTAGGATGTTGGGTGGCCGATTGGACTGGAAGAAGTTTGTGTTTTTCTTGACCCATTTATTTTTAAAATGACCCACTGATTTTATGGGGAACTAGTCAAATGACCGATTGTATCCTGAACCAAACCTGAATTCTGCTCATAAGTATATTTTAGATAACATATTGTTTCATCCCCCCTCCACCCCCCCTCCACCCCCTGATGTAGCTTTTGTGTGTTTTTAGGAACTGATCCTGAGTGGCAATGAAATCAAACAGAATGGTGCTGTGGCCATCACAGAGAGCATGGCCAACAAAGCAGATCTCACCTTGTTGGATTTAAATGGTAAGCAGTCATAATGTGTGCCACTTAGGTGGATTGTCATCTCTCAGTGACCTGTTGTGATTGTTGTTGTTTTTTTTGTTGATGTTGCAGATAAATGAAGATAGAACGCTGTCTTCCATTATCATCTAAGATTTATTGGTTATTACTAATATTAGCAGGGATTCTTTTTTTTTCTTTGTTGCAAGGACATATCTTTGTTTTTGTTAAGTTACCGTTGTGACTGTACTTCTGTATTGCGCGATGTTGTTCCGGCTTTCTGCCCTTTCAGTATCTGTGTGTGTATGTGCATAGTCATGAGTTTAAATTAAGGAATGGGGCACTCACATGCACTCGCATACACTCACACAGAGATTGAAAAAACACACACATACATCTCTCTGTCTCTGTCTCTCTCTCTCTCTGTCTCTCTCTCTCTCTCTGTTTCTGTCTCTCCTCCACCCCCCACTCTCTCTTCCCCCCCCCACCCCCCCCCCCCCCCCGACCCCTCTCCAACACACACACACACACATGCAAGTTCTCACTCTCACACAAAGCTGAATTGACACCCACACACATGCACACAAGAGCACACACACACACCCACACACTCTCACCATGTCTCTCTATCTTGGGTTGTGAACTGAGCACTAACACAAGTCGATTGCATATGGAAACATCTACATTTTCTATCACCCTAGTGACGGACTGGGTCTACATTTAGTCTGCATGATCTGCAGACTGATGGATGAACAACCATGCCCTCCGACTCGTGGGTATTTTGGGTGTCTTGTGGCTGTTTCGTGCCAGTATTTCTCTCTTTTATGAAAAATAGAGCAACTGAGAAAGCTGCCTTACGCATCGCTATGCTGTTACCAGCAGCAGAGCAGATGGTGTTACACTTTGTCTGCTGCTCTCCCTGGTGTTTTGGGGCAGTCTTCTCCTGTGATGTGGAGCAGAACCCAGGGCCCAGGTCGGACAGCCTGTGGCAGAGCAGACTGACCAGCACCAGTGGACGCAGAGTCAGCTCGGACTCTTCCAGTGGACTGGACAGCAGGAAGACGACT
This sequence comes from Babylonia areolata, assembly GCF_041734735.1. NCBI lineage: Eukaryota > Metazoa > Mollusca > Gastropoda > Neogastropoda > Buccinidae > Babylonia > Babylonia areolata. The sequence goes on along the minus strand of NC_134882.1, from coordinate 25,102,036 downwards.
CCTCCTCCTCCATCTGAGCAGTCCACCCTTGCAGACATCATGCAGGCTGGGGAATTTTCCACTGATCTGCGATTTTCTGTGGTTAAAACATTTTCCACTGAAAAAAAAAGAAGAAAAAAAGCAGTTTTGCTATCCTTGCAGTAACACATCATAGCAAGGCCTGTTGAAAAACCACTTCATACCTGTGCAAATACTGGGAGAAATTGACTGGAGATGGGGATGGGGTGGTTGGTGTGAGACTTAGTTGTGATGTTACGAACCACTGCTATCGTTACTTCATAACATATTTAGATTTTAGAGTGAAATGTGTCGTTTTGAACAAACTGAAAGATTAATTTATCATCACAACAAGCATGCTGTGGGAATGGGGGGAAAAACAAACAAACAAAAAAACAGCACCACAAGATTCACCTCCCGTGTTCAGGAGAGTAGATTGATTTTCCATTGACATGTTCACAGCTTGATGTGCAGGTGCACATGTTATACACATGATTTTCACACTTTGAATTAATTTTGACAGGGAATGCACACACACGCACGCAGGAGTAAAACACACACACATGCGCGCACGCTCCCATTTTTCCGTCACTGATACATGCCCACAACCCATGCAAATTCACACACACGCACATGCGCAAACATGCACATGCACACACATATGCAGGAGTACTATGTACTCACCTCATGCACGCACTCACACACACACACACACACACACACACACACACACACGTGCACATACACACACGCACGCATGCACACGCATATGCACACACCAGCTCACACACAAACATCCACCGACAGACACGCTCACACTACATGATGACTTCAGTAGAGGGCAAAGTGGGGTGGGTAGGAGGAGGAAGAATGCAGACAATTAACTATGGATGATCACACCCAAAGGCCTGTTTGAATACATGGGTTTTCAAGTTTGTTTTAAAAGAGGACAGAGTTGGTATGTGATGGAGATCCAGAGGAAGAGAATTCCAGACAGAAGGTGCTTCATACTATAAGGCCCTTTAACCAGATGTCTTTGAAAAGGTTTTGGGGACTCAAAGAAACTTTTCACCAGAAGACCTGAGAGAAAGGGAAGGGTTCTAAGTATAAAGGACAGTAAGAGATCCTTCAAAGTGGCTTTTTGCCAATATGACAATTTTGCATTGAATTTTGAACTGGATTTGTATCAATGAAGTTGATGTAAAAGTGGGATAATGTGATCCTTTCTGACTTTCTAAAAATGATTCTTGCAGCATTGTTCAGAATCATCTGAAGGTGTGATAAAAAATCAGACCGCAGACCAGCAAGTAGTGAATTGCAGTAGCCAGTGAGACTAAAGATCAAGGAACAAACAAGCTGAGTGGTTGCATCAGTAGTGTGATACCGTTGCATGGTACCAATTTTCCTCAGTTGGAAGTTTGCAGTTTTACATAAATTACTGACATGGTCTTGCATGGACAGAGTTGAATCAAAAAACACATCTAGGTTTATGACAGATCTGTGAAAGTTGATATCAGCAGACAGCCAAGGTATGGTCAGAAATGTGACTTTGTGCAGAATTAAAACTATAAGTATGGCATCTGTCTTGACGTAATTAAGTTTAAGCTTGTTTGTCAGCATCCACTCCTTCACAGCAACAGTGCACATCTCTATGTTCTTCCAGAGGATGGCAAAAGAATTAGGGGTCGAAGTTTTAGTGAGTTGGGTGTCATCTGCAAACTAAACTTGTGAAAATCACATTGATTTTGTTGGACAGTGGTTGAGTGTACATACTAAATGATATTGGACCAAGAACTGAGCCTTGGGGAATGCCATATCGAACAGGAAGAGGTCTGTATTCAAAATGAGAACTGGAAATGAACACCCTTTGAGTGTGATTGGAGAGGTAAGATTTAAACCAGTTGAGAGCTGTGCTAGAGATTCCAAAAGTATGATGAAGATGGTTGAGAAGACTATAATTATCTATTGTGTTGAAGGTTGCAGAGAGATTGAGCAGACACAGGACTGAGACATTCCTATTGTCTTCATAGGACAACGGTGTGTTGGATAAGAGGGCTAAGAGAGCTGTCTCTGTAATGTGATTCAGTCTGTAAGCAGACTGAAACACCTCAAGGAGTTATTGGATGACAGATGACTGAGGAGTTGACAAAGAACGACTCTTTCAAGTAATTTTGACAGAAAAGGTAAATTTGAAATAGGTCTGTAGTTTTTTAGGATTTCTTTGTCAAGATATGGTGGGAGTATGGATGGGTGGGCCACAAGCAGCATTAGTAGTCTCCCTCATTTCGGACATTTTGATACCTATTTCAGCAAATGATTGGATATGGATTCATTTGCTTTTCTTTTTTTCTTCTTCTTCTTTCGTTTCCCCCTTTTTTTATTTGAAAGGCAATCATCACTCCTCAGTTTTTAACAAAACAATGCATTTGCTTATTCAAGTTATTGTATAGTTTTATCCCTTTTATTTTCTTTTGTTCCATGTTCTTTTTGAGAGATTAATATCATTCATACTTTGCCAAACAAACCCACCTCTTTTGTTCTGTTGCAGCTAACCAGCTGGGTGAGGGGGGTATAGAACTGGTGCAGGACACAATGGAAGCCTTGGGCAAGGTGGAACTCCTGGCATCATTCAGGTGAAAGCAGCACAGTGGTTTTGGTTTTAACAGTGCTTTTACTTGGAACCTGTCACAATACACCACAGATAAACAGTACATCAAGAAAATCTTTAAAGTCCTGCTCTGAAAAATGTACACCTTAAGACTGTGACAGATGTCTTCACAGCTAGAAATTTGAAACCGCCTATTGATGATTTTCAGCTAAAAAATAAACTAAAATATGAACAGAGTGAAACGATAGTAAAAAGATTGAACTTGTGGTGAAAAGAGGTGAAATGATAGTAAATAGAATGAACATGTGGTGGAAAGAGAACTCAACACAGAGAGAAAAAGAAACAAGGCTTGGGCACAAGAATTAGTGAGACATTCCAACCGACCGTGGTTAACAAGGTTGTGTTGGCCAACCATCCTGTCTACACTGCTTTTAGTTATCAATTTCCTTCCTTGTTTCTTCTTATTTATGATGATGAGATCGTGGTCTGTAAGATTATATGTACTGGTTTGTCTGCATTTTGATGAATTCAAGAAAATTATTTTTTTAAATATTTTTGATGGTGAATTTTTTAATTAAAAAATTAACTACAGATGAGAACAAAAGATCTTCAGACAGAAAAGAGAGTATTGTGCTTACCAAATGGACAGAGAATGGACTTAGGTTATAACAGAAGGTGAGATGAGGAAGCTGAATAGATAAGCTGGATGGGAGTTTGGAACAAGCTGGATGGGAGTTTGGAACAAGTTATGACTGAAATTACCAGCAGGTCAGAACTGTTACTGTATGTATGCTTTTTTGTCATGATTGTGGGAATCTGGGGTAAAGTTTGAGGAAGGGGCTAATGGTTTTGACTGACAATTACAAGTTATTTTTTTTTTATTGTTCTTCCCTCTCTCCTTGGGTGGATAGACGATTTCTCTATTGGTCATCGTCAGTCCAGATACTGGAGTCATAATTTTTTAGTAATTTTTCTTTATATTTTTAAAACTATTTGTGAACTTGTGTAACACATATTTGCTTTGTTTTTGTTTTTTTGTTGTTGTTTTTTTTACATTTCACTTGTTTGTTTGAGTAGCATGCAACTGATTCAAGCCTTAACCCTTTGAGCCATGAGTTCCTGAGCAATTTTAACCCTTCTGCCTGAGCTCCTGAGCCAAAATTTGCAAATAATTGGTATTAATCCCTTTGAGCCCTGACCACCGCTTTACCGGTGGCAGAGAAAAATGACATAATGCCCAGCCACTGGTTGAGCGGCGTGTAAACACTTGAAGCGTGCAGAGTCTCAACCTGGCCCGTCAGGGCAGAAATCAGGGACAAAACATGCGAGAAAACAACTGTACACAACGCAGCAAGTAATTGATATGCTTGATGATTTATCGGAAGTAGAGTATGACAATTATTACTCTGATAGTGAGGTGGAATTTGAATCAGATGATTTTGCTACAGATAGTGATGTTGAAAATGAATCTGAGCATGCAGAATCAATTGATCAAAGGAGGCGTGTCAGGTCTCATGGTAGAAATCGATCTTTTTTATCCAAAGCACATGCACAAAACACAGTGAAAAGGCGCAACAATGTTGGTACTACGTTCACTGACGTCAGAATATTACGGTTTGTCTGATTGGCTCTTCAATATACGTCAACCAGTAGCAAAACATGACACAAGTGTTTACGCACTGCTCAACCGGTGGCCAGGCATTATGCCACCCCTCCCCACCACCGGTAAAGCAGTGGTCAGGGCTCAAAGGGTTAACTCACTCCTTGCCAAGAGTTTTTGCCCTTGCGAATCCCTGAAAACCAGGGTTTAGGATGGGGGGAACATTCTCAAAAAAACAAATGAACACCCAGACAGTTGAAATTTAATATGTGTATGCATTGAATGTTTTCCATATTTGTGTAAAAAATTAAATTATTTACTGACCATCTTGTTGTTGATCGTAGTATCCGTTTTTTGTGTATTTTGTAGCATTTTTGCACCCATCAGAAAGGTATGCCAAGTGTCCTTGAACAGCTTACAAATGTTCCACATCACATAACTGTTTGAGGAACTGAAGACCTTGTACATGCAATGAAGTATGAACAGGTGGTGGAGAAAGTTGAAATTCACACACACAAAATATTGTTTCTACATAATAAAATTAAAAAAACAAAAAAAGGTCACTGCACACAAAAACCTGATGTATTATCACTGACAATAGACTTGTCTGGAGTGAAAAAGCTCATGGCAGGTGATGTTGAGTCCTGGGCACAGCTTCACACACAGTAGAACTCTACATTTTGGACACCAGTTGGCAGTTTGGCATCTTGGTGTGTTGTGGCGCTTGTTCCAGTCTTCACAGACCTTGCACCTGCAGTAGCTGGTCACTCATATCCACTTCAGCCATGTTGGTGATGTAGTCTTGTACTGCAGCTGGCTTCTGTCTTTCAGGATGGTGCCTTGTTGTGACATTGACCATGTTGGTTGGCAGCATGACTGTTGTCAGCACATGAACTGGCTTTTTGTCCTGCCGCTTCAGCACAGCAACATGACCTGCAACCATACACACCTACAAATGGTCATGCAGGTCTAACTCTTTCTTCTTATTGTTGTTTAAATTATTTATTTCTTTACTTATTCCCTTGTTCAAAATATCCATGTGAATGGAAGCATAATGTGATAAGTTTTTATATGTAGTCAAAGAAAAAAACACATTAGAAATTTTTTTTTTTTTTTTAACAATATTACAAACA